>NC_050445.1:138802205-139102205 GCF_903995425.1 Onychomys torridus
CATACATGACAGCTCATAGCTGACCCAACAGTTCCAGGGAATCCAACACCCTCTTCTCCCCTTTAAGAAGTATTTAAGGGGCACAGAGCCATGATGTGTGTAACATACTCTCAAAGGACCTAGGAAGAAGGACCTAGAGTGCAGCTTGCTGGTAGGGCATTTGTCTTGCACGTGGAAAGATCAGAGTTGGCTCTCCAGCGCTACACACGAGACACAGAGAACAGAGGGGAGGGTCTAAGTGTGAGTGGCTGTGCTCATGTATGTCTAGAGACAACGGTGAAGCAAATGTGGCAAAATGTTAACATGAATCTGGGTGAAGCAGACATGAGATTTCCTATCATTGGTTTTAAAACTGTCCTATAAAGGTAAAATTATTTTTAAAAATAATAAGGAAAGGGCTTGGGGTGCAGTAGAAGTGGGTCAGAGATATGTGTTAGGGTTTAAGGTAGCTCCTAAAGGGTACACATGAAGAGACACTCACACAGATGGCATTGATGTCGGATTCATGGCCAGTGAAAGTCTGGCGGCAGGTCCCTTCCCTCACATCCCAGAGCTTTGCGCTGGCATCACAAGCTCCCGAAATGAAAAGTTTGTAGTCTGGAGATACAGCCAGGCTCATACAGTCTCCTGTGTGTCCCACAAACACCGTCTTCTGCTGCCCCGTCTCAATGTCCCACAAGGCACTGCCAGGAGAAAAAGAGCCCATCACAGAGAAATGTCACAGTTGCCCAGGACACAATGACCTTCTAAAAATCCTCCACACCCATGGCATTCAACCCTTACCACGTGGTGTCCCCAGAGCTGGTCACAATGTTGTTGTCATCCAGGAAGCGGCAACAGGAGAGATAACCTAGAGGTGGTTAGAAGGACAGTGCCCTGGCTCAGGGTCACAACTGGCCAAGGGCCTGGACCTCCATGACCCCTACATAGGAAAAGAAGAGGACTTCTCACCTGTGTGAGCTGAGAGTTCCCGGCTGACCTTAACATTGCCCTCACGGGATTTGAGGCTGTAGATGGAACACATGTTGTCCAGCCCCCCACATGCCACAAAGTTCCCTGATGGTGCATAGGCACAGGTCATGACCCAGGAGGAACGCAGGGGAATAGCATGCACCTGCAGAGAGGGTAGATTTGGGGCAGGTAGGACCTGAGCTTCAGGTGAACAGGACAGAGAGAGTGGGCATGGCAACCCTAGGAAGGATGGAAGGTCCTTCTTGGAGGATGGTTAGTAGAAAGGGCAGTACCTTGTTAGTGGTGTAAGTGTCCCACACGATCAGCTTCCCATCCTGCGAGGCACTTACCAGCAGCCTGGAGAAAGGGCACCTATGTCATCCTTACCTCTTTTCCCTGCCTCTCCCTCCCTTTTAGACCCCTTTGAATCCTCACTTAGAGTCAGTGGCCCAGTGCATGGCATAGATCTTGGCCAGGTGTCCCCTTAATGTCCTCCGTGTCCGCATCTGGACTCGTCCCACCACCTCTAGGCTAGACACAAGCTGCAAGAGAAAGGAGTATTGGGTTTCACATGTCTGCCACACCCCCTGCTCTGTACAAGCTCCTGCTAGGGACCAGACACTTTAGCAGGTTCCTCAACATTAAAGAGGTCCCTGGGCTGGTGTGACTGGGCCTCTTGTGGTAGACAGGTGCTGGGATAGCTTTTGGCAAGTTGCTCAACAGTAGAGTTAAGTATTTAGCTCAGTGTCTCCAGATTGAGGGTGAGGAATCACTAGTATGGAGATATTCCCACTTTGGGCAATCTCAACAGATGATGAGACTGGCAGGTGCCTGTCCTCACACACCAGTAACACATAGCCAACACCCATCGGTTCCAAGGCATTGCCATTACCTGGACTGCCCCTGCTGAATTCCAGTTCTCCACCCTTCAACCACAGTGAGCCTCCCAGTTGGTAAGCCTCCAGAGTCCACAGATTAGGTCTGTCATACCTTGTCAACTTCAGCAAATCACACCTTTCCCTGAGCCTATTATCTTACAGAGTTGCCATGGGAATCATATAAAATTATGTATACAAGCATCTAGCACAGTACCTTTCTCATGATATTTACTCTTATGAACATATTTAATATAATCAATTCTATTTTCTTTCTTCCCCCTCAGTACTGGGGATTGAACTGAGGGCCTCGGGTATGCTAGCTCAGAAGTCTACCACTGAAATATATCCCCAAACCCTTTTTCCTTTTTTAAAAAATGTATCTCTATTAACTATTTGATAATTTCATACATGCATGCAATGCATTTTGATCACACTCACCCCTACTTCTCTTAGCTCCTGCCAGATCTACCCTTCACCTCCTACTCCCCTCAACTTCATGTCTTCTTTTTAAAATTTTTTCCTAGCACAACTTGCTACTTTTTAGTTTGAGACAGGCTGGTCTTAAAACCTCTCTGCAGCCCAGGCATGTCTTGAACTCCAATCTTGCCTCAGCCTTCCATGTAGCTGGATTCCAAGCCTTGTACCACCCAGCATGGCTTGGTACTACTTACTGTCAATTCCAAGAAACAGTATTATTTTGCGTATCACCAAGAAAGAAACAGTAGGCTAACACGATATTATGTATTGTCAGATGCATCTCGATTTTAGAGAAATCTGAAGAAACAAGCATTTTAGAATGGATGAAATGCAGTCTCAGACAACCGTCAGTTCGAGTCTATGAGAAATCCTGCACGCCCCTCCATCCTACTGCTAAGGATGAAGAGGACGAGACCAGTGTCTCTGTCTTCAGCATCCAGTATAATGCCGACCAGAGCAGGTCTTGATAGATGTTGTTAATTCATGAATCTCCTCACTCTAAGGACAGGGTGTACTACAGCAGTCAGTATGCTGCTGGTCATGAAAACTCATTCAGTCCCTCCCTCCCCTCATGTCCTGCTTCAGAGGGGTAGAAAGTCTCACCTCAGCCAGGGTGATGTCTGCACAGGCTTTCCTGGCATCCTGCGGGGAAAGCAGGCATCAGGGAAGCTGTGGTAAGGTAGGGGCGCACCCATGCACTGCACACGAGTGGACATGGGGCTCTGCAGTTGGGTGGTGGTCTCAACTGTGAGGTCCAAATTTAAAGTCTCTGAATCCTTTTAGATCAGAGAGGTCTCTAAAGTGTCACCCAAGGAGGAACCCAACCCCCAACCCCTCCCAGGCCACACTCCCACATGTCTTGAGTTCTGTTTTCCAGGGTCCCCAGGATGAGGGCTCTGGGGTTACAGCAATCTGCTTCTTGAGCTGCTCCGCTTCCTGCCTCAGCTGCTCCATCTCCCCCATGGTGCCCAGGTCGAGGGGTAGTTCTGGCTCCTGCCAGGAACATGGAATAGGTGTTGGGGAGTCCCCCTCAGACCATGTTGCTGTCCTTTACATCCTACCCTACTCCTGAAAAGTGATGGGGGGCTCCCCTTCCTCCTGAGCTAGGGCCTTTGCATCATTCCCAGCTCTGCCTGAGCCCTCCCTGTGGGCCCCCAATCCCAGAGGGCAGAGCTGTAAGCTCCCTCTTACTTGGGCTCTGGCTGAATTTCTCCCAGGTTTCCGCTTCCCAGGCGCCTCCTGACTCTCTCAGCTGCGATGCCTGCCTGTCACCTGCCCCCTCTGCTGCCAGAGGAGCTGGCCTGGCCTGGCCCCGACTGGGAGGGGGGAACTGACAGGGAAGGGTAAGGCCAGCAACAACCACGGCAGGCAAATGAAATCAGCTGGCAGGGGTGGGGGAGAGGCCAGGGAGGGAGGTGTGTGGCTTCCAGAGACTTGGGCCAGCCTGGAGGGGTGGGGAGCCAGAGAAGAGCAGCACCCCCCCATCCAGCCACTAGAAGGGGGGAATAAAGGGGAGCCTCCATGGTCAGTCTGCCAGCAGAGATAAGAGCATCAGGCCCACAGATCAGAGAAAAGCTGTGAGGATTACTGGTTGGGTTTGGGGAGAGGAACAGAACATGAGCAGCCACAGCTCCAGCAGCCCCCAGGCCCGAGGTCTAACTTGTGGTCATGATCTTGGCAGTGCAGGCCTGTTCAGCAAAGCAGGCCAGGAGCCAGGACAGACGGGTGATAGATGACCCTGTTGTCAACACCCCAAGCCATGTTCCCTCATTGAGGGCTGTGGGGGAAGAGGGTACAGTCAGAAGCTGAGATTAGAAGGGGCTGATCTGGATAATCCTTTTTCTCGACAAGCCCCAACAGCCCCAACCAGCTGCCCCTGGGCCTGACCCTAGTTGGGGGAGTTGATCCAGGGGGGAGCTGGGCCGATGTGCCCTGCCTTTTGGGCAAAGAAAGGACTACAAAGAGAACGGAACCCTGTATCCTGCTCCTAGGCTGGGGGAGGGAGGACAGGTCTGTCTTCACGATTTCCCACTTGATTCCTGGGGTCTTACTGGACTGTGAAGGTAGGAGCCAGAGGGATCAGGCTACCCTCTCACCCATACTCAGGAACAGATGACAGGGCTTGACAGATGACAGAGTTGGAGACCCAAGGAGCAGCTGTGGTGGAGGTGATGGGCACATGGATCTATTTGCATGAGGCAGCAGGTGGCTGAGATTTCCCTGACAAATCACAGGCTCTCATGGCTCCGCCTCTGGGAGGCCCAAAGACACCACCTGTCTCCTCCCAGGCCAGCCCTAGCCACCCCTACCTCCAGTAGCCACAGAAGCTGAGCTATAAGAGCAGGCCCTGGCTGGGGATCGTCATGTTCTTTATTGCACAGGTTGGGAGAGGATGGGATTGTCTCCTCTGTGTCTTCCTTATTAGGAGTTAGCCTTCAATCCTTGCCATGCCTTCAGGGAGGCATAATGATCTTTGTCTGTCCTAGCGACCCTGCAGGTCCCTCAGCCTGGGCCAGATCTGGCTTCTGGGCCTGGTGGGCTCTAGTCTAAATCTGTGTAGGAAGCTTGTGAGTCCAGGGCTTGGTGGCCCTTATAGGTCCCCAAGATGGTAGACTGAGAGACAGGGCATGCTACTCTGTCCCTGATGTCACATGGGGCCTTTGCATTGGTTCCTTCCCAAGTTGAGTGGCCATATCCCTAAGAAGTTGGCTCAGCCAATCACAGTTCCTCTCGGACCCGGAGTCGCTTCCCAGCCTTGTCTTGGACCCGCTGAAGCTTGTGACTTGGGGGTTCTGGGGAAGGGTCTCTGCTGAGCATTTCTTCCTCTGCCTCCTCTTCCTCCTCCTTTTGCTCTTCCTCCTGCAGCAGCTCTTTGGCTTCTGTCCACTCCTGGAAGTGGATAAAACTATGGTTCAGTGCTTTGCATCCACCTTCCCTGGGCCACCCAACAGCTTCACTGTGAGCCTCACCCCTGTGAGCCTCACCCCTGTGCAAGTTTCCGCAGTGACCACCCACCCACCCCTTCATCTCTTCCTACCCCTAACCTTCCTCACCTGCTCCCTGTGCTCAGGTGCCCATGTGTGCCACAGTGCTAGGGCACAACGCCGTCCCTGTGTCACAGCCCATACACCATGGGGATTCTCACCACCCGAGCTGAAGGCCACGAGGCGCCCACATCGAGGACGAACCTGAGCCTGAGGGGTGGGGAAAATACAGCATCAGACTTCCTGTCCAGTACTCCTCACTAATTCAGGGACTTGTGGTGATATTTTATTTGTGCTCTAACAAATAAAACTTATCTGGGGATCAGAGGACAGAGCCAGCCCCTAGATTAGACTTAGAAGCCAGACAGTGTTGGCACACCCTTAATCCTATCAGGAGGCAGAGATCCATCTAGATCTCTGTGAGTTCAAGGCTACACTGGGAACAGAGCCAGGCATGGTGACACACACCTTTAATCCCAATCAAAGATATGAGTTCTCAAGTGCTAGGATTAAGGCATGTGCCACCATTGCCTGACTTGTATGTTTAATATGGTGGCTGGCTTTTTCCTCTGATCCTCAGATAAGCTTTATTGGGGTACATGAATAAAGTATCACCACAGGGACTAGCTAGGGGCAAATGAGAAACTGGCCTTAACTCAGGAAGAAGGCAAGGCTGGAGGAGATGGAAGCCAAAGGGGGCAGGTGCCTCCTAGAGGTTCCCTGTTCTGGAGCCTGACCTTTCCTGTCTGACCCCATGAGCCTGGAGTGAAGTACTCCGAGGGTCCTAGATCCACAATGGGACGGAAGGTGATAAGGACCTTCAATGCATTTCCACCCTAAGAAAATCCTAGACTGTACATGAGTACACAGAAGACAATTGCTCCTCTCTGTTTATGCCTTTATGGGGAAGAATAAGATAGAATGCCTCTGTGTAACACAGGCTGGCCTGGAACTCCTGCCTCAGCTTCCCTAATGATAGGATTACAGGTGTATACTGTCCCTCTTCTTGTCCATTTCTAGGCCAGGTATAGAAGTCTCCATGACCAAGGACAATAAGGACACCTAACATTCATTAACTGTTTATTAATACAAGGCACTGGCTCATCCTTTTAAGCACATTATATAAATTACTTTTATTCTGGTTACAGAGATATCTGGGGGAGCTTGCCACCAATCCCAACAACCTGAGCTCAGTCCTTAGACCTTCCACATATGGTGGAGGGAGAGAACTAACTCCTACAAGTTGTCCTCTGTGTGTGGCATGCACCCTCCCCTCCGCCCACCCCTTGCACATGCACACACAGATGCACACATAAAATAAATAAACATTTTTTTATAATTATTTCTCAGGCTGGAGAGATGGCTCAGAGGTTAAGAGCACTGACTGCTCTTCCAGAGGTCCTGAGTTCAATTCCCAGCAACCACATGGTGGCTCACAACCATCTGTAATGAGATCTGGCACCCTCTTCTGCATACATAATAAATAAAAAAGTCTTAAAAAAAATACTTCTCAGAGTGCTGGGAAGATGGCTTATTGGGCAAAGGACTTGCTGTGCAAGTATAAGGATCCGAGTTCAGATCCCAGCACTCCCACACCCAAGTGTGAGGGAGTGACGGGGTAAGGATGACACCTGATGTTGTGTTCTGATCTCCACATGTGCACTGTGGCATGCACACATATGCACTCCGCAAAATATGTGTGTGCAAAGCCAGGCAAGGTGGCACATCCTTTAATCCCAGCACTTGAGAAGCTGAAACAGGCAGATCTCTGTGGTTCACAGCCAGCCTGGTCTACATGTGAGTTCCAGGCCAGCCAGGGCTACACAATGAGACCTTATCTCCAAAACCAAAAGTCAGTCACTTGGGGTGGTGCATGTCTATAATCTCAGCACCCAGAAGGCCACAACAGGAAGGTTGCTGTAAGTTCAAGAGCAGCCATGGCTAGCTATATAGTCAATTCAAGGCTAATCTGGAGTATGTAGCAAGACTCTGTTTATAATAATAATAATAATAATAATAATAATAATAATAATAATAATAATGTCAATAATAATGGGTACTATTACTGTCACCCTTAGTTAGGAAAGTGAATTTCAAAAGTGTTAAGAACCCCAATCTGAAGTCTAGTCCAATGGTCCTGTCTGTGCCTGTGCTAATAGCTAGCTCCATTGCTGTCTGGTCATGGGAGGCCAGAGAGGGTGTTAGATCCCCAAAACTAGAGTTAGAGGTGGTTGTGAGCCACCATGTGGATGCTGGGACCCACACCAGGTCCCTTTCAAGAACAGCCCTGTGCTCATAACCACTGGGCCATCTCTTGAGCCCCCACCTGCCTTGTTCTGTTTTCGTTTCTAAGTTTTTATTACTTTTATTGGAGGTTGGGGTGAATGGTACAGTGTGGTGTGGAGGACAGAGGTCAACTTGTGGAAACTGGTTCTCTCCTTCCACCATATTGGTTCTAGAGACCAAACTTAGGTTGTCAGGCTTAGGGGTAAGCACCTTTCCCACTGCGCTATCTCACTGGCCCGTGTTTTGTTTTGTTTTTAGAAGGTGTCTTGATACAATGCCCAGAATGACCTTGAACTCCTGGGTTTTAGTGATCCTCCAACCTTAGCTTCCTCAATAGCTGGGACTACAAGTATGTATCCTGTATCCATGTTCAGCCACCCTTAGCAGGTAAGGCAAACTAGGAAGACGGGGTGGGGACCAGATAGAGATCTTCTGTGAGGCTCAATCAACCTCTGCAGAAAACCTTGAATGCAGTCCAGTGGCCAGCAGGACTAGAAGGGCGGGGAGGGACGGGGTTAAGGTGGCCCCAGCCATTTCCCTGCATTTGCCTTTGGAGAACTTCTGTTTTGAATCCTGACCCCACAGCTGGGCCCTCTGCCCCAACCCCCTACCGTAACAGTGAGGGCGTTGGGCTGTGTGAAGAACAGGTCGCCTCCTTTGAAGTCATCATTGAGGTAGAGGAGCCCACTGGAAAGTAGAGAAGAGAGGAGGCAGTGAGACACCCACACACACACACAACCCAGACCCAGGCCTGGCAAAACAGACAGCCTTTGGGCCTGTGTGCCTCTCTGCCAGTCCCTAGAGAGGCTACCCACCTATAGTCTCGATAAGTGTAGGCTGGGGGTTCCCGCCAGCATTCCCCAGTGTCGGGATCCAGGACACAGTTGTCTGCATGCACTGGGTGACTCAGGTCCATGCGCTGCTCCTGTTCACCTAAGTAATGTAAATGGACCCGGTGACTAAATCAGGGTCCCCCCCGTGTCCCCCCCCATGGGCCCATGCCTGTAGCTCCTGGAGTGACAAATAATTGGAGAAGCTCCCTGCTCCCAGTTAGACCAGCAGGGGACTGCAGTGACGATGAGTCCCATACAGATGATGGGTTCCCTGATGGTTACCTTCTATGGCACTTCGGCACACCAGGTGGGTGAAGGAAAGATGCAGTGGCCTTTCCGGGGAGAAGTAAGCTTGGGTCAAGGTCCGCACTCGTTCACTCGCCTCCAGAAGCAGCTTAGCACCTGACCTGCCCACAGTCCCAGCCCGGGCCAGCTGCAGGCAGGGAGAGAGGCCGAGGAAGGCAGGCCTAACATTAGCCCCTGTGTGTCTGACACTACTCTCCTATGTGGGTCTACAGTCTGTCCAGCAGCCCAGACTCCTCCTTCCAGCAACTCTATGACACACCAGCACCTCAGGTCTCAGGATACACCCTTTCTCAATGATGGACCAAGAGTGAAGTAGTCTAGGTCCCCAGAGAATTCCTCCACAAAAGCCCAGGCCTTGGTATCCAGCCTCCTGACACAGCCCTGCTTCTCAAGTATTGGGCATCAGACCAGGCCTCCTCTTACCTGAGCAGCCTTGAGCACTGTGAGCCCCTCAAAGCGTTCATGAGGACTATGAGGTGAGCGGCGACCACGATAGCCAGATCTGGCTCCAGCCTCAGCTGCATCCTAAACGAGAAAGGTTTACACAGCCGGTCATTCCGGGCATACCTCGCTGCCACATGGCTCCAAGGCTCTCCTTCAGGCTTTCTCAGTTCCTGGAGCTGACTGGGAACTTCCAGAATTCCCCTGTAACTTTTTCCTGACCTGTGGCCCTTTCCCAGAGAATGTCACTTGTCCTGGTTTTCTGGATTGTCATTCTCAAAGAAGTTCTGGAATGCTACTTACCAAGGGAACTATGTGGACATTGCCCTGGAGAGCAGCCCACGGTGGGGAAAAAGGGATCCTGAGATGGTAAGAGTGCCTGAAGGAGAGAGGGAGCTGAGGCAGGAAGTACTGGGTTACCCTGCAATGGGGAGATGGGAGTCTTTCTGCAAGCAGGGCCCTAACAGGAAGTCTGACAGGCCAGTTCTGGCATGAAGCTTGAGGTATCAAGAC
Organism: Onychomys torridus; assembly: GCF_903995425.1. NCBI lineage: Eukaryota > Metazoa > Chordata > Mammalia > Rodentia > Cricetidae > Onychomys > Onychomys torridus. The sequence continues at coordinate 138,811,875 of NC_050445.1, forward strand.
CTCAGCACTGACCTCCTCCCACCGATGGGCTCCATGACTCCACTGCCTCCGATGCCGGATCCCTACTACCCAACAGCCTCCCATGACTCACCTCTCCCGGGCTCTTCCCATGTTTGGATGTCTATCCATGGGATTTTTTTTTTCTTTTGAGACAGGGTATCACTCTATAGCCAAGACTGGCCTGGAAATCAATATGTGGCCTGCTTTGGCCTCAGCTTTCCAAGTGCGGGATCACGGGAGGGAGTAAACTACCATGCTCTGCAGACATTCATCTTCCAGCCGACTTGTTGAATCTCTGTGTGAGTGCCACTCCCTAGTTACCCCACATACAAACCTCACCCCTATGAGTCCACCTTGTCACCCAAGCCATCTAGCTCCCACCTCTACCTCCTCTTCCTTCTCTTCCTCTTTTGCAGCGCTGGGATCAAACCTCGGGGCTCACCCATGCTAAGCAGTCTCCACCACGGAGCTTTCTGTTTATATACACTGACTGTTACCTTTTCTAGATGGTGTCTCGTGTAGCCCAGGATGGCCTTAAACTTGATATATTGCTGAGGATGGTGATGAATTCCTGATCCTCCTGCCTCAGCCTCCTAGGTGCTAGTTACAGACCTGTACCTGGTTTATGAGGTGCTAGAGAGCAAACCCAGGGTTTCGTGCATGTTAGGCAAGCCCTCTACCAAATCAGCTACCTCCTCAGCCCCTAGGATTTATGTTGGGTTTTTTGTTTTGTTTTTTGTTTTTTGTTTTTGTTTTTTTGGTTTTTCAAGACAGGGTTTCTCTGTAGCTTTGGAGCCTGTCCTGGACTAGCTCTGTAGACCAGGCTGGCCTCAAACTCACAGAGATCCACCTGCCTCTGCCTCCTGAGTGCTGGGATTACAGGCATGTGCCACCACCGCCCAGCTGGATTTATGTTTTAAGATAACAAATAAATAGAAAAACCAATCCAGATGGTGATAAATGATGAAAATTAAAACAGGGTTGTGACTTTATGAGTGCTCATCCACAGCTCCTTAAAGAGGTGACATCTAAATTAAAACCAAATGTTGCAGAGATGCCACTTAAATGTATGAAATGGAAACATGCAAAGGTCCTGAGGCCAGACTAAGTTAAGGAACGGAAAGACTTCTCGAGATTACCCCTGGTGTGGTCTTCTCATTATCTTCTGCAAACTTATCTTTTTCTAGCTTTTATTCCCTAGTACTTCTTGTCTCTCTCATCTGTTCCCGTCTTCATTCCCTGGAGCCTCTCCTCATTCCCTTGAATACAACCAGAACCTAAGGCCACAGCACTGAGTTTCCTCTACCATTGTCTTCTAAAGACTGCCACTAGAGGGGGCGCCTGAGTCTACAGGCTGCGGCGCCAGGATTGTCTGCACTCAGGAATCCACCAGCAGCTGTCCACCATCATCTACCAACAAAGCTGAGGCCAGGGAGGGAAGAGAAGGCCTTCGCCATCACTCTCGGCTCTCCCTCTTCCCTCTTGATAACAGACCGCAGAGTAGCGGCGACTGCATCTTGAGTGCTTTCCTCATTCTAAAGGTTTCACAATATACTAATTTACTTAAGCCTCAGGACACCACCAAGATAGAAACAGATAAATCCCACTTTACAGATGGGAAACTAACTCACAGACATTTAAATAAACAGGGAACTACTGGATCGGCTCCACACCTTTAACCCATCTTTTCCTGCAGTTCATGGAACGCACTCCCCCCCTCTTTTTTTGTTATCATTTTTTATGTGTATGGGTGTTTTGCCTGCATGTAGATCTTGGTTTCAGATCACTGGTTGTGAACTACCATGTGGTAGGAATCGAACCCTGGTCCTCTGGAAGAGTTGTCAGTGCGTCTAACCGTCACATAGAGCCTTCTTTCTAGCCCCCTCCTTCTTCCTTTCTGCCTTCTCCCTTCTCTGCTTTCTCTCTCCCCTTTGTGACAGGATCTCTTTATGTTGCCCAGGTGGCTTCACACTCCCCAGCCCAAGCAATCCTCCTGCCTTAGCCTTCCCGGTAGCTAGGACGACAACCAACGGGTAAGGCTGGCATAAGGAGCTGAGGGTGTGGGAAGCTCTTGTCTAGTGTGTGCGATACCCTGGACATGACCCCGCCCCCCAGCACTGCAAACTACAGCAAGACCGGTGTCGGAGTGAACTGGAGTATCAGCCCTCAGTAGTCAGCTGCCAAGGCCTCTGCACTGCCAGTGTCTCTGTTAGATCGTACACACTTCCTTGCAGAACTTAAACCTGCTCTAACCGTGTCTCCATGTTGGTTCCCCTCTTTCCACATGTCTCTAAAGGGCAGTCTTTGTTCATCTACCCGCCTCTAGAATCTAGCCATTTCTAGTCCACGGCAGGTGCTCCAGGAATATGTAGTGAATGAGTCCAAGCCTGGAGTGAAGCATCATGAGATGGCAGCCTCAGCATGTGAGCACGGGTCATTCATCACACACTAGGAGAGGATGAAATGCCTGGGAAAGGAAGCCTGATGCCATCTGAACTGTCAGGGAACCAAGGAGCCTTCTGTGTATAGACATCCACGTCTCTGCTCTTCCATTCTGTCTTTTCTTCCTAGTCTTTGTAAAGCACATCTGCCCTGGCCAGATGTGGTAGCATACACCTGCAAGGCTTGTCATTTCCAGCACGTAAGGTTTAGGTGGGGTACTGATAGGAAGATCCTGAATTTAAGACTAGCCTGGGCAACATAGCAAGACCCTGTCTCAAAGAAGAGCACTCAGGCTCTCTGTATCAGCTAAATTATGAAGAAAAGGAAGTAAGGAATATGGCTCCTGCAGTGTTGCTGACGTCACTTCTGGAGCTGTGCATGCTGGACCATCTTGGGAGCTCTGGAAGCTGCTGCAGTCAGTCCTCTGTGGGCACTAGCAGTCCAGGGTCCGTCCATACTCACAGAACTAGCAAATGATACTCATGGGAATAGAAAGGCCCAGCCTTTAGGTAGTACCTTTTGGATGGCAGCTCCCACAACAGATGCAGGGTTGAAGTGAACGGCTAGGAGAAGAGGTCTTAGGAGACCTTATTATTGTTTTTTCTTTCTTTCTTTTTTTTTTTTTTTTTTTTTTTTTTTTTTTTTTTTTGAGACAGGGTTTCTCTGTAGCATTGGAGCCTGTCCTGGAACTCGCTTTGTAGACCAGGCTGGCCTCAAACTCACAGAGATCCACCTGCCTCTGCCTCCCGAGTGCTGGGATTAAAGGCGTGTGCCACCACTGCCCGGCCAAAGGGAACTGTATTATTTTTTATTTTTATGTTTTGTTTTATTCCTTTACTTTATTTTATTGGTTAGGGAACCATTTTAAAGCTCCTTCTACAGACACTGTCCACAGGAGAGACACCATCAGAAGAGGATCAGGGCAACAGTATTGTTGAATGAAACCAGAACCAACAGTAAAAACGTTAAAAGGACGATAACTCCATAGTGACACAACCTCTAAAGTCAGGAGGGGTCTTTGTTTTCATGCTATGCCTGTTTTCACGTTATCAGTACAGTTAAAAATAGACTTTATTAGCTATTAACTTTAAATGAGGTAACATGAAGAGTGTATCCTGAATAAATTCATCATGTTTATGCAAAAAATTAATAAAAAGAGGAAAAAGAACTTTTCCACAGTTGAGATAAAACATAGACATTGAAAAAAAAAACAACAACAACTTGATGGGGCTGGAGAGACGGCTCAGTGGTTAAGAGCACCAGAGGAACCAGGTTCAATTCCCAGCACCCACATGGCAGCTCAGCTGTGTGTAGCTCCAGCTCCAGGGGATCTGACACTCTCACCCAGACATACATGCAGGCAAACACCAGTGCACATAATAATAAATAAATCTTTAAAAGAAAGAGAGAGAGAAACTTGAGGCAGATAGAACACTGGACATAGGCCAAGAGCAAGGAGTAGGTGGCTGAACCTGAGGGTCTCTAGCCGTGTGGCTGAACCACACACCACCATACCTTGGCCAACTGCAGTAGAACCCCACACTCAGCTGGAGTTAACAGTCCATCCAACACAGCTCGCTCCGACCCATTCAGCTGCTGAGCATCCTGGGTGAGGGTAACACCCTCCAGGAGGAGGACATCTACAAGGGGAAGAGTGGGGTCAAAGGTCACTGGGGCTCACCTGAAGGGCAGTAGCTGGCAGATTCCAGGCCCTCACTTCTGCCTCCTGATCTTCCCCTCCCCCAACCCCTCCCACTTTTTGTCCCCCAATTCTACACATAATAAGGAACTCACCCTTCCAGTAAGTCATAGACTTCGGCTGTGGAGGCTCATGGTCCCAGGACCTCTTCTCTTGATCCTCTCTCAGGGGTGAGAGACATACTCAGAAGACAGTGCAGACCCATCCTCTCACCTCCCAGCCTGGGCCAAGTGGCCCCTCCACAGGCCATGACCTACCTGAGCTGCTGTCTAAGTGCCTCAGGGATGAGTGCTGCAGGGGTCCAAGAATCCTGTGACAGTCAAGAACAGTGCCATCACCCTCCGTGTCTAGCTCCTGGGATTCCTGACTTCAGAATCTGAAGTCTGTGTCAAGGTCTTCCAGATTCCGGAGAGGAAGACAGAGTGGGGAAGGCCTGGACCCAGTGCCAGGGCTACCTCACACACGACAGTCCTGAGTTACAGACCGGACTGTAATACACAATGACTTCCATCACACTGTTTGCCAGGTGCCAAAAGCTTTATCCCTGCAGTGAGATTTTGTAGTTTAGAGTTTGTAATGGTTGGTAAATTCTAATGGAATGGGTGGTTCTGACGTGCTCGCTTTCCAGGTGAGGGATGGGAAACAGAAAGGTTGAATCATAGGGTCACCTTGACACAGCTTGTGAGAGGCAGAACAGGACTTAAACTAGCTTTACAGCCCTCACTTTCATCCAGAAGCTCTCAGTGAGTGGTCTGACCCCCGGAGACATTAGACAATGCTGGAAACTATTGATCTCATGACTTAAGGGCTATCAGTGTACTATTGACACCTCCTAGGAAAAAGGTCAGGACAGCAGCTGGAGACCCATCAAAGCCGAGGACAGCCCCATTCTCTCCTCCAACAAAGAACTATCGGGTCCAAAGTACTTTTCTTTCTTTCTTTTTTTGCAGTGCTAGATAGAGTTAGAACCCTGTGCGTTTATGTGTGCTAGGGAAGCATTCATCACTAAGTCATCCAAGTCCACAAAAGTCAAGTGAAAACCACTGCGTTATGTTAAGTACCAGTTTTATAATATTGGCACTGGACTTGGTCCTCATAACTAAAGGAGGGGAATGGATTCAGCAGCAGTGAGGCTTTCTGCGCTTTTTTATCAGATGGTATAGCTTCAACAACAGGACTGTGGAACATGTGTGATCTTCACAATTGATGGATAAAGAAACTGGGTAAGGAAACAAGTAACCAGAGGGTATTTGTGGCCGAGAGCCTGATTCTTAGCCATGCATGGTCCCATGGCCATGCCAGAGTTCTGTAGGCCTGTGGCTGTGGGCACGTGGGGCACTGCTGCTGACTGCAGCAGCATATGAATGCCAAGCATCACTGTGCCTCACCCTTGCGAGAAAAGCTTACCAGGTCCTTGAAGCTGGTGCCCAGGTGCTCCATGGCATAATAGAGTTGTCTTTTCTCCCCGAGGGATCGAAGAACGAAGCGCTGGATGTCCTGGGCAGGGTGGAGACAGGAGAATGGAGATAAGTGGGAAGGGAAGGGAAAGCTGGGGGAGAACAGGACAGCCCTGGGTTCTAGGGCACAGTTGCAAGCTCTTGAGATCCATCACCAAACCTGACGCTGCAATGGGTTGCCCTTCAGAGTGTCTGGGCTCAAAGTAAGAGTGGACATGAGCTGGGCAGTGGTGGCCCACACCTTTAATCCCAGCACTCGGGAGGCAGAGCCAGGTGGATCTCTGTGAGTTCGAGGCCAGCCTGGTCTACAAAGTGAGATCCAGGAAAGGCACCAAAACTACACAGAGAAACCCGCTTGTGCATGCGCTCACTCGCTCTCATACACATTTATGCACATAGACATAGACTAAGGGGAAAGAACAGTGCTGGGATAGACCCCCAGGAAGAATACAGTCTGATGTTTGCAGGCAGAGAGCTGAGGCAGAGGTCAGAACCTAGACTTGGATATCCCTTTGGTGGCTAAAGAGCTTGGGGTAGGAAGCCAGAATGAGCTGAGTGTGGTCTTGTTCACTTTAATCCCAGCACTCAGGAGGCAGAGGCAGGCGGATCACTGTGAGCCCCAGGCCAGCCTGGGCTACGTAGACTTCCAGACGAGCCAGAGCTACACATTGAGACCCTATTTAAAAAAAAAAAAAAAAAAAAAAAAAAAGCAAAAAAAACCCAAAACACTAAATTTGGGTTGGAGAGATGGCTCGGCAGATAAGAGCACTTGTTGATCTAGCAGAGGACCCAGGTTCAGTTCTTAGCAACCACACGGTGGTTCAGAACCATTCTAACTCCATTCCAGGGATTTCCATCCCATCTCATGTCCTCCTTCTCATTGTTGTTTGTGTTTATTTGTTTATTTTGAGACAAGGTCTCACTCTGTAGACCAGGCTGGCCCTGAACTCAGAGATCTGCTTGCCTCTAACTTCCGAGTTGCTGGGATTAAAGGTGTGTGCCATCACACCCATCTCCATGCTCTCTTCTGACCTGGAGCACACACATGCAATAAAATAAAACAATCATAAACAAATAAAACAAATCAAATAAATAAACAATGAAGCCAGAATGGAGTATAGAACCCAGCCCACTCTTGGGTGTTTGGCTTGCTCCAGGCACTACCTATCAGCAAGGGATTACCTCTCGTGGTCCCAAGCCAGGTCTTGGCTCTCCCAACTGAGTTTGGTACTGGTTCAGAGCCTTTTTGGCAGCCTCATCCTCTGGGTAGAAGAGCAGGACACTCAGGACATTTTCCACGGCCTTAGACACATTCCCCACTGGAGATGGAGGAAGGTGGGGAGGGACAACAACAAAGAGGATAGAACAGAGAAAGCTGAAGGTCACCGACTCCCAGAAGCCCCAGCCCGACTGGGAGATGTGTCCACCCAGCGCTTCTTCCAAAAGCATCCTCAAACATACCTTCAACAGCAGAGCTCAAAGAAGAGGAAGAGGGGAGGAAATAAAGGAAGGTGAGAAGCAACAAGGGCTGAAGGACCCAGTGACCCATCTGAGCTTTGCACAGTGGTGTCGAGGACCCCATCCAGAAGCGTTGGTCCCCAGGGGCCCTGAGAGTGAAATATCAGTGCAGAGTCAGGTGGGAAAAAGGAGGAACAGACAGTTCAGAACGGCAGCAGAGACACATCTTCACTCCCAGGGTCCGTCCTTCCCAAGCTGACCCTGAGCATGAGCCTCCTGCAGCCCTCTCAGCTGGCTGGGAAGGAAGTCGGGGACAGGGAAGCTTCGACCAGGACGGGTGGCTGCGTCTGCCACACACTGCTGCCGGCACCGCAGAACCCGGATCCAGTGTCCTGTAGGGAAGACAAATGGGCCGTGGGTTGTGCATGGTCCTCCCCTGGCATCCATGCTCTCCCACAGCACACAGTCCAGCCCTCGTCTGTTGCGGGATATTATTTTAAGGTGCATTACATTTGTTTGTACTGTGGAACATTTGTTTAATGATGCAAAGATGTGGTGCATTCTTTTATGTTGCACTTGTTTAACTCTGTGAAGCTGTGTTACTTTGTCCACCTAAAACACCTGATGGTCCAATAAAGAGCGGAATGGCCAAGAGCAAGGCAGGAGAGAGGATAGGAGGGGCTGCCAAGCAGGGAGAATAAATAGGAGGAGAAAAGGAGGGACGAGGAAGTGAGAGGTTTAGGAGCAAGAGAAGGAGGAGGACTCCAGGGGCCAGCCACCCAGCTACACAGCAAACCACAGAGTAAGAAGGAAAAGAAAAGATATACAGAAATAAGCCGGGTGGTGGTGGTGGTGCACTTCTTTAATCCTGGCACTCCGGAGGCAGAGCCAGGCAGATCTCTGTGAGTTCGAAGCCAGCCTGGTCTGCAGAGCAAGCTCCAGGACAGGCACCAAAGCTACACGGAGAAACCATGTCTCAAAACAAACAAAAAATATAGAGAGAAACAGAAATACAGAGAGGTGAAAGCCCAGAGGCAAAAGGTAGACAGGATGATTTAAGTTAAGAAAAGCTAGCTAGAAACAAGCCAAGCTAAGGCCAGGCATTCATAAGAAATAATAAGCCTCCATGTGTGATTTATTTGGGAGCGGTGTGGCGGGCCCCCAAAAAAGTCAAAGAGAAAAAACAACCAACTACCCTCACCTGCAATGGCCTCATACAGGCCCCCCTGGCTCCCCTCTTCCTCCTCCTCTCCAGCCCCCTGCTGTTCCTCAGGCCCCTCACAGCTGGCACGACAGCTCTCCATATGGGCCAGGCTCCCTTGGAGGGCCTCCTCTAGCTTGGGCAGTGCCAGGGCTGCCTCCTGCTGCCCCAGTAGCTCCAGGCCAGTGTCATAGGCTGCCTGTGGGGAAAGGAAGCAAGGTTGGTGTGTGTGGGGACATCAAACAAGATTGGGAGGTCAAAGGGCATAGTGGCATATGCTTTTAATCCTAGCACAAGGAGGCAGAGACAATTGGATCTCATTGACTTTGAGGCCAGCCTGGTAGACAATAGTGAGTTCCAGGACAGCCAAGGGCTACACAGTGAGACCCTGTTTCAAAATGAAAGATAGGCCAGGCAAAAGTGGTAGCACAGGCCTTTAATCTCAGCACTCTGGAGGCAGAGGCAAGCGGATCTCTGTGAGTTTGATGCCAGCCTGGTCTACAGAGCAAGTTCCAGCACAGCCAGGGTAACACAGAGAAACCCTGTCTCAAAAAAAACCAAACAGAGAGAGAGAAAGGGAGATGGAAAAGGAATGGGCTTATTTGGAGCATGAAATCCCTGCCCTGCTGTGTGGACCTGGAGGAAGAACAATGTGGCCTCAGACCATTAGAACAGCACACACTTTAGTGGCCACAGAGGAAGCTGAGTACTAGGGAGAGACTCGTCACCCAGGGCCACTGAGAAACAGTACCCAGATCTCCTGATGTTCAAGCTGCACAAAGCTACAGTTGGCAACAGCCAGGTAGTACTGAGAGGCTCACCCAGTATAGGGGCGTCTCTAGATCCTGGAAGCTCTGGGGTCGAATCCCAGACATTCTTCTGTACTTAGCCATGTCTTCCCGCATCTGCAAGTGTGTTGGGTTTGCCACAAAGAAGGTGTGTGCTGCAGAAGCTGCCAGGTCTAGCTTCTTCAACTGAGGAGTCAAAGGGATGAGGTATCAGAGCCCGGGGTGTGGGGAGGTGTTCAGACCAATGTCCCTTCACCAACCTCCTCCAGAGCCTTATGGAAGCCCAGCCTAGCAGGACTGTCCCAACTAAAAAGCACCAAATCCCTTGGAAGCCAGAATGTTGGGATTCCCAGGACTCTGGTACAGAAAGAAAGGTTTGCAAGCTTTGGAGTAGGTGGGCCATGGGCAGAGGACCTCAGGGTCTCAGTTTGGGAGACAATGAAGTGAATGGCTGGCCGAACTAGATGGAGCAGTGGGGAAGACCTTGAGTGACTAGAATCTGCAGGCCTTTAGGACCCTGAGCTGAGGTGTGTGTAGCTAGAGCCCCTCCCTCCTCCAGCCACGTAGGCACTAGCTACCATCAGCTGTCTCCTGCCACAGTCCCAGATTTCAGCCTCAGCGGTGCTTCCTCCTCCAAACCTAGCATCCCTCATCCAGCCTTTCCGAAGCTCGGTCCTGTCCCAAGAGAAGGCTCCCACTCCCATTCCCACTCCTGAACATGACGTACACACACACACTTCCTGTCCTGTGGCTGGTTTGGGCTCCTCACCATCTGTTTTTCATACCTAGGAAGAGGCTGCGTTCACTCACCGAGCCCCGCTAAAATAAAAGTGCGGAGCCCTCCCTCCGTGTTCGATCTACTCCCACTCCGTTCCAGCTTGACCCCCTACTCTCTTCTGGCCCTCCCTCTGCGACCATCACAAGTCCTGGCCACCCTTTTGACGGTACCCACTCAAATGTAGAAGCCCGTTATCCGCCCCCCTCGGGACTCCAGCCCCGAGTCCCGGCGCTGAGCATCCTGCCCTCTCCTGGTCAGCTCCAAGTAAGACAGCCACTCGGCTTGGGGTAGCACCCTCGCTGGCTCGGGCACCTGATAGTAGGACCTCTGCAGGTAGTTGTAAGGCTCCCGTCGGCGGAAGGCATCCCGCAGCGCGCTCCCCATTCGGAGTCTCGCCGCGCCCCCGGGGCCCAGCCTGCGTGCCGCGCACTGGGTCAGGCACTCGGCCCGGCGGAGCGTGGCGCGCAGGAGCAGCGGCTCCCAGGCCCCGGGCCCCGAGGCAGGCTGCGGGTCGCCGAAGAGCTGGGCGGGGAGCGCGGCGTCCGACTCGGCGGCACAGCTCGCTCCGCAGACCTGCCGCGCGCGGCCCAGCGCCGTCCGGCTCCGCAGCGCCTCTCGTAGCAGCGCCACCGCGGACGCCCAAGCCCCGGCGGAGTAGGCTCGCAGCCCGTCCGCGTAGAGCAAGTCGGGAGCCTGGGGAGGCGCCCCCGGCGACAACGAGGCCAAGCCCGGGGGCTCGGAAGGCTCGGGGGACCCCGGGGGAGGCAGCAGCAGCAACAGCAGCAACCGCAGGAGCCGGAGCATGGTGCCCAAAGTCGCAGGCCCACTTCCGAAGGGAAATGCGGAGCCGGGAGGGAGGGAGAGGGAGGAGGGGCAGGGGGAGGAGAAGGAAGGAAAGATGGAGAGGAGAGGGAGAGGAAAAGATGAGAAAGTGAAGCCAAAGATGCCTGCTGGGCTTGGGCCTGCCGCAGGGAAAACCAAAGTGGGACTGAGCGAGAATTCCGAGGACACATGGGGCTAGTGTGGGTAAGAAAGGGAAATGCAGAAAGGAGGGTGAAATGGGGGATCTGGGACGCCTGTGGTGTGGGGTAATTTCGTTCCCGTCTATCCTGGGGTCCTGGAAAAGGACTGTGGACGCCCCTCACACGTTTATCTGCCCACGCTTCTGCCAACCCACCGGGTTGGAGAATGATCTTTGGAAAGCAGCGTGGAAGAGGGTCTGGGATTCCAATTCTGACCCCAAAACTTTTCACCCAGAAAGTGAGCACACGGGAACATTTAGTGGAGTTGATGATTGAACAGTTACACTTATTTGAACAAATATCCTTTCCATTTCAGACTAACACACTCAAGTGTCCAGTGCCCCACCCCAGCATCACAGGCCCCAAGCCTGTCTCTGCATGTTGGACGATTTCTTCCTGTACCTCTTTCCCTGCCCTTTCTCCATCTTATCCCCTATGAGCTCCTCTTCTTCCCCTAAGCCACCGACCATACCCTACGCCACCGCAGACGCTGGAGACCAGGGTTTCAATGGCAATACTTCAGCCTTTAATACGTTTTGCTAGGGGTGAAGATGGGTGAGTAGGGTGTCTGGTCACTTGGATGGGAGAGAGCTGGAGCGCTAGAACCCAGATCTAGTGCCCATCTCCCCGGAGGCAGCTGCCATAGGCTCAGGGCCAGAATGAGGAGAACTCACCCACGCCCCCTCCTCTGAGTTAAGCAGGCCCATGTGGCCTCACAGGGTCAGCTGGGGGAAGATGGGGTTGCCTGGGCCCCAGGGTCTTCCCCAAGCCCTTGAACTCTCCTCACTCCCTGTCAGAGAACAGCGTCTCCCTGCACTTAGCCCCAAAGGAAGCCCAACAGCTCTGCTATCAGGAGACCCAAGGGAGAGGCGTCGAGGCGAAAGACCCAGTGGCCTGGGCCTACGAGGAGAGGGTCCTGGCGAGGCAGTTGGAGAAGGCAGAGGTGTCTCATCGATGAAGGTGGTGATCTCCTCCCGGAAGAAACCAGGACCTCGTGGGGGCCCCCCACCTGACCCCAGAACCCCACTTTCTAGGAACTGGCGAAGGCTGGCTAAGCCCCCGCCTTCAGCCTCTTCCTCATCCTCTTCATCCTCCAGCCTGTGTCTCTGTCCCAGGAATTCAGGAGGGCCCCCAAGGGCTCGGCTCTGGGCTGGGAGGATCCGGATGTCATCGGACGATGACCATTTGTGCAGGACGGAGCCCGGTGCCCCAGGAGTAGAAAAGATGTTGGTCTCATCGTGGGACAATCGGCGGGACAGGGGGACCTGGGAAGAGGAGCAGGGAGACCTGGAGTTACTGCAGAGGCAGAGGCAGAGGCAGCCAAGTGGGGTCTCTGCAAACAGCATCATGCCCTTCCGATTCTCCGAAGCATTTACTCTAGTAGGCAAACCTGGTTCTGAGAGACCTGAAGGGGGGGGGCATTCTTTCCCTTATCTTCCCTTCATCTGTCCCCTAGGGTGCTCTGCAGTCCAGAGTCATGGAGTAGTGGTGCAGGGGGCCAGAACAGAGGGAGACCCTTCTCCCCCATACCTGTAAATAGTGTACTCTCTCAAGAGGCGGAAATAGCATGTGACGGCCAGGCAGCAGTTTCACCTGGGTGGGGTCCCGACCCCCTGACCCTGTGGCCCCATTAGCATCAAAACGAATTTTGCACACTCGGCCATCTGTGTAGTCATCACAGGCTCCATCTAGGAGAGAGAAACAGCAGAGTGGTTACAGGCAGAGAACACCCACCCTCTCTCCACCCCGTTCACGAGGTCCAGGAGGAACCTTTGGTTCCCATTAGTCTGTAAGTCCAGGAGGGAATGGCTAGCTTTGGTACAGTCACTTGAGTCCCTGGTCCTTCACACAGACTTGTTCTTTTCCAAGAACTGTCCCAAGAGTGGGGCATCTTTTTCAGGAAGCTTAGCTTCCCTTTAATGTCAGACTTTCTTTCCATTAGGACTGAGGACCCTTTCTCTGGAACTCTGCTTGGCATAGACCAAGCTGGGTGGTGCAGGCCTCTAGACAGGAGCAGGGCCCTAGTGAAAAGCTCCCTCAGTGCAGAAGGAAGCCTGGCTGGGATGGCCGAATGCACTATCAGGCTATGCAGAGCCTGGAGATGGCTCCAGCTCAGTCCAGCAGGGGGCACCCCAGGGCAGCACATCTCCTCAAGGAGAAGGGCGGTGGAAAGGACAGACACTAGAGGTAGCTGTCCAGGAAATCAAAGTCCCCATCCCTCTTCTGACCGTCATCGCCATCATCCTCGGACATGATAGCCACACACTGCTCCCACACTGTGCGCACATCGGCACGGTAGCGCTCACAGGACCAGATGAAGGAGGGCAGGAGCAGAGTCTGTGCCATGGAGCACCACAGCACGGCCAGCACCATCCATGGCGGAGCTGAGTCTGACTTTAAGGAGAAGAAGCTCACCACCTGGCGGGGAATAGGGAATGACTGGTCAGGTGTAGGGGCCCAGGGCCCTACCCAAGCCTGATACCCACTCCTAATGCAAGAGATTAGGGAGGGTGAGTAAGAAGGGATTGAATGAGAAAAGTCAGGAAATGCTGTAGACAGAACCCCGGAGCTGGGGAGAGATAGACAGAGAGACAGAGACAGACATACAGAGAGACAGAGAAAGAGAGGGAGGGGAGAGATCGACACTGCAAGAAAGTTAGACTAGGGGAAACCCAGGAATGGGGCCTGGCTAGCGTGGTAGAGTGAGCCTAGAGTTTCCACTCAGGAGTACTCAGAGACTGTGAGTTCCTAAGGACAGCTGAGTGTCAGGCTGAATGTTGGAGGGGCAGGATGGAAGATGGAGCTGGAGAATAGAAATGAAGAGCGGCTGATGGAGCTGGGAGGTTGAGTAGGGAGCTCGAAGATGGATGATAGAGACAGGAAAACATGAGTATTGGGAGGAAAGGACAGTGAGAAAACACAATGGAGCTTCCGCAGGGCTGGTAGAGTTGGAGGGCCCTGAATACGAAGAAGAACTGGTTGAGGGACCTCAGTCTCACCAAGATGGGCACCCCTGTGAGTGAGTCGTAGAGAAAGACGATAGCGCTGACCAAGTTGGTGACCTGCAAAGATGTCTTGGCAGATTCGGAGCCATCCAACGAGGACCGCCGCTTCCCTCGAGTATCCTCCACCACAATGGCCGGCACCTCAAAAGCTGGTCGTGTACCCAAGCCCCCCAGCCCACCCACTTTGGCTCCCACACTGCCCCCAGCTTTCCGGGCCTGCCGAGCCCTCCGGGGCCGGGCCCACAGTGTCTGATAGAAAGTGATAGCCACACAGACCAGCCCCATGACAATGCCCCCAAGAAGCAAGAGACTGAAGCAGACTCCGAAGCCGAGGCCGATCTTGGAGACTATGAACTGGCAGCCTCGGGCATAGTAGCGCTCGCCGTTGTTATGCCAGCCTATGGAGGGCAGAGTAGAAAGGATGAAGCTGACCATCCAGATGCCCATGACGGCATGCAGCGCCTGCTTCTTGGCGTTGCTCAGGCGGTAGTTGACAGGCCAGCGCACCATCCACATGCGGTGGTAGGAGAGCGAGGCAACTGTGAAGCAGGTGGCCAGGGCCAGCGTGTAGTAGGTGGACACAAAGACCTTGCAGATGCTCTCGTTCCAGTCATAGTCAGAGGAAGCCTGGCGCCGGAGCTGCACCACCGCAAAGGTGGTGAGGGGTACAGCCGCCATGAGTATGTGCGTCCCCGCCAGGAAGCAGAGCAGTAACTCCAACGGTTTGTGCTTCTGCTGTTTGGCTGAGATGCTAAGGATGATCCAGGCATTGGCCAGCAGGGCCAGGAGCCCACAGGCCAGCCAGGACAGTGCATTTGATCGGAGGGAGGCCTCTTCTGCCCCCAGCCCGCCCCGAGCCATCCTATCCTCGGCCCCACCCCCACCCCCTTGAACTCTCGGGGGCGGGGGCTAGGTCTCACCCTGGAGCCCCGCTCACACACACCCCCATGATGCCCACAATCCTTGCCCTGCAGCCAGGCAAGCTGACCCCAAGTCTTCCTTACTGTTCAGCATTGCATGGCCGACTCAGCTAAGGCCCCGTGGGCAGGGCAGGGGAGAAGGCAGAGAATCAGTAGAGGTGGTGGTCCTCAGCCTCCATATTGGGTGGGGCTTTTTCTCAGTTATCCCTGTAATTGATGGGGGAAGCAGGCTTACTGCTTTCCCATCTCTGAAGCTGGCTAGAGACCTCTGATGCCCATGCTGGGACTTCCAGGTCTCCAGTGGGTCTTGAGCAGTCAGTGCGGAGGGTGGAGCTCAGTCACCTAGATAGGCTGTGAGGGAAGATGAGGTGGAGAAGGCAAGAGTTAGGCCTGCACTGTACTCTGGCTCACGGGTACCCTTTCTCTAGAAACTATAGAAATGACTGGTTGTGGAGAGTCACTGGGGTCACTCAGAGCATTCTCCTGCCTTAAATGAGATGCCGACTTTCCCACGAATAAGACCTCCTCTATTTGCAGACTACGTGGGCAAAGTCTCCATGTCTCCATCTTTTTAAGCCCTCTCTCCCTGCTTTGGAATTACAAAGTTGCTTCTTGCAATAGCCTGTGCTCGGAACTACTCACCCCTGTCTCTGCCTCCCCAGATCTTTCTCCAGTTCCCAATGGGAGACATGTGATGTGTTCCTTCCTGGGGCTCACATTAAATAAAGCAGGAACCCTTCCTTACATGCCGTTTTCCTAGCCCGTGCGGTCTTTGTCCGGCCCGGCTTATCTAAGCCTGGATTTTCACCCGTTCAGCTACCCAGGGAAGATGGAAGGAAGGAGGCTGGCGCTGAAGTTGGGGGTAGCTAGGGAACCTGAAGGCGGGGAAGCCACTGACATCAGAAGCATCCAGAAATGGAAAGAGGGGGAACCAGGGAGAAGGAGGAGAGTTTGAGCAGAAGAGAAAGAGGGGAAAGTGGTAGTATCTGAAAATAGAAGGGAAGGTTCAGAAACCCTTGGCGAGGAGATAGAAATTGGAGGGGGAGTGAGCAGGAGGATTATGGATGGAGGGAGCAGGGGACAGAGGGGCTGAGAAGAAAAGCTGGACTGACTGTCCTCACTAGGAGACCTTGGGTCTCCTCCTCTGGCCCAGAGCCTCAGTTTCCCCCTAATGGGGAGGAGGAGGAGGGTCCTGATCTTAGCGACACAGTTCATGGAGACCTGGGGAAGACACTAGGAAATCAAGTCACCCGCTTAGCGAGTAGAAAGGGGATGTAAGGACCGGCATAATGGCTTCGGGCCACTGTTTCCTGAGGAAGAACCTTAGGCCCTAGCTCTCCCCAAGAGGTCCCAGTCCAACCCCCACCTTTCTCCCCCTAGCCCAGTACATCCTAGTTGCCATGGCAATGGACAACCAGGGGGAGGTGTAGGGAATTGGTCCGAATGCCCCCCACTGCCCTCCCCTACAGCCTTTGGACCCCTTCCCACCCATCCTCGCCCCCACCTCCACCCCCAGACCCAGTTGGTGGTTCCGAAAGGAAGAGAGAGGGAGAGTCAGGAAGGGAGGGAAGAAGGAAGACGTGAAGGACAGAGAGAGGGAGATGAAGGACAGAGAGAGAAGGGAAGGGAGGAGGGCTATTGGGGGCTTCCTGGCCGACAGGGGTCCCTCGCCCTTCGCCTTGATCGGGTAAGGTCAGGTGGCTCCTCCCTCCTGTCACCTAGGGTGCTCTCCAGGGCAGAAACAGCAGGTGGCTGGGGAGGAGGGGGCGGGGAAGAGGGGAGCGGAGGCAGCCGGCTGGGCGGGGTGGGGGAGCCCAGACACGCTGGGGAGCGGGCAGGGGTCCTCTTACCTCCGGCTGCGCTCCGCTCTGCCGAGGAGACGCACTCCCGACCAGGCTCGCCGGGGCTCAGGCTCCAGCTCGCCAGCCCTCCTCCTTCCTTCGCTCCCTCCCTCCCGGCCTCCTCCCCCTCCACAGCCGGGCCTCCCAAGCTCAGCCCGCTGGTCTGCGGCCCCTCGAGGCTCCTGTCTCCCGGGGTCATCCGCCTGCGAGCCCGGGCTTAGGGAGCCGCCGGCCAGCCTTGGGGTCGGGGGTGGCGAGGGTGGGGCGGGGAAACTGGACCGCGGGGACTTGGCGGAGGAGGGGCAAGGAAGGAGCGGGGAAGGAGGGGGCGAGGAGGACGGCGGGGAGCGGGCTTCATTGGTGAAGCGGTTGGTGTCCTGCCCCCACCCCGTCCCGGTTTTTCAACACGAATGAGCCCGAAGAGGCAGCTGGTGTCGTTAGGGACTGAGGAGCTAGCTGTCAGGGGAGGAGGAAGCGTGTCACCGTGTGTCACTGTGTGCATCCTTGTGAGGGGTCTTCTTGGGTAGAGCTCAGAGGGGCACCACCTGAAGGCCTGCTGGAAGCTGAGGGTGCTTGTGATGCAGGCTGAGACCGCTTGTGAAGTTGGAGGTGGTTGCACGGATCAAAAAGATGTGGGCTCTTGGCACACCTGTGTACACCTCTTTCTCCTCCCAGAACACAAGCGCACACTTATGGTGGGGACACACACGATTGCCACACACATTACAGTTTCTCATAGTCCCTTTCCTCTCCCATACACAGACAGCAGGAAAGCACACATAACCCCACAATCTCTCGGCTAACTACAGAGTCACACACACAGTGCTTTTGGGATGAGGAGGTGGGAAATCAACCTCTAGGGAATTTTTTCTTCTCTGGGCGATTTTGTCTTCTTCCTGGGCTAGGCCTGGCAGCTAAAGCCCCAAAGACTCCTGGATCCCCAGAGAAGTACATGCCCCCCCCCTCTCTCTCTCACACACACACACACACACACACACACACACACACATGAAGTGCGTTTTACTTATAGTCTTTATTTCTCTGTCAGCTGAAAAAGCAGGAGTCAGGAGTACAAATAAAAAGTAATCATTGAGGAGCCTGGCAGCAATTGGGGGGGAGGGGTGGGGGTTCTTTCTGGAAGAGGCCATCAGGAAAGAAAAGAAAGGAACAGGGTTGGGAGGGAAAAGGCAGGTGCTGAGGCAGGAGAGTGAAAGAGGCCTAGGAAGCTGAGAATCTGAGAGAAGCAGATCAAGACTGGCAGGAGAATACTATAACCCTGGTCTCCCTGGATGTGTGGCAAGGGCTGAGGATCTCATCAAAGGACAAAGCCCCCCACCCCCAACATAGCTCACTCTCCGGGCTCTGCAAGCAGTGAGTAGCAGGTCTCTGCATGGTTGGTTCTCTTGGCCTTGCTCTAAGTGAACTGGGGTTTTGACCTCCAGTAAAGGAATCCACACAGCAGTGGTCAGGGAGGGATTCAAACAAGAATCGCTCCTCTATCCTCTCGAGATCTGGAGACAGGCCATCCTGTGGGTGCTGTGCTCCTGTGCTTCCAAGGGACAAGCTGGGTGCCTGTGACTAGCTCCAGAGATCTCCCTGCCACTCAGCCCTGTGTTACAGATAGGCTCTAGGAATCAGGAGCCCTGGGTTAGTCCTGACACCCACACTAGTTAACTAGTTACCTGTGCAACCTGGGTAGTCCTTCAACCTTAGTTCCATTTTATCGGAGATGCTCGGTCATTTCTGCTATCTTGGTCATCACTGCCAGCTCGTAGGAGTTCAGAGTGAGTGTGTGTGTGTGTGTGTGTGTGTGTGTGTGTGTGTGTGTGTGTGTACATGAGGGCCACGGCACATGAGTGGAGGACAACTTTTGAGAGTCAGCTCTCAGGGTTGGGGATTTAGCTCAGTGGTAGAGCACTTGCCTAGCAAGCGCAGGGCCCTGGGTTCGATCCTCAGCTCCAAAAAAAAAAAAAAAAAAGAATCAGCTCTCTCCTTCCATCCTCAGGCTTGGCAGCAAGAGCTTTTACTGTGAACCATTTTACTTGCCTACATGTAAGGTTTTTGAAAGGACGGAATACCAAGGACATTAAACTGGCTGATACACTAACTATGGATAGGTGTGTGGCTATGTGCAGGGGTATGTGGTCTGCGTGTGTGTTGGTACACTGGCCAGAATGTGAGCCCGGTCTTGCCAACACAAAGTGAGAAGCAGGCAGCATGGGAAGCTGAGGCTGATGTCAGCAGCTTTGGGGTCCACATCTGTCCCTGAAAGGCTGTGTGATCTCCACAAGTCTCCACTCAGTTCAGTCCCAGGGCCCTCTCTTGTAAAGTGTGTGGTGTATTTCCACGCAGCAGCCCCCACCATCTGTGCCCCGCTGATTCTGTGCACTGCCCTGAGATCCAAACAGACAGCTGGAGAGAGGCTCAGAACAAGAGTCAGAGGAGGGCTGAGGTCTTGATGAAAAGGAAGCTGGGAAGATAAACAGTGTGTTTAATTGTCTGACAGGGAGAGAGCAAGCTTACTTTGAGCTTGGGAATAGAGGGAGAGAAACAGTGGCCAGTTATGGAAGAGGAGGCCAGAGGCCCTGGGTCTGCTACATTCATCTGGTCCACAGGCCTCAGGAGACAAGACAAGGCACAGTTGGTAGGCTGCCCGCGGGGCCTAGGCCTCAAATGAAATTCTGAGTCTTCTGCATCCGGCTGGAAGAAAGAAGAAGAAGAGGAGCAAATCCACTCTCCCAGCCTCTCTCTACAGCTTCCATGGCTCCCAGAGCCCACTTTTCTCTGGCAGCACAGTGGTACCAATGGACATCACTGCAGCATCTGTCCAGACACACCACAGGCCCACTCCACCTCTGCCAGCCCTTTCCCCAGGTCTGTTTCCCACTCTCTCCATCACCCCATCTCCTTGCCCCTTCCCTTCCTTCTCAGCTCCTTCACCTTTCCTCCCTCTCCCCCCTCCCTCTCCTCTTTCTCCCTCCTCTCCCCCTCCTCCCTCTCCCCCCTCCCTCCTCTCAGCCCAGATCCTTACTGGGGACACTGGCAGGTCTTCTTCTCACTCAGGAGCCTCTTGATCTGAGACATCCGTTCCGCCTGGCGCTGCCCAGGGACAAGGAGAGGGGTTGTGAGGGTCCCAGTCCTCCAGGAGGGAGGTGCCCCTCGGAGGGGGGAGAGGAGGGAGCTGGCAGAGAAGAAGCATTGACTGTGGTTTAAGCCCCCTGTCCTGTCAGCCTCTGCTCCTTCAGACAGGATCAGAGGCAGGGCCTGGTCTGCAGTGAGGAACTTCAGGGGCTAGGCAGGGAGAGCTAAGTCAGATGCCAGCCAGTCGCAGGGCGCTCAGCCTCACCTACAAGATACTGTGCTTGAGGGCCCGGTGGGGGGTGATGGGGGCCCACTCACCTGCTGGTGCCTGCACTTGACACAGCAGAGGATGCAGAGCCCAATGAAGCCCAGAAAGCTGAAGATGCCCCCCAGCACAAGAGCCAGGAACATTGGCTGGTCCTGCTTCAACCCTCTGGATGAAACTGAGAGAGAGAGAGAAAAGCAGAGGGGTGAGGGTATGTATTTGGCTGGAGATATAGCTCTGGTAGAGGGAGCCCTGGGTTCCACTCCAAGCATGGTCAAGAGAGATACTCAATGCCTCCAACTAGGGACAGTCTTACCTGTGGTCCCAGATCAGAGAGAAGAGCTGAGGGCACAGGATACTCAAAGGCCACCAGGCCATCCTTGGGAGTACAGAACAGGGAAGGAAGTTTTTTTCTTACACAGTTCTCTAGAGAGCCAGAAGTCAGGGGCCTGAAGTCAGGCCCTGTGTGCTTGTTTAGGTTTATAGGGAAGCCATGGAGGAGGGTAGCTCTTAGCCAGGAAGGCCTCATTCCTAGGCTCTATGGAAGTGGGAACCTGGAACTCAGGACCTATATCTTCAGGCCACTGTACATAACCCTCCATGTCAGAGGAGCTAGGGAGCTGGGACTCTGGGTCATTTTGGCTAATCCCTAGGAAGATTTCACAGTTGAAGAGGCCAAGGCTTAGTATGAAGCCTTAAGAATTGACTCCTTACCATGGATAGTGGAGTTTATCTTGACCTCATTCCCTTCAGCCAGTTGGCACTGCCACAGCCCCGCCTCAGGGTTCAGCACTTCAACCACCTTCTCCTGCCTGGAGACCCTGTCCTGATTCTCCAGCTTCAGGGTCAATCTCATCTTGAGGGAGGCGGGTCCTCTCACCTCACAGGTCACAGCATTGTCTTTCTGAGACACTGCAGAGGAAGGAGAAGCAGAGACCTGGAGTGTGCTGCTCAGGGGTTCCCAGCACTTTCAAGCTCTAAGTAAGGTGATTCAGTAGAATGGGGAAAATGATCCTATATGTGAGTGGTCTTTTAGCTTCTTGGATCATATTTTCATGTCATTGTCAGGGAAACAGTCTGGAAGTGAGCTATCCTTGGATTTGAACCCAAAGTCGTGTTGAACCAGATTTCCTTCTTGCTGCATGTGATCGGTACTCTGCCAGGCCTGGAGTTTGCAGAGGCTACACAGCGTGTCCCTGGACAAACTGCTTAACCACCTGCACCACCGACAATAACGGAATGTATGAATGCCTGAAGTGTTTGATTATAGCATAGAGCTATAAGTATCAGCGTTAGTCATTGCTATTTGTGGAGTTGGTGTAGTGATGAGTTAAGGATACAAATAACTTATTGATATTACAACCATTACTATGTGCAAAGACTTTGTTCCATATTAAAAAGATGATGGGGTGGGAGAGATGGCTCAGAGCTTAGAAGTACTTGCTGCACTTCCAAAGAACCCACATGGCAGCTCACCACCGTAACTGTAGCTCCAGAGGATCTGATTCTCTTCTGACCTCCTCTGTATGGCATACATTCTTTCTCTCTCTCTCTCTCTCTCTCTCTCTCTCTCTCTCTCTCTCTCACACACACACACACACACACACACACACACACACACACACACACAAATAAAAATAAATCTTAAGGGGCTGGAGAGATGGCACAGTGATCAAGAGCACTGGCTGCTCTTCCAGAGGACCTGGGTTCAGTTCCCAGCACCCACATGGCAGCTCACACCTGTCTGTAACTCCAGTTCCAAGGTTTCTGACACCCTAACACAGACATAAAATAAAATAAAAATAAAGGCAATGGTGATGCATGCCTTTAATGAGGCAGGTCTCTGAGTTCAAGGCCAATCTAGTATACAGAGTGAGTTCCAGGACAGCCAGAGCTACCCAGAGAAAACCTGTCTCAAACAAAACAAAAACAAGAAACAAAGAAAGAAAAGGTGAGCATGCAGGTCCAAGGTGTCCAAAGGGCTCAGCCAGGGCCACAGGCTGTCAGGCTGAGAAAGAACTAGATCCTGATTGTTAGTCTAAGCTTGGTAGAGCCAATGTCAGGCCAGATGTTGGAGAAGGACTGTGAATTTCAGCCTCAATTCAAAGCCAACCCAGGACTGGGTGCCGCTCAGTAATAGAGTTTGTGCATAGTGTGTATGAGGCCCTGGTTTCTGTCCCCAGCACCAAAAAAAAGAAAAGAGAGAGGGAGGGAGGAAGGAAAGAAGGAAGGAAGGAAGGAAGGAAGGAAGGAAGGAAGGAAGGAAGGAAGGAAGGAAAAGAGACAAACAAGCTGGGGGCCCCTTCATCATAAGCCAGACAAGCAGGGTCAAAGCATCCTCCTTTGGGGACCTGCCCGGTCATGGAGAGCCCCGGGCAGACCCTCCCTCTCCATTTTACCCAGCATGC
The DNA here is from genome assembly GCF_903995425.1 of Onychomys torridus. NCBI lineage: Eukaryota > Metazoa > Chordata > Mammalia > Rodentia > Cricetidae > Onychomys > Onychomys torridus. The sequence continues at coordinate 138,834,240 of NC_050445.1, forward strand.
CCCTTTTCAGCCCATCACTCACATTTCATCACCACCAGGTTCACTTCCTGATGCAGTGTGCCTTTGGCCAGAGTTAGAGTCAGGTTTCCGGAACCAGCACTCTCTAGCGAGACCTGGGGTATCCTGAGGCGGAGTGGGAGCGATTCCTCCATCTGGGGCTTGAGGTTGCCCTCCCTGGTCTTTTGCATGGACACCTTCTTATTCTCCAGGGAGAAGGTGATCCAGGGCTGTGGCGAGGGGGCCTTCTCTGCCTTCCACCTCAGCTGCCCCTGCAGATTTTCTTCTCCAAAGTTAAGTGGAAAGGAAAGCTCCACAAGCTCGCCTTCACTCTTATAGACTGTGGTAGATGTCTTCTGGAAACCTGGAGGTGAGAAGGGAACAGGTATAACCCTGAGTGAGGAGGGAGAGGAAGATGAGGGAGTATATGGGGGGGCAAACTTATGGCACAGGGGATCGGGTCAGTCTACCCACCAAGGTTGTCATTTTGTCATTTCTCTCTCCTTGGGACCCCTGGAGCCCAGGAGTGACTTGATCTCTGCTTACCATCCTTCACAAAATAAGAGCCAACATGTAAATAAGGCTTGCTGTGTGCCAGGCACTAGCCTAGATGCTGTACATTGTAGTTTTTTTCTTTTCTTTTCTTTCTTTTTTTTGGGGGGGGGCGGGGCTTCTCTGTGTAGCTCTGGCTGTCTTGGAACTCGCTATATAGACCAGGCTGGCCTTGAACTCACAGAAATCCACCTGCCTCTGCCTCCCGAGTGCTGAGATCAAAGGCGAGTGCCCGTGTGGTGATATTTTATTTGTGCGCTAACAAATAAAGTTTGCCTGAAGATTAGATCAGGAGTTTAAGGCCACCCTGGGCTACATGAGATTGATCCAGTCTAAAAGAGAAACAGAGCCAGGTGGTGGAGGCTCATGCCTTCCTTCTTGTATACCCCCTAGGTTGCTGTAATGGGGGAAGGGACCTCAGCTGAAGAGGGGTCTGGATACATCCCTGTCACCCACTCCAGCAGCTCCCAAAATCAACTTAAGAGAAGAGCAAGGCCTGGGAGTTCGTGAGCCAGAAGGAGGCTGAAAGGAGGGAGCCTCTTACCCAACACTGAGATGTTGATATCAAAGTTATTCTTCTGCTGGCTCTGGGTTACGGTGCAGGTCCAGATGCCACTGTCCTGAATCCTTAGGCTAGGCATGGAGAGGGTTTTGGAGCCCTTGACAATTCTATTCCCTGGGCCTCTGCACTCTATTGAGGGGCTAGTGACCTTGGAGCTGCTATCCAAGGCAAGCGTCAGACTCTGCCCCTGCAGCAGACGGGTGTCTGGACTGGCAGTCACTGTGGAAGAAGCAGATGACTTGGATCACAACACACCATCCCCAAGCACAAAGAAGAAAGACAAACCAGAGTATCTTTCCACTGTCCCCTCTCCCAACAGTGCCTCCCCTCCTAACTCCCAGCTGCCCATTCCCAGCACAAGGCAGAGTTCCCCTCCTCTTCCTCTCCCTTCTTCCTGTCTCCTTCCTTCCTCTAGTTCCTTCCCCCTGCTTTCCTTCTCTCTTGGTCTCCCACCCCCAAACCCCATTAGCCAAGAGCAGGGAGCAGTCTGACCCCATGTGGTCTGAGAAATGTCATCAGCTCAGAAGTGGAAGGGAGTAAGGAGGTATCTGTGTTCCCGGGCTACCCCACTCACCTCTGAACACCCACAGCTCCACCTCCATCTTCTTGTTCTCCACCTCACAGATGTAAGTCTTTGAGTCTTCCATCTTAAGTTTATTGATGATGAGAGGAAATGATCCTCTGTCCCATGCAGCTTTTTTCGAATCAAAACGGTCAGACCCATCAAATGAACCTGTGAGTAGAAGCCATACAAAGGAAGTTGAAATGATCTGGTGTCCTAGCATCCCTGCCAAGAATAGTGCCCACAACTATTGCAGTCTTTATTTCACCCCTCAGGGGACCCCAGACTGATGAGGAGGCCTATCGTATCTATTTACATGTGGGAACAATATCCTACGAGCTCAGAAAATATTATAAAACAATATGCTTATTTGGAGAGCACCCACTCACAGGCCGAACACTTTACATGAACCATCCCGTTATCTTCACACTGATTCCAGGAAATACACACTGTTGTGCCTACAGTGCAGATATGGACCCTGTCACTCAGCGTTGGAACAATTGCTCAAGTCCATACATCTTAATAATTTGTCATAGCAGCCAGAATTATTAATGTACATTCAGACTAAATACCTCCCCCAAAGGTATTTTTTGGTTTCCTCCTCTTCAAGGCCTACTTGTCTGTCACAGACACCTTTGTGAGCATCCTGGTCATTCTGTTTCTTGTCTGTCTTCTTGGACTTCTCTTTCTGCTGCTGTGGTACTGACTTCCAAAGCAATGATTAGCAAGTGTCATCTCCTGCGTAGGACCAAAGCTAGCAGCTTCCACTGGACACTCTGTCTTCTTCCCACCTCTGTCCACAGGCCACCATTGGGAAACTCCACACCAGACGTCTTTACAGCTTGCCTTGCGCTACTTCCTTATGCCATCTGCCCTTCCTGGAATGTCCAGATTCCCCCACATCCATTTTTCTGTATTTAAACTCCATCACCCATGTGAAAAGCTGGACCAGTGTCACCACAACAACCCTGTTGCTGTACAGAGAAGAGACAGGGAGATCTTGGGGGCTTGCTGACCACCAGACTTAACACCAAGGTTAGTGAGAAACCTTGTCTCAAAGAAATAAGGGGTAGAGTGATGGAGCAGGACATCTGATGTCCCTCTTGGGCTACCTACACACTCACATGCACATATAGCACACGCACATCAAAAAAAAAAAAGAAGAATTATTTTTGCCATGTTAGAAACTGAACGCATAGGCAAATGCTCTACCACTGAGCCACACTCCTGGTCTGCCTATATTTTTCTTTACAAAAATAATTTTCTTTATTATTGGGCTGGAGGGATGGCTCAGTAGATAAGAGCTCTTACAGAGGACCTGGGTTTGGTTCCCGGCACTCACATAGAGGCCCACAACCATCTGTAACACAGGAGGATCTGACACCCTCTTTTAGGTATCAGGCACATGCATGGTGATACATACATGCTGTCAAAACACTCAAATACATACAAGAAAAAATAAATCTTCAAAAAATTTTATTTATGCTGGACAGTGGTGGTGCATTCCTTTAATCTCAACACCGGGAGGCAGAGGCAGACAGATCATATGATGCCAAGGCTTGTACCACCCTGCTTGCAGTTTTTCCCTTTAAAAACCCCTCACCCTGAGAGCTCAGGGCCGTCCTCCTCCACACGCTGCAACACGAACTAAGCCTGGGCTTGCTTGTTATTAATAAACCCCTGTGTGTTTTGCATCAGATATCGGCTCTGTGGTATTCTTGCGGGGTGGGGGGTGGGGTGGGGCAGAGTGTGTATGTGTGTGTGTGTGTGTGTGTGTGTGTGTGTGTGTGTGTGAGACAACGCCAGCACAACAGTGAGATGGCTCAGCAGGTAAAAGTGCTTGCCATGAGAGCCTTACTACCTGAGTTCAGTCCCTGAAACCCACAGTAGGAGAAGAGAACAGGCTCCCAAAAAGTTGTCCTCTGACCTCAACACATATGCTGTGACTCCCAGAACATCCATATACACAAATACACACACTGATGATAATGATGATAAAATAACAATAAATATTTTTAAAAAATAATGCTTTTTAAATGCAAACCAAAATTTAGGTACAGAAATCATAATTAGCTGGATGTGATAGTGCACTCCTAGAATCCCAGCATCTGAAAGACTGTGTGGGAGCATCACAAGTTCAAAGCCAACCTAGGCTGAATTGGGAGTTAGAGGCTAGTAGGCTATATGGTAAGATCTTATCTTGAAATAAAAATCATAATCATAATATTATTAAATATCATGCTATGTCAGGTAAAACAGTTATAGGATCTGGAATGTTGGCTCATGCCTGTATTTCCAGCATTCGAGAGCCTGAGGCAGGTGAATTACTGTAGGTTCAAAGGCAGCTTAGGCTACCAAATAAGACCTTGTCTCAAAAAACAAAATGATAATGGTTATTGTCTTAGTTATATTGCTGTGAGGAGACACCGTGACCACAACAACTCTTATAATGAAAGTATTTAATTAGGGCTTTGCTTACAGTTTCAGAGCCTTAGTCCATTATCACCATGGTGTCCAGCATGGCAGCACACAGTGGGGCATGGTGCTGGAGAAGTAGCCGAGAGTTCCACATCCTGATCCACAGGCAGCAAGGAAAGAGAGAGACTGGGCCTGGCTAGCATGGACTTTTGAAACCTCAAAGCCCACTCCCAGTGACACACTTCCTCCAACAAGGCCACACCTCCTGACTCTTCTAATCCTTCCAAACTGTTCCCCTCCCTGGTGCCTAAGCATTCAAATAGCCTATGGTGCCTTTCTTATCCAACCACCACGGCTGTGGATTAGAGGTCATTATTTGATGGGCTACTAGAGTTGGCACTAAAATGATCCTTATATATAATATTTCATGAAATGGGAACTGTTCATAGCATAGTTTGTTTGTTTGTTTGTTTGTGCCAGGGTTTTTCTGGGTAGCCCTGGCTATCCTGGAACCTGTGGACCAGGGTGGCCTTGAACTTGGAGATCTGCCTGCCTCTGCCTCTGCCTCTCAAGTGCTGGAGTTAAAGGCTTGCACTACCACTGCCCGGCCATAACATACATCTTAAAAGCTGCTTTAAAATAATCTTTATTTTTTCAGGTTAGTCATTTAAACCACAAAGATCCCTCAGACTTCACACTTCCACTTCTCTGTCCGTCATCCTAATTCTATCAACAGTTTGGTACAGGGTCTTCCATGCCTTTTTCTTTGCTCATGCGAACATGTTCACATACAATCAATCTTCAAATTAAAATGGGGCTGGAGAGATGGCACAAGAGGTAAGAGCACCTACTGCTCTTGCAGAGGATTTGAATTTGGTTCCCAGAACCCACAGCTCCAGGTTAGCTGATGCCCTCTTCTGGCATCCTCCCGCAACTGCACTCAGACACATTCGTACATGGTTAAAAACAATCTTTTCAATGGGATTATGTGACATACTTATCAATTGGCTTTCACTTTGTAGAATATCCTTGACATGGTCCTTTATAGGTGGAACTCTTTCCTTCTTTTTGTTTTGAGTTTATGGAAGCCAATCTTATTCTAGTTTGAGATGTAGATTCACATGCAATTGTAAGAAATGAGAGCGTGAAACCCTGTGTACTCTTTCCCAGTTTATCTCAATAGTTACGTCTTACAAAACCGAGGTACTCCAGGCAGAGGCAGTGTGCACCTGCCTTTAATCCCAGCACTCCAGAGGCAGAGACAGGCAGAGTTCAAGGCCATCCTGGTCTACAGAATATGTTGCAGGACAGCCAGGACTACACAGTGAAACCCTGTCTTGAAGAAGAAGGAAAAAAAAAAAAGAATAAACAAAAGAAAGAAAGCTAAAACACCCCCTTTTTCTTTGTGGCCCTTCATCCTTTCTGTTATCCATTCCTATAATCTGGAATTTCAAGAACGTGATCTACTGTTGTTTTCTCCCTTTTCAGAAGTACTGTAGATTGAAGCTAGGGCTTCACTCATACTCCACCACGGAGCTACAGCCCCGCCCTCAATGCTCCCTGCTAATAAATGTTTGGAAGCTGGAAATAAAACTCAGTGGTAGAGCACTTGTCCTGCATGCGGGAGACTCCAGATTCAAACCTCCAGCACAGCCCAAAATAAGCAAATACATAAATAGAAATAATGGCCAAGTGTGGTGGCACACATCTTTAATCCCATCACTGAAGAGGCAGATGCAGGGGGCATTTCTATGAGTTCAAGGCCAGGCTGGTTTACATGGTGAATTCCAGGCCAGCTGGGCTACAAAGTTAGACTTTGTCTTACAACAGGTAACAATAACAACAACAACAACAATAATAACAATGTGTGTGCACTATTATGTGTGTAGACCATTATAATATGTATAGACTATTATAATGTGTGCAGGCTGTTACAATGTGTGCAGACTGTTACAATGTGTGCAGACTGTTATAATGTGTGTACACTGTTACAATGTGTATAGGCTGTTACAATATGTGTAGGCTGTTTTAATATGTGCAGATTATTACAATATGTGTAGGTTGTTACATGTGCAGACTGTTACAATGCATGTAGACTATTATAATGTGTGCAGATCATTTATACCTAATGTAATTGTTGATATATTAGGATTTGTGCCTGTTACTTTGTTTTGGTTTTCTAAATTTTTCTGTTTTGTTTTTAGATATGGCCTAATGTAGCCCAGTCTAGCCTCAAACTCCTTCTGTAGCTAAGTATGGCCTTGGACTTCGGATCTTTGCTCCATATCCCAAGTCCTGGTGTTATAAGCCTCTCAGGCCCAGACTACAGTGTACGAGGGGTCTACCCAGGGTTTCCTTTGTTCTAGGGGGTCTACCCAGGGTTTCCTTTGTTCTAGGGGGTCTACCCAGGGTTTCCTTTGTTCTAAGGGTCTAGCTCAGGGTTTCCTTTGTTCTAGGGGTCTAGCTCAGGGTTTCCTTTGTTCTAGGGGTCTAGCCCAAGGTTTCCTTTGTTCTAGGGGTCCAGCCCAAGGTTTCCTTTGTTCTAGGGGTCCAGCCCAAGGTTTCCTTTGTTCTAGGGGTCTAGCTCAGGGTTTCCTTTGTTCTAGGGGTCTAGCTCAGGGTTTCCTTTGTTCTAGGGGTCTAGCTCAGGGTTTCCTTTGGTCTAGGGGACTAGCTCAGGGTTTCCTTTGTTCTATGGGTCTAGCTCAGGGTTTCCTTTCTGCCAGGCACTCTACCAACCAAGTTATATCCTTCAGCCCCATGTTTCAGTATTCCTTTTCTTGACTTCCTTGAGTTTGATTAAACATTTTTTAAAAAATCATTGCATTTGTGTGTGTGTGTGTGTGAAGGAAGAAGAAGGAAGGGAGGAGGGAAGAAAGGAAGGAAGGAAGGAAGGACATTTAGACATTTGAGTACTATGTTATAAGAGTATTTGGGGGCTGGAGAGATGGCTCAGTGGTTAAAAGCACTGGCTGCTCTTCCAGAGGTCCTGAGTTCAATTCCCAGCAACCACATGGTGGCTCACAACCATCTTAATAGAACCCGATGCCCTCTTCTGGCCTGCAGGTATACATACAGAGCAATCATACATAAAATATAAATAAATAAATAAATAAATAAATAAATAAATAAATAAATAAATAATTTTAAAAGAGTTTTTTTGTTGTTGGTTTCTTTAAGATTTTGTATTGTTCTAGTGTGCTTGCACAACCCTTTAATCCTAGCACTAGAGAGGCAGAGGCAGGCTCAGCTCTGTGAGTTCAAGGCCAGCCTGGTCTTCATAGCAAGTTCCAGGCTACGTAGGGAAATCCTGTCACAAAAAACAAAAAACAAAAAACCAAACAAACAAAAAGTTTTTTTGGTTGTTTTAAACCTTCTGTTTTAACTGACTCCTTTTGGCCAATGCTTGTTCAGAGAATGCCCCTCCTTATCACTGCAGATGGAAGTAGAAATCCAAATTCTTTCCATCATCTGTTGATCCTGGAGGGTCATGCCCCTCGTTACTGCTAGGCTGAATGGAAACGCCAGCCTGCACTCTGGTCTCACCCATATTGTAGTGTGGTGGTCTCATTGCTCCTGGCTGATGATAGAAGTTCTAACTCTCCACCAGCAGCCCCTGACACCACCCCTGCAGGAAGTGGTGTTCTTGATTGTCTGGCGGGCTCAGTACCCAGGCTCTTCTAACCCTTTCCACCAGTACTTCGGGAGCCTGTGGCAGTCTGGCATGGATCAGCAGTGAGCTCTCGACTTCACCCTCTAGGGCACCATCCCAGTGGACGTGTTTGGACACTCCAGTCCATTCTCAGGAGGAGGAAGTGTGGCTCCTTGCTCAGTGTTGGCATGCATTAGGGAACAGGCAGAGTGTTTCCTCTGATGTTTGGCTGCAGTGCAGTAATTATCTAAGAGGCCTTTGCCTTTCTAGATTGTTCCTTCCCTAGTGTTCAGTGAGTGAAGGCTGCCTTCCACTGAGGTCCATTTGTTTCTGTTCCTGTTCCATATGTCTAGATGGTCTTGGGCTCCTGGTCTACAAAGAGGTGAGGCCTGTGATGCCGGATTCTTACTACAAAGTGGCAGAGGACTTGCTTTACTAAAGTGTGCAAATTTTCTACTGTTTTGTGTAGGTAGAATTTGCAAATAATGAAACTGAGTACTTAGCTGAAGAGATTTCTGAGCAAAAAGGACCCAGTCTTAAAGATTTGGGAAATGATCAGTCCACTTATATTCTAAACTTGAGGAAATGTGTTCCAGTCACCAAGAATTCGTAGGATTATATGGGCAGAAACGCTGCTGGTTTGAACTCAGGGGTCATAAAATGACGGGAGGGATGTAACGAGGGAAGGCCGTGGACTCCTTGATTGGAAGGGCACATAGTAGAGTGACTTAAGGATAAACTGAGCTGTTTTCAAGAAGAGGGAAAATCACTCCACCGGTGACTCAGGGATCATCAGGGCCATTATCTCAGTTTCAACAGGCTGTCTGTCCTCTGCCATGGGGACAGGACTCCCCCAGCAGAGTCCTGGGCACAAATCTAGCCTGGAAGCAGATTATGCTGACCTTTAAGATGTAATGAGCCCATAGGTGATGGTGCAGGCCTCTCCCAGCACATGACTGGAGGCAGAGGCAGGTGGATCTGTGAGTTCAAGGCCAGCATGGTCTGCAGAGCAAGTTCCAGGACAGCCAGGGCTACACAGAGAAACGCTGTCTTAAAAAACCAAAAAGAAAAAAGCGAATCTCTAATGGAACTCGCCAAGGTCTTGACTTCCTAGAAATCCAGCATCCCTTCCTTCTTCTCCATTTCTTCTTCCGGGATGGGAAGTCGTCTATCCTGTGCCTGTCCATCATTCTCTTTTAGGAGCACATAACTTGTCTAGTTTCATGGGGTCGTAGCTAGAGAGAACTTTTGTCTCTGAATGAATTCAAACCCAGTGATCTATGTAACATTCATGTCAAGTTTGAACGGCATCTGATGAAATGGGGGAGTGGGGGGGGGGGGGGGGGGGGGTTAGTCTTTAGGAATGAGATAAGATTTGTGTGGGGGATGTATTTTTGTTCGTTTGCTTTTGAGATAGGGTCTTTCTATGTAGCCCTGGCTGCTCTATAACTTTGTATGTATACTAGGCTGGCCTCAAACTCACAGAGATCTACTAAATGCTAGGATTAAAAGTATGTTATCACCATGCCTACAGAGATAAGACTTGTTGAAAGCCGGGTCTGGTGACCACCTGTAATTCAAGAAGGAGGATTATTGGGAGTTTGAGACCAGCCTGGATTATTGAGTAAGATCTTGTCTCTAAACAAGTGCCCCTACACACACACACACACACACACACACACACACACACACACACACACACACAATAAATAAATAAATAAATAAACAAACAAACAAACAAACAAATAAATAAATAAAATATTTGGAGCTGGAGAGATGGCTCAGGAGTTAGAGCACTGACTTCTCTATCCAAGGACCCAGGTTCAGTCCCCAACATGCACACAGTGGCTCATGACTGTTTGAACCCCATTCCAGTGGACTGGACATCCTCTTGCACCCTCCTAGGCATAGGCTACACACCTTTAATCCCAGCACTTTGGAGCTAGAGACAGGGGAATCTCTGTGAGTTTGAGGCCAGTCTGTTCTACAGAGCTATTTCCAGGACAGGCAAGGCAACACAGAGAAACTCTGTTTCAAAAAACCAACCAACCAAACAAACAAACAAAAAAAGTATTGCAAAATGTGCTGAAAGACACAAATTATTCACTGGAGATGCTCTTGTTATAACAAAGCTGAAAAGAGCCTAAATGTCCAACAATATGGAATTAGTCAAGTAAATCATAGTAGAGTTGAATAAGAAATTAGCAGTTATGGAAAAGAAACGAGCTAGAAATACATATCCACTTCAGATGACTATAAATATTTTAAATGTTTTGCTACATTTACTAGTTTATTTAGAGCGTGTGTGGGAGTGCTCACTCACACGTGCCACAGAGCACATGGGGGGCTCAGAGGACAAGCTGTGTTCATGAACCGGAAGTCAGGTTAGCAGACGTGGCAGTAGGACCTTTAACAGCTGAGTCATCTCACCAGCCCAGGCATATGTGTTTATGCACCTAGAATATAGACTCACCTTTAAAACACCTGTCTAGATATCAAGCAGGGTCAGATTGCCTAGGACACAGCTTCCTAGAGGAGGCCCTGGTCCAGCACTTCAGTCCCAGCTCTGCCTTGAAGTGGGTAGGAAAGCTTGGGGTGGGGTCTCCGCTGCCTACCAAGAAGACTATATATAAATGGACTGCAGCTCTTTCCCAAACTTCAGCCCTTCAGAGACATTGCACGTAGTTTAGCCAAATGCATCTACTTTATACTTAGAATATACTCGGGTTTGCTGTTTGTTGTTCAGGGCAGGGTTTCTCTGTGTAGCCCTGGCTGTCCTGGAACTCCCTCACGGTATGTTCATTTTTAAGATGAAATAAATGTGTTTTATTACTTTTGAGATAGTCTTGGTATATGACCCCAGAACTTATCACCTTCTTGCCTTAGCCTCCTAATGCTAGGATCACAGGACATGAAGTTTTGTTTTTGTGGGGTTGTTTTTTTGTTTTGATTTTCTGAGACAGGGTTTCTCTGTGTAGTCCTGGCTGTCCTGGAACTCACTCTGTAGACCAGGCTGGCCTTGAACTCCCTGAGCTCCACCTGCCTCTGTTGCCGAGTGCTGGGATTAAAGATGTACACCACCACCTCTTGACTTTTTGTTGTTGTTGTTGTTGTTTTTTCTTTGTTTTTGCTGGGAAATCAAATCTAGGCCCTTAGATGTTCTAGGCACTCTATATCACTCACTAGCTGTTGCTTTTGATTGACTTAAACCAAGTATCATATCATCTCCATAGTCTAGGTAATAGTATTTTTGAAATTATATACTTTATATGATGATTTTCCACTGTCCATTAAAGTCATGGATATTAAAAGAACAAAATTACGATTCTACCAGAATCCATTAGCCATCAACCACTGGAGAAAGGAAATCCCAGAAGAGAGAACCACAGAGATTTTGTCAACCCTAGCCACCATGGAACACTGGACTTCCTAGGAACAGATTTCCAACAAGTTCATTCAACTCACTGTTTTCCTCCCTGGGTTGGGGGACAGGGAATCCTACCTTTAGTCAAAAAATTATTCTGATTTCCCAGAATCCTCGTCTGGTCAGGAAACTTCCAGAAAAACAGGGCCTTCTGGGAACCTTTGCAGGGCAGCTCCGCCGAAGCCCTTTCTTTGCCCAACACCACTGTCTTCCCTTGAGTGGCAGCTGGGAGTTGTGCTGGGTAGAAAAGAAAGTCAGGCTTCAATGTCGTCACCACGGTCCCCCACTGAGCTTCTCCCATCCACCCACCTCCTGCACCATCTGCTGCTGGTCTTCAGGACTGAGAACTTACCCAGCTGCAGCGCCAGGAACAAGTGCCTAAAAGGGATTCCTCTGTTCATCATGGCCTTGCTGAGATGGACAGGCTGAATTGCTGGGGATCTGAGTCTGGGAAAATGGCAGAGGCGGAGGAAAATAGAAACCATTACTGTTAGGCATTCCTTGGGCCTGGAGCACACAAGAGCTCCCCCACCCCCAGGACCTTTATAACTAGCCCTAAGAACATTATTTGTATATGCTAAACAGGCACCCGGCAGTAAAAGTCTGTGCCAAATTAAGACTGTGTGATGTTAGTAGAATAATAGCAATTTCAACATCCTAAGCAACGGCAGCATATATAACATAGACGCAGAAGAAAGCATATTCATGGGTGTCAAATACAAACTACAGTTGCAGGCATTTCCATGAAGAGTTGTAGTCTCCTACCCTAGCGCAGAGGTACACATGTGTAATCTTAGTACTCAGGAGGCTGAGGCAGGAGGACCATGAGTCCAAAGCCAGCAAGGACTGCACAGTGAGACTCTATCTTAAAAGTGAAACTAAAGAAGCTGGAGAGTTGACTCAGCAGTTGAGATCATGTGTTGCTCCTATGGAGGACCCAGGTTCGATTCCTAGCATCCACATGACAGTTCCATCTGTAACTTCAGACCCCGGGGATACAATGCCCTCTTCTGACCCTAGCAGGTTCCAGGCACCCAGGTGGTGCACATACATGCAAACACTCATACACATAAAATACATATTTTAGTGAGAGAGACAGAGAGAGAGAGAGAGAGAGAGAGAGAGGAGAATTAAAGGCCAGCCTCAGCTATATAGCAAGTTCAAGGCTAATCTGGGTTATTTGAGACCCTATCTCAAAGGTAGGAACCTACTAGCCTTTTAATAAAAGTAATTACAGCCAGGTGATAGTGCACATCTTTAATCCCAGCACTGAGGAGGCAGAGACAAGAGGATCTCTGAGTTCAAGGCTAGCCTGGTCTACAGAGCAAGTTCCAGGACATCCGGGGCTATACAGAGAAATCCTCACTCAAAACAAAACAAAATTTAAAAAGTTATTATTTCTGATCTCTTTGCTTAAGAAATACCTAGTTTTGAACTGGTCAGTTGATAAGATGTTTACCATGTAAATGTGAGGTCTGGAGTTTGGAACCCAGGCTTCACTTAAAAGCCAGGAAGGCACCTATAACCCCAGTAACTGGGAGTCAGAGACAGGGGATCCCTGGAGCAAACTGGCATGGATAACCAATATGCTAACTCAAACATACATACTTACTCACACATAAATCTTGTTTTGAGAGACAATATTATGAGTGGGTTTTGTTGCTTTGATAATTATTTAGAGCTTTGGACAAGTAGTTCATAAAAGAAACTATTAGATTCTGATAAAGAAACATCTCTTTTTTAGTTTAGATTTCTGTCCTGGTTAGACTTGGGTTTTAAAATTATAAACATTGGCTGGAGCAATGGCTGAGCCATTAAGAACACTGGCTGCTCTTTTAGAGAACCTGGGTCCAATTCCCAGCACTCACTGGTGGCCTGTCTGGAACTCAGTCCCATAGCACCAGATATATACATGGTACACAGATACACATAGAAACAAAACATCCATACACATAAAACATTAAAAGTATAAGTATAGACTGACAACTTCATTTCATGTAAATAAAATAATATAGGCATGTATGTACATGTACATACATACATACAAACACACACATATACATATATATATTTAGGTCCAGGTTCAGAAACTTTGGTAAACCATTTCCAGATAGCTTTATTTCACCTATAAACTGTATCACCTTTACTGATATTGTAAAAATTGTTTTATTGTTCCCCTGTGGTGGGCCTAGAACCTAAAGATTTCCACATGTCAGGTAAGTGTGCTAATACTGAGCCGCTCTCTCAGTCCTGATAATGGTAATTTCAAATATTTAGTATGTTTACACATGGACCTTGTACCCAGGCTGGGTCATTGGCTTCTTTTTTTTTTCTTTTGTGGTACCAGGGATGCAACCCAGCCCCTTGCACCTGCCAGGCAAGAGTTCTACTACTCACCTGGATCCTCAGCACTTTGGGTTTTGTTGCATATCCTGCCTGCTTGCCAAAAGCAGAGCTGCTCCAAGACTGAGTGCCATTGACAGCCGAGGCCCCGTCAACTTTAAACACACTCAATCTGTGCAAGACAGGGCCCAGTCAGGGATGGACAGGAGCTCATGAGGCCACAGCCCTGCCTCTCCCTGAGGAACTCTGGGTAGCAGACAGCTGGAGGAGGACCAGTCATGGTCCTCAGTGGTGTAGACACTGGCGGCTTGCCCATGCAGCAGATAGCTCCAGACCCGTGCTCTGGGGCTACCCTAGTTAAACTGGGTGGGTCAAGAAACAGCATACCGAAGAGGTATGAGAAGGGAACTTGTTGGGGAGAGGAGAGTAGCTGACAGGGATGGGAGAAAGGTAAGGTGGGAGGGTGCGTGGCCAGAACGCATCGTACACACGGACAAGACTGTCTAAGAGAAAAGCATCAAACCGAGAACAAAACACATTACTTACTGAGGTGAGCAGGGGTAGTTGTTATTAACTTAATTTTTTTTTTTTACTTTATTTACTTATTCATTCATCTATTGTGCATGTAACACCTGCGTAGCAGTCGGAAGACAACCTATGTGAGTTCCTGAGGGGTCTAGACAGATGACAGGCTTAGTGACAGGCACCTTTACCCACTAAGCTATCTCACCAGCCCGGTTTGCTCATGTTGAGATGGAACTCAGGGCCACACACCTTAGTCAAGTGCTCTACCACTATGCCCCTGTGGTGACAGTGGCAATGTTTTAATAAAAAAAATCAAAAAAATGAAAAAATGGAGAATGTGGCTCAGTTAGTAAGTACCTGCCTAGCATATGTGAGGCCCTGGGTTCGGGAACATCAGGTGAGTTAGTGGTACTAGCTGTAATGGTACATACCAACAATCCCAGCACAGGACGTAGAAAGAGGCAAGAAATCAGGAGTTCAAGGTCATCCTCAGCTATATAGACAATTAGAGGCCAGCCTGGGCTATATGAGACCCTGTCAAAATGTTTTTCAGATGTTTTTCAATATTGTGCCCTGGCCAATAACTTCTTTGTGGATGGAAACAGAAAACGATTTAAGAAGATGCCAAAGTGACGGGGATTGAGACAACAGGACCAGGCCAGTATCTGAAGGTCCTGGAGTGCAGGCTAAAACCCTTGGACTTGACCTTGGAAGCTTGAGAACCAGGAGAAAATTTTAGGTAGAAAAGGTGATTGTGGGTGCAAAATGGATTCCTCCAGCAGCAGGATAAAGGATGAACCTGAGAAGGCCAAGCTGTGATTCTAGTGAGGGGCTACAGTCTCTCTAAGACAGCTGGGAGGGACGAGAGAGCTGGGGACAGGGTGTCTGTCTGTCTTGTCTGTCTGACTTCTTCTCCTTCTCCTTCTCCTTCTTCTCTCTCTCTCTCTCTCTCTCTCTCTCTCTCTCTCTCTCTCCCCCCCCCTCCCTCCCACTCTCTTTTTCTTTTCTTTTTGTTTGTTTGTTTTTGTTGAAGACAACCTTGAGCTCCTGATCCTCCTGCCCGGGCCTCCCAAATTCTGGGATTACAGGCATGTACCACCACCTTGCCTGGCTTCAGATGAAATCCTCAGGACTTAGAGTCATAGAGTGTGAGGGCTGAGAGACAAACAAAACCAAACCCCAGAAGGTTCACTTCCTGCTCAGCACCAGACCATGTAGAGCCTATCAAGTCTGGGTCACCAGGGAGACAAGGACTATCACCTGTGGATGAAGACAGCCTTTGAGGCTGAAGGAGGGAAAACAGACTGGAAGAGTGATTCTCACTATGAGCAGCTGGCCAGGAACTCACTATCCAGACCGCGCTGGCCTCGAACCCACAGAGATTTGCTGCCTCTGTCTCCCAAGTGCCAGAAGAGTGATTCTGTAAGAAACAGATCCATGGGCCCACCCCAGACGTGGGGATCCAAAGTGGGGGATGGGGTTAGTCATTCACATTTTCACAAACCTCTAGAAAACCCAGATGTGCTCAAGTCCTGAAATGCGACCGACCAAGGGGGAGGAGAAAGGGGAGGAGCATCCTCAGTCCCTCAGCACCGAGGTGTGGGGGTGTGCTGGATGTTGTGCTGAGAACAAAGAGCTTGGGAGAGTAGGTACAGGGAGTGGCAGAGGAAGGCAATGGGGCCCGCCAATAAATCTTAACGAGCTAGCTAGGAGAGTTGAGACTTGGTTCTGGAGGTGCCTGGAGCCACTGATGATCTCTCTCTCTCTCTCTCTCTCTCTCTCTCTCTCTCTCTCTCTCACTCACACACACACACACACACACACTATAAGAGGGCCTCGGAGAAGTGATTGTTTGGTCCAGAGCTGGTGAGACAAGATATTTGTGAAGACTTTTTTTTCCATCATCCTTTCTCCCCAGCCTGATGTTTCCTTCCCCTGGGTTCACCCTCACCTGTCACTCTACAGCAGCCTGCCCTCTCTGAACGCTCAGCCCCCTGTTGTCGCTCTCCTGGTCATGCCCCATTTTCCACCTCAAGACAGAATGATTCATGAAATCCCTTCCCCGGTAGCCGGAACAGTCCAGGCTGCCTCAAGCTGTCACAAGGCTGGCACCCGTGGAAGCTCGGAGACTGGACAATGTGCCTGCTTAGCTTAAGCCAAGTAGGATGGGACGGAGAAAAGTAACTTGATGATGTGTCTCACTGCATGCAGAACATTAATTCTGCTTCTTCAATGGGTCATTGAAGGCTGGGGATGTAGCTCAGTGGTACAGGGTTTGCTCAATGTGCTCTGGGTTCCATCCTCAGTACTACAGAAGTGTAGCCACAAGGAAGGAAGGGACAGGGGAGGGGACCTGAGAAGGAGGGAAGAGAAGGAAGGCCAGTCACAAAGTGTATATTCACACCCAGCCCTGGCCCGGATGGAACCAAGCCATGCCCATCCACACAGCTTATTCTTTTTCATTGTCTGTGCCCAAACTCCACCGAAGGGGCTGGCTGCTATTGACCGTGTTCTTTAAACTTCCTGGCCCTCTAGGGACCACTGGGGGTGCCAATGGGAAATGCCAAAGGAGAGGGGAGTGTCCCAGCAAGAGACACTCTTGTGTTTCCCTACTCTCTCTCCATGCCCTGGGTGTGTTCACCACCAATGGCTGTGTGTCCCGCCTCCCTCTGCCCTGTCCCACTGCAACTGCTGTCTGTCAGTCCTTATCCACAATTTGGGCTCTTCCTGTCATCAGAAACACCATTCTTGCCTGGTTGGTCTCCTCATCCATGTCCTTGACTCGGTAATAACTCCTTTTCTACACAGTCCCTTGAGCCATCTGAGGTGGATTTCCTACTGGGCTCTAATACATAATTTTTTAGATTATTATTGTGTTGAGAGAATGCCAGAGGATGTCAACTCTCTCCCTCCACCTTTACATAGGTGCTGGGGATTGGGCTCAGGTCATGACACTTGTACCTTTACCCCCTGGACCATAGCAACCCCAAATACACAATTTTTAAAAATAATTTATTTATTTTTACTTTATATAAATCAGTGTTTTGCCTGCAAGTATGTCTGTATGCAGTAATCAGACCCCCTGGAACAGGAGTTACAGACAGCTGTGAGCTGTCAGGTGGGTGCTGGGAGTTGAACCCAGGTCCTCTGGAAGAGCAGCCAGTGCTCTTAACTACTGAGCTATTGCTCTAGCTTCCCATTATACATAATTCTTGACAGGGATGTAGCACTCAGAGGAGATGCTAGAGGCTGTTACAACATTAAGGTTTGGAGGAAGCTAAGAAACAGCTCTGTCCACTTCCTCCATGGGCTGAAAGGAATTTTCCAGAACCTCCCTAAAACACAATAGATGCTTCAGATGGATGAACAGATAGATGATAGACACACACACACACACACACACACACACACACACACACACACACAGAGAGAGAGAGAGAGAGAGAGAGAGAGAGAGAGAGAGAGAGAGAGAGAGTAAATTTTGTTTAACACAGGAATCTAGAAGGAGAAGTTGCCGAAGATGTGTCTTGGAAAGGTGGGCATGAAACTCATCACTGTAGTCTTGAGGGGTGCTTACGAGTTGGCTGAGTTAGCACAGGGTGGGGCCTGAAGAGCATTTAAGGGAAGGGTGTGGCGACAGGAGCTATAGAGGCAGCCTAGCCCAAAAAGGGGCTACTGCCCCCACCCCCAGCCCAGATGGAGAGTCTTTTTGAGCAGATGTGTCCTTGGAGTAGAAGTTAACAGAGAAAGTCTCTCTCCCTCCTAGGTAAGGATGCTTGAGGAATGAGGGCGTCCCTGGCTCTTCCCCAGATGGTAGCCACTTTCTCCCACTCAGTCCCAGACTCTGCGGAGAGCTATCTCTGTCCCCAGCTCCTGGCATCACCCCAGTGCACCCGGGCTTTGGTTTAGTGGAGGAGGCTGTGGGTTTCCAGCCACGGCCGGCTTTGGTGCCTTAAGCTTCCGCTGCAACCCCAGAGACCTGGCCTCTGATTCCCACATCCTCAGCCTCCCCAGAGGCGCTCTACCTCAGCAGCATCCTGTGTACATCACCCCTGGGAGAAGCTGCAGGCACGGACTGACTGCAATGTCCCCTCCCCCTCTCTCGGCTCCCTTCTGCTTTTCTGAATCTCTCTTTTCCAGGCTCGCGCTTCAGTGCTCAGCTCCTGGGGTGTCTCCCTCCAGGCTGCAGCCGCTGCTGTTCTGTCTCCTTGGGGCTCCCCTGTCTCTTTTTTCTCCTCTTTCCCCTCTCAAGATACCACTAAGATCTAGTTCTTTCTATGCTGTAAACAAGCAGCCTGGCTTCCTGCAGACCAGCAGGTCTTTCACAAGCTTTGATCTGACACGAAGCTGCAGAGGATGGCTGGGCCCAAGGGGTGGATGAGAACAGAATCGGCTGCAGAGGAGGGGAGACACAGTGGACAGAGAACAGTAGACAGCTTTTCTGGAAACAAAACAAAACACAGAGGTCTCAAGGGAAGACAGGAAGGAAGGACAAAGGGACTCCGAAAGGCCATTAAAGCAACAGTCACCCTTCACAAGCTCCACCAACACACACAGAGCACAGGGCCTGTCAGAAATGATGGAGGAGAAGCACAGAAATGAAGGGATTCGGAGAGGTGCAATGCATGCCGGGAACACACAAGAGACAGAGAGGGACCACACAAGGAACGTTATCAAAATGGCAATACATACCACACACCTTTCAGGGTGCTTGAGGTTCCTGCCACCCTCACCGGGCCCCCAGAGGTGGGAGAGGAGTCCCGGCCCAGCTCCACCACAGCGACAGTCTGTGGTCCCACAGGTACTTTTATCTTCCCCTCTCAGCCCCCAGTCAGCCCGCTCTAGCCCAGCCATGGGATGTGCCCCCCACCACACACCCTTCAACTCTGACAGGCTTGGTATAAACTTCCTAGAGATGTGACCCTCTAAGCGACCCTTGTGGTTCAGTGGCTGCGACCTCTGCCTCCCTCTCCTTTGCCTCAGATGCCCACAAGCTGGAGGGTGGGTGGAGGTGGGTGGTGGGGGTTCTGTACGCCCTCCTTCCCTAGTCTCTGAAAGGTCTAGCAGAGCTGTAAACAGCACTCAACACTCACCCTACAGATGCCCACCTATCTCCATCCACGTTATCCCATCCAACGAGCATTTCCTGAGTGTCTAGAACGTGCCACACTGGGCCACCCAACTCCAAGCACTGCCTCTTCACCACTGGGGCCAGGAGCAAGACCCAAGGCCACCTCAAGTCTGCCTAGAACTGGGTGATGGTTGGGGAGAACGTGCTCGAGGCAGGCCTCTACAGTGAGTGCTGGGGCTGAAAGGGGGAAGTGGTCCCCGCATATTGGACTCCTCAGGGGCTCTTCCATCAGCAGGGCAGGGCGGCCATTTTGTATCAACCCACAGATCTAGGACAGCACCAGAAATCTGAACAAGAAATAGCAGTGGTCTCTCTCATCAGGGTCTTCTCCTTGCCTTGCTTGCCCTCCCCCCCCAAAAAAAACAACTCTGTGCCCCACAATCAGGACATTTGGAAAGTGCTGCTCCATTCAGCAGAGTCTGAATTATCAAAGAGCCTTCTATTTTGAAGGATCAGACTGAACCTCTCTCCAGGAACAAGTCTATGAGCTGAAGGACATTCGGGGCTCGGCATGACTTCATGACCATGTGGTGCTAAGAGATGTGAACGGTCTGACTGAGGGTGTGGAGGCAGGGGGCTAGAGTTGGATAACTCACCCCAATTTGAGAAATAGAGGCCTGCTTCATGGCCACTTCCCACCAAGAACACCGGGGTCTGTAGCCAAGCCCAGCTCTCTTAGGATCAGCTATTTGACCACATGTCTACCACAAAAGGTACCCACTTCAGCTCTCCAGAGGTAAGCGTCCAGTTTTGATCCTTTCTGAGAATCTCACTCCCCCACTTCCTAACTCACACTAACTAAAACAGGGTTCCTTTCAAAAATTCTAAATATCCATTCAGGCATAGTGGCATGTGCCTTGGTCCCAGGGACTGGGGAGGCTGAGGCAAAAGCGTCCCCAGAGACCAGCTATTACAACAGGCCAGCCCAGGTAACATACAGAGTGAGACCCCCCCAAAAAACTACAAGCCAAACTCCAAAAACTTCACAGAAAAAGACAGGGGTTAAGGAGCTCACACACACACAGAAGAGTCGAAAGAGGCTACAGAGAGCGTGTGCATTAAATTGTTCTTGACTGTATGATGCTTGGTGGAGATCTTTAGTGGCGCTTTTAGAAACTGCATGTCGTCCACTCTGGTTTCCTCTTTCTCTGTTCATTTCTTGTGTCTCCCCCATATCCAGCACCTGCTCATTCTCTCTAATCGTCCCTCCTCCCCGAAACTGTCTCTGCCTTTTCTTTCTTCCCGGCTTCACCTCTCCACCACTGCCCCCAGCCCCGCGGCCTTCTGCTGGCTCTCTCAGCCATGGCCTCCCTGAGCTTGCCTTCTAGTCAGCTGAGCACCTGCTGCTCTGAGCACTGCACTATGCCAGGGTGGGCAGGCGAAGATGAGTATGGCTTGCCGCTTAACCTTTAGAAGCTCGTGGTTCCAGTAGGAGATCACAGTTCCATGACCTATTCTGAGAGAAACGCATGAGAACTGGGCCACAGCTAGGAGCAGAGACCCGCATCCAGAACATTCCGGCGCATCTGCCGCCATACTTGCTGCCCCTTCCAGCTCCTTGAAAGGATGAAGTCAAGTGTGCCCCTTACCTCTGGCCAGCCCGTCTTCACTCTGCTTCTTGCACAGGTGTGTCTGTGTGAGGGTTCGAGACTTTGCAAACAGGTTCCTAGTGAGGGAGAGAGTTTTGCTATGCCTTCACAGATGTTCGTAAGTGAAGAAACAGGAAGCCTGGTATTGAGGCTCCTCTACACACCAGCCGTGGGCCAGCCCTCTGGAGTCCCTCCCTTCTACCCCAAGCTGTTGGGGAAATTGACGAGTTAAAACTGCCAAAGTCATTGGAAATAGCTGAGCAGAATCAAGCTAGAGCCTGAATGTTACTGTTGTCTGTTTAGGGGCAAGAAAAAGGCTGACACAGCCAGATTCAGCTGGCATGAGGCAGGGCTTAGGGGCACATAACTATAACCCCAGCACTTGGGAGATTTAGGCAGAAGAATCGCAAGTTCAATGCCAGACTGGACTATATAGTAATACCACGTTTTTTTAAAAAAAAAAAGTCAACCAAAATTTCATCAGTGGAAAATTTAGATGAGATTACATTGCCCAACAAACCCATGAAGTCGGCTGTTTAGAGGTGATTAAGGACCTAGAGGAAACAGCAAGGGCCAATATGGCTCTCTGGCAGCTCAAGCTGTACTGGTTTTGCCTCACTCCATTCCTGGGGACTGAGTAGGCAGCATATTGCCAAGAAGCAAAATGCATGATGAGAATTCTGTGTGTCTCCTCTGTGGAAAAGGTACGGATAAGCCACTGAGACTGCCTGGCCTCTCTGACAGGAGGCCTAGGGTCTCTGTGTTTGGACAGGTGGGCAAATACAGCCCTTCTTCCATTAGTGACAATTTGAGAGCAGCTATAGCAACCCCACAAAGGGGTTCTCGTTCCACACCACCTGAGCGCATCTGTGCAGTGTGGCTTCTTCCAGGGCTGTGAGCAGCAGCAGCTGCGTACCGGAGAAGGCCTGGGCTGAACCGTGCCTGTCTGAGAGGACAAGAGTGACCATGGACCACACTGTTGCTCACATCGTTACACCCACCCGATACGCAACGTGAGGAAAGAGAGAGACACTTACGGGTTCCAAAGGTTTTGTTAAAAACCACGTAAGAGGGTCACTGATGGATCAGGGCTGCAGGACAAGGACTCGGGAGCTTTGTTTCTCCTGACAGCCTCAAACAGGGCCAGAAGTGGGGTTTATAAGCATAAAAATCACAAACGTGTGTTGCCAAGTTACAGGAACAATTTTCACCAATCGGGAATCAAAGGTTTGGGACTTTCCCTGTGTGTGTGCCATCATTGTCAACCGACACACATTGCAAGCCTTTCGGTGCAGCCAATCAGATTCATCCATTCTTTCTGCTGTTAGGGACAGCCATAATGTGTCAGAGAACCAAAGATGGATAGCAACTACTTCTATGGTTTAGGGAGGAGGTGGGTCGGCCATGGAAAGTTCTCAGCTGCTCTCCAGGTAAAATGGAGCCTGAAGTCGAAATGGCAGTGCTCAGGGCAGGTGCTTTTGCCTGCTCCTTCAACATTTCACATATTCTTGTCTAGCCCAGATCTCTCCTAAGTTCTCCAGGTAGACACCCGCCTTCCCACTAAACATCTGCTCTTGCATGTTTACCATAATGTGGTGGAATAAGAATGGCCCCCTAGGTTCATATATTTGAATGTTTAGTCACCAGGGAGTGGCAATAGAGGGATTAGGAGATGTGGCCTTAATCTGAGTTGAGGTGGTGCACGCCTCTGATCCCAGCACTCCGGAGGCAGAGGCAGGCAGACCTATGGGAGTTCAAGGCCAGCCTGGTCTACAGAGTGAATTCCAGGACAGGCACCAAGACTACACAGAGAAACCCTATCTCAAAAAACAAAACAAAACAAAACAAACAAACAGGGGCTGGAGATGGCTCAGAGGTTAAGAGCACTGGCTGCTCTTCCAGAGGACCTGAGTTCAATTCCCAGCACCCACGTGGTGGCTCACAACTGTCTGTAACTCCAGTTCCTGGGGATCCGACACCCTCACACAGACACACATGCAGAGAAAAACACCAATGGGCATAAAGTAAAAATAAATAATTTTAAAAAAAAACCAAAAAAAAACCAAAAGATAGCTTTTCCTACCCTCCCATCAATAAGCCCCTAACCACTGCAGCCTCCAATCAATCAGCCCCCAGACTAATCTTCCCTCCACCAATCAACACCAGATTAATCCCTCTTCCCTGGAATTCCCTTAACTCCGCTTAAAAGGATCTTATGACCTCCCTTCAGGGCCGCTATTTGCCACCCCAACATGCTGAAAATAAACGTTTTTGCTAAATTGCATACGTGACTGTTGGCCTTTCCTGGGGCCTTCTCTCAGACCCTAACACTAAATGTCTTCAAAACTCTCTCCAGACCACTCTACACCAATACCACCATTCCAGGTTTGGGGGACACTGCCACCCTGTTCTAGCTCCTGCCCTACCTCCCATCTCCTGGCCTCTCCTGTTGGAGTCCAGATGGCTTGCTGTCCCCCGACCCAGATGTGGCCCCATGACTTTGGAAACTACAAGCACAGATGAAACCTCTGGAGCAACACAAAGCCACGGGGACAAGGGAGTGTAGATCTAAGGGACAGAGATGATGTTTGTCCAAGCTCTGCTTGTCACAAATCTCTAGTAGCTAGAGAGACAATATATAAACAGTGGTGGGAAAAAGAAAAACTGTTCATCTTTTTATTTGTTTGTTTTTTATGAGACAGGGTTTCTCTGCATAACCCTGGCTGTCCTAGAACTTGCTTTGTAGACCGTACTGGCCTCCAGTTCACAGAGATCTGCCTGCCTCTGCCTCCTGAATGCTGGAATTAAAAGCATCTGCCACCATGCCCGGCAAACCTGCTCATTCTTGAAGTGAACCCAGAGTCTTGGGTCTCTGTCTTCCATTACCTTTTTTCCAGGTCTGTTGGATGCCTACGCCTGGACTGGCCATGACGCTCTTTATTCTGCCTTCCTCCAGATGTGTTCCACACAGCAGCCACAGTGCACAGGTACTCTGGCCACTCCCCTACTCTGAAAAAGTAGCCTGGTTTCAGGCCCAAAGAGATGGCTCAGTGGTTAAGAACACTGGTTGCTTTTCCAGAGGGCCCAGGTTCAATTCCCAGTCCCCACCTGGTGGCTCACAACTGTCAGTAACTCCAGCTTCAGGGAATCCACCCCTATTTTCTAGCCTCCTTAGGCACCAAGTACACATATGATGCACAAACATGCAGGCAAAATACCCTTACACATTTAAAAAAACAAAAATTAAATAGTGGCTACTTCAGCAACATGGGCATGGAGAGGGGGAAGAATAAGATAACAAAGTATAATGACATGTATGTATAAAAATGTCATAATGAAACCCATCGCTTTAATACAGTGAAGACCTGGAGAGATAGTTCAGCAGTTAAGAGTATTGGCTGCTAAAATAAGTTAACTATTAAATAATAATAATAATAATAATAATAATAATAATAATAATAAAGGAAAGATATTAAAAGTGTAGTTAGGCTTGTAATACCCACAATGGATATAAGCGTCTCTACTCATGACAACCATCTCAACTTCATCCGCAGAAAAATGTTCTCTGCTTCTTCTTGCTTCATAACACGGTGTTCCCAAGGGTTACATTTTAATAAAATTAAATTTTATTGTTTCATCAAAGACATTCTTCAGTAAAAAATGGGCGTGTTTTAAACTGCAAGTGCCTGGCCGCGGAGGACCACGCTCCATTTTCCGGCCACAGCCTCACTTTGTGCTGGGGCAGCAGTTTTGCAGCCTGGCTGTGATGCCACACAGCAACAGGCAAATGGTGTCCTGTAACTTTTATGGAAGTAGCTCGCCCTTTAAGACCCTCTGGAGGGTTTCGGAGCCTCCTAGGGGTCCACAGGCCACACTTATGTGTTGAGAACCACAAATCTAGGGAATGTTTATTCATTCTTCCAGATCCCAACTATCTTTTTAGCTATGTCTCAAATCAGTTTTCTCCTTCTTAGTAATAGGCCCTCCGGTTTTTTTAGCACTTGTGTGCACACAAGAGAGAGAGAGAGAGAGAGAGAGAGAGAGAGAGAGAGGTTTCTTCTGTGTGAGTGCAGCGACTAGTGTGTCACTGATCACATGTAGGGGTCAAAGGACAATCTTTAGCTGGTCATCAGCTTCCTCCCTGTTTGAGAAAGGGTCTCTTGCTCACTGCTGCATATCCTGGGTCAATGAGCTTCTTGGGGCTCCTCTCTCTCTGCCTCCCATCTCAGGGGAGCACTGGGGTCACAGACATTCACTACTGCATCTAGCTGGCTTTATGTGGGGTCTGGGTATCCAAGTTCTAATCCTCAAACCTGCAAGGCAAATGCTTTCTCCACTAAGCCCTCTCCTTAGCCCCAAAACTCACAATCTTTATCTGAGCTCAATTTTTTATTGATTACTTATTTTAAGATGGCATCTTACTATATTGCTCAGTCTGATCTTCAACTCCTGGGCTTAAACAATCCTCCTGCCTCAGCCTCTCAAGTAGCGAGGATTACAGAGCTGCAGCACAGGCTCTGGCTTTAGAGGCCTGGGTATGACACACGTTTCCAAGCTTTCTTGCAGTCGACCTGGCCAAGTGACTCAGTTTTGTGAATGAACTAGTGAAAGTGTCAGACCGAACCTGTGAGTTGTTCTTTTAAAGTGGCTGGTGTGGGCCCCCCTCCCTCGGGCTTTCTTTTCCTACAGGCTGGGACGCAAATATCTTCTCTATAACAGTAGCCAGCCCCCTTTCTCATTTGCATTACCCAGCAGGTTTCAGCAGGCAGTGAATTTGTGACTCTGCTCTAGACTCATCCATGCAACCATCCATCCACACACTCAAGGGATGTTAAGTAGCCATCAGTGCTGGGGTGTAACCGTGAATATGAGTATGTAATAGTGAATATGGGAACAGAGAGGGACCCACAAGCTTTGGCGCACATCCATAATGAATAGCATGCTCCACAAAAGGAAAAGTATGGCGGGCTGAGAGGACTAACCTCCAAGTAGCCTTATGTCAACAGTTAGTGTATTATTAAGCACCACAAGCTTCCGTCCATTGCAAATGGAAGAAAGCTCCAAACAGAAGCTTGATTGACCAACATATGAGAGGTGTCCGGGGTGGAAGGTTCTGTGGGAGGGAGCACCAGGAACTCCACGCCAGGGTCTAGGCTGCTGGCATCCTGCTGCTTTCCCATTGTGACTTCTGCCCATAGTGTAAGGCCGCTCCAGTTCCTCAGATGAACTACACTTCCTTAATGCAAGGTAGGAGTGGTGCCTTGTGCCTCTCTCTGTAGCCATTGTTCAACCAGAATAAAATACGTGTTAGTTGGTGTCCATCTCACTAAACATGATGATGATGGCTGGTCCCTTGCTTAGCACCTACCCCAGAACTCCAGCAGAGTACATTGACCCTGGCAGACTTCTCTCTCTTTTTTTTTTTCCTAGAGCTGGGGACCAAACCCAGGGCATTGCACTTGCTAGGCAAGCACTCTACCACTGAGCTAAATCCCCAACCCGACCCTGGTAGACTTCTCATACCTGTGTCACCAGACTGCAGTCACAGGGTTTCTTGATGTCCTGGGAGAAAAAAATTCAAGAGAAAGTCAGTATGATGGTTTACAGCTATAATCCCAACATTGGAGACTAAGGCAGGCAGAGAGTTATGGGCTACATATCAAGACCTTTGAGAGAGAGAGAGAGAGAGAGAGAGAGAGAGAGAGAGAGAGAGAGAGGGAATTTAAAGAGATTCAACAAAAACAGGCAGACTTCTTGGAGCAAACAACAAGAACAGAGTATATGCCCGAGACACAGAGAGCAGCAAGCTCATGGGTCTGGGGACTGAACTCATCTCCTCATGCTTGTGAGGTAAGCCCTCCACTGCCTCAGCTATCACCCTGGCCCTGGAGTCTGGGTTTTTTTAGGATCTTATCTTCCCAGGAACAGGCTCTTTCCAGAATTAGGAGCTATTCTCTTAGAATCAATTCCAAGTGTCATACATGTCCTGTATATTGAGTGGATGAGTTTTTGATCCTGGGTCACTGGGACAAGGACTATTGAAGCCTCTGGCCAGGATATGGTTTTGTTTTGTTCTTATCAATTCCTCCATCTGGACCTAGAACTCAGAGCTCTGCCTGCCTCTGCCTCAGGAGTGCTGGAGCTAAAGGTGTGCACCAACACAGTCCGGCCTTTTGTTTTTCAACTTCTTTCTTTTTTCAAATGATTGGTTTATTTTTATTTTATGTTCATTGGTGTTTTGCCTGCATGTATGTCTGTGTGAGGGTGTCAGATCTCCTGGAACTGGAATTACAGACAGTTGTGAGCCGTCATGTGGGTGCTGGGAATTGAACTTGTGTCCTCTAGAAGAGCAGCCAGTGTTCTTAACCTCTGAGCCATCTCTCCAACCCCTGTCAATATCTAGACCATTATTCTCAGCCAATTATTTCCTAAATCCTGGTCTATCTCCCTATCATTTATTGAGTGTATTTGTGTGTATTTGTATATGCTAAAGTAATTTACATGAAATTGATATTAAACTTCTTGTGGTAAAATATACATACCATGAAATTTATCATTTTAGCCATTTGATTTTTTTGCTTGTGGTGGTAATGATGTTCTCTCTTTTTTTTTTTTTTTTTTTTTTTGGTTTTTTGAGACAGGGTTTCTCTGTGTAGCTTTGCACCTCTCCTGGATCTCACTCGGTAGACCAGGCTGGTCTCGAACTCACAAAGATCCGCCTGCCTCTGCCTCCCGAATGCTGGGATTACAGGCGTGTGCCACCACTGCCCAGAGTGCTGTTCTTTTGTAGGTAAAAGAGTCTCAGGTAGCCCAGGCTGGCCTTGAACTTGATATGTAGCCAAGGATGGCCCTTACCTATTGATCTTCCTCCCTCTACCTCCCAAATACTGGGATTACAGGCACACATTACCATACCCAGCTCTACAACATTTAAATTTTACATATTAATTTTTGGTCCTAAGGACTGAACACATGCTACACTGGCTCTTAGCTCAAAAATCCCTTCAGCCAAGCCAGGCGTAATGGCCACGTCTATAGTACCAGTACTTGGGAGGTAGAAGCAGGAGGATCAGAAGGTCAAGGTCATCCTGTGCTCATATAGCAAATTCAGGGCCAGCCTGAACACAAGACCCTCCTGAAAAGCAAAGCAAAACAAAAGATCAAACCCTTCGCTTCAGCCTCCCAAGTGCTGCTATTACAGGCTCTATTGAATTACCCTTAAAGGAAAGCTCTTGAGACCAAGAGATTTCGGAAGTAAAAGGGTTTATTGAATCATTACCAACTCCTGCCAGGGAATGATACATTCCCAAGACTTCCAACAGAAAGTTAAACAGCACTTGAAAATATATTCACTAGGCCCTACAAGCCAAGAACTTAAAAAAAAAAAAAAAAAACCACTTGTTTTCATTTCTTGTTTGTTGAAACAGAGTCTCATGTAGTCTAGACTAACATCAGACTCTCATGTAATCAAGGCTGGCTTTAGACTCCTGATCTGTCTTCCTCCCCTCCCACATGAGTGCTAAGACTACATATGTGAGCAATAATACCCCTGTTTTTTTATTCTTAAGATTTGTCTTGGGGGGCTGGAGAGATGGCCCAGTGGTTATAGCACTAACTGCTCTTCCAGAGGACCTGAGTTCAATTCCCAGCATCCATATCAGGCAGTTCCCAAATGCTGTAACTCCCACTCCAAGGGATCTGATGCCCTCTTCTGGCTACTTGAATACATGGGGCATATACACACCTAAATAAAAATTTTAAAAATTAATAATGATAAAAAAGGATTTGCCTTATATGTGTGGGTGTTTTGCCTGCATATATGTTCACGCATGCCGACGAAGTCCAGATGAGGCATCAGATCCTTTGGAACTGGAGCTGGTTTTTGGGTGCTGGGAATCAGACCCAGAGTCCCTGGAGAATAGCCAGTGCCCTGGCCAGCCTGGGATTCATCATGTAGACCAGCATAGCCTCAAATTTATAGCAATCTTCCTGCCTCTGTTTGCTAAGTGCTAGGTAAGATATGGACTATACTCTGAGAAAAGAAGAAGAAAGAAAAAAGAAAAGAGGCGGCTGGAGAGATGGCTCAGTGGTTAAGAGCACTGGCTGCTCTTCCAGAGGTCCTGAGTTCAATTCCCACCAACCACATGATGGCTCACAACCATCTGTAATGAGATCTGGTGCCCTCTTCTGGCCTGCAGGGATACATGCAAACAGAACACTGTATACATAATAAATAAATATTTTTTAAAGGGGGGGGGGGAGAGAGAGAGAGAGAGAGAGAGAGAGAGAGACAGAGAGAGGAGCTTTAGGGCTGGGAGATGGTCCAGGGGACGTGAGCACCCACTGTGAAGGAAGGATAACTCAAAGTACAAATCACCAGCACTCACACAGCTGGACATGACTGTGTGCACCAAAACCCCAGTGTTGGGGGGAGATCGCTCCCCAAAGCTCACTGGCACCCAACCTAACTGAAAGGGCAAGTTTCAGGTTCATTGAGAGACCTTGTCTCAAAACAATAAGATGGAAGGCCACAGAGGACACTGGACGTTGTCCATCTGACCTGTGTGCACACCCATGCACACACATGTACATACTCCCAATTTTTATATACAAAAAAACGAGGTTCCACTGAATCACTGTACTCTGTCCATACACACACACACACACACACACACACACACACACACACACACACACACACCTTCTTTACTCTTTCTTGTCCAAGAGCAGGTTTTTTGTTTTGTTTTGTTTATTTTTTTTAAACAGGGTTTCTCTGGCTGGCCTAGAACTGGCTATGTAGCCCAGGCTGGCCTCAGACTCGCAGAGATCCACCTGCCTCAGCCTCCCAAGGGCTGGAATTAAAGGCATGTGCAAGCACACTAGGCCCCATGAGCGTTTTTAAAAGAAAAGCAGAGGAAGGAAAATGTGTTTGAAGTGCAGCAAGCAGCTCTTGGCAGTCAGTCCCGCTGTTGGAGTCAGACTTTCGATGCACACAGTCAGAACGTGGAATACTTTCACAGTGCTCGTGTTGACTTGCCAGCATAGCTGAACAACTTCCCTCATGGCTTTCCTCCATCTTCTGGCCCTTGTTGTTAATTTTAGGACATCTTGGAAATGTTCCCCAACATAGTTGTATCATCAACACCATCATCCACCACTGGAATTTTTTCATGTTCCCACCTAAACTCTGTCCTCATTAAACACCATAGCTTCACACACACACACACACACACACACACACACACACACACTCACACACACATACACACACATACTCACACACATACACACATAAACACACACACATACACACACACATACTCACACACACATACACACACATACTCACACACACACACATACACACACATACACACACACACACACACACACACATACTCACACACACATACACACACATACTCACACACACACACACATACACACACATACACACACACACACACACACACACACACACACACACACACACACACACACGGCGGGGGCCCGGAAGCTAGGCCCTAGCTATTTGATAATTAATGAGTAAATGAGTAAGAGAATGACCAGGCTTGACCTACAGCAGCGGGTCTCCCCCTAGATGCCTTTAGGAGTGAGCTGGGTGTAATAGGGAGGGGTGGGAACTAGGGGAAGCCAGAGGGACCCACCTCAACTAGGAAGAGCAGAAGCCACCTCTATGGGTTCACTGAGCCAACAGTAGATGTCTGTTCATTTCAGACAAGGTCTCATGCAGCCTGGGCTGGCATGGAACTTACTCCCCACACCAGGCTGATCTTGAACTCCCCGTCACCCTGACTTCTATCTCCCAAGTGCCAGGATTACAATAGGTTTGCACAGCCATGGCCTGTTCAGTAGTGGAACTTGTATCAAAATGACAAAGTATGCCCAGAGTTGCCAGCTCCCTCAGATTCCAAGGGCAGAAAACCAGCTGTTAGGTAATATCTCCTTATTTTAAGGACAGCAATGGAGTTTTTTGCAATGCCACTGGGTAGATCAGACAAAGCCATTCCCAGGCTTGGCTCTGGATTTAGACCTATCAGTTTGCAAGCTGTGGGCCAAGGCGGGACCTGGTCAGCCTGCTGACTCTGTGGGTGTGGGACTGTGATTGACTGTGTAGGTGGGCTCCTGGGAGTCAAGGAAATCAAAGCTTGTTTCCCCTGAGGGGCTCTCCAAAGAGGAAAAGAAAAGAGGAAGAAAGGTCTGTGGTGAGCAGATGACTTAGCTATGGATTTTGTATGATTGACGTTTATTTAATCTTCACGAGAATGGCACGACATGGGCACTCTTCCCAGGCATAGATATGCAAACTGGGGCAGAACTGAGCCTGGCAGTGGTGGCACACACCTTTAATCCCAGCTCTCAGGAGGCAGAGGCAGGTGGATCTCTGTGAGTTCAAGACCAGCCTGGTCTACAAAGCGAGTTCCAGGACAGTCAGAACTACACAGAGAAACCCTGTCTCAAAAAACAAAAACAAAATTTGGGGCTGAGGGGCCTAGAAAGACAGCTCAGTCAGTAAAAACTTGCAAATGAGCATAAGGATGTTCTCCTCATCCATGCAATAAAAGTTAGTGTAGTAGCACACACTCGTAATCCCAGCACTAGGGAGACAGAAAAGGGGGGGGGGGCCCCTTGGGCTCCGGTCAGCCAGCCTAATCCAAAAAGCAAGTTTAGGACTCTGTAACATACCCTGCCTCAGAAAACACCCTGAGACTCAGCATAGTGGCACAGGCCTTTAGTCCTAGTCCTTGGGAACCCAAGGCAGGTGGATCTCTGTGAGTTTGAGACCAGCCTGGTCTAGATAGCAAACGTCAAGTCAGCCAAGGCTATATAGTGAGACCCTGTTGCAAACAAACAAACAAAACAAAACAAAAACCAAAAGCAAGGTGGACAGCTCCTGAGGAAAGATGCCCAAACTTGACCTCTGGCCTCCTCCACATTGATGTGCACATGCATGTGTACTCACACACATGAGCAGGCACACATACTGCACAAAAGACAAATTGGGCTGGGAACCAGATGTGGTAGTTCATGTCTATAATCTCAGCATTCATAAGGCTGAAGCATAAGGATTACCACAAGTTCAAGGCTATCCTAAACTACACAGGGAGAGAAAGTTCCAGGACTACTTGTGTGACATACTAAGACCCTGTCTCAAAAGGAAAAATGGTGGGCAGAAGGTGCACTTCTTTAGTTCCAGACTCAGGATCAGGAGGCAGGTGGACAGATCTCTGTAAGTTCAAGGCCACCCCAGTCTACATAGCAAGTTCCAGTTCAGCCAGGGCTACACAGTGAGACCCTGTCCCCCTCACACACACCAAGCAAGGATGATGGCTGAGGATGATGACCTCCCGAGGCAGGGGGAATGAGAGTCTCATCTGCTGGGGTCACCCGGAGCCTCACCTCTGGAGGCCGTTCTTCCTTTTGGAAAGCACTCTCACTGGGGAACTTCAAAGAGTTGCTCTGAGTAGAGTGCATGCCCAGCATGGTCAAGGCCCTGGGTTCAATCCCCAGCACTGGCAAAGAAGGAAAGGAGAAAGGGAGGAAAGGAAGGAAGGAAAAGTTCATTTCATAGAAGTTGAGGGTGGAATCAAGGTTATCAGAAGCTGAGGAGAGGAGGAGGGGAGAGAGGAGGGAGGAGGGAGCAGGGAGGAGGAGATGAGGAGGGGAGGGAGGATGGAGGAGGGAGCAGGGAGGAGGAGAGGAGAGGGGAGGGAGGAGGGAGGAGGGAGGAGGGAGCAGGGAGGAGGAGGGGAGAGGGGGAGGGAGGAGGGAGCAGGGAGGAGGAGAGGGAGGAGGGGAGGGAGGAGGGAGGAGGGAGCAGGGAGGAGGAGAGGAGAGGGGGAGGGAGGAGGGAGGAGGGAGCAGGGAGGAGGAGAGGAGAGGGGAGGGAGGAGGGAGGAAGAGCAGGGAGGAGGAGAGGAGAGGGGAGGAGGGAGGAAGAGCAGGGAGGGAGGAGAGGAGAGGGGAGGGAGGAGAGGAGGAGGGGAAGGAGGAGGGAGGAGGGAGCAGGGAGGAGGGAGGAGGGAGCAGGGAGGAGGAGAGGACAGGGGAGGGAGGAGGGGGAGTGGGGATGGGAAGTGGGGAGGAGGAGGGGGAGTTCTGCAAGGCGATAATAAGCAATCCTAATGTACTGTGCATTTCAGAACCCTATAGGAAGCTGGGCCTGGTTCACAAGCCTGTAATCCTGTACTTGGAAGACAGAGAAAGGATTACAAACTCAAGGCCCACAAGAACTTAGAAGAAAGAATTTTTTTAAAAGTTCCCGCCAGGTGGAGATGGCGCACGCCTTCAATCCCAGCACTTGGGAGGCAGAGCCAGGCGGATCTCTGTGAGTTCAAGGCCAGCCTGGGCTACCAAGTGAGTTCCAGGAAAAGGTGCAAAGCTACGCAGAGAAACCCTGTCTCAAATAAACCAAAAAAAAAAAAAAAAAAAAAAGTTCCCTATGGCCGGGCATGGTGGCACACGCCTCTAATCCCAGCAGTTGGGAGGCAGAGGCAGGTGCATCTTTGAATTAGAGGCCAGCCTGGTCCACAAAATGAATTCTAGGATAACCAGGGCTACCCAAAGAAACCTGTCTCAAAAATAAAAACAAACAAGCAGAACATTCCCTATAAAGAACTGTTAAATATTTGGAGTAGATAGATGTTTATCCTGATTTAGATTTATTATTTTTACTATTTCATGTGTTTGAATGTTTTGCCTGCATATGTGTCTGTGCAATGTGTGTGCCCTCAGAGGTCAGAAAAGGACATTGAATCCCTAGGATGGGAGCTACAGATGGTTGTAAGCCCCCATGTGGGTGCTGGGAATCGAACCCAGGCTTCTGGAAGAGCAGCCAGTGCTCTCTCTTAACCACTGAGCCAAGTCTATAACTCCATTTACCCTGATTTAAATATTACATATATGTGTGTGTGTGTGAGTGCGTGTGTGTGTGTGTGTGTGTGTGTGTGTGTGTGTGTGTGTGTGTGTGTTGAGATATATATAGCTCAACACATTACACAGGAGATATTCTCACTAGTAAGTGAGGTTATTTGTTTTTGTTTGTTTTTCTGGCTTATCGAGACAAGGGTTCTCTGTATAGCCCTGGCTGTCCTGGAACTCCCTCTGTAGACCAGGCTAGCCTCAAACTCAGGGATTTTGGTCAACTCTGCCTCCTGAGTACTGTATTAAAGGTCTACAGCACCACACTCAGCTTAATAAATGCATAGATCAGCTAAAGAATAGAAACCAGATGTGGTGGCTCACATCTGTAATCCCAGTCCTTGGGAGGCTTAGGCTAGAGGAATTGGAGGTGTAGGCCAACCTGTGCTACCTAGTTAGACACTTCCTCAAAATAAAAGAATGACTAAATACAGCTGAGGACAGCTCAGTGGAAGAGCATCTCCCCAGCATGTGTGAGATCCTGGGTCCAATCCTTAGCCCCACAGAAGAAAAACTGTAGAAAGTCCTTTCCATGTTTTGTTTGCTTTATTGAGACAGTCTCCCTAAGAAGCTTTCCTGGCCAAGGAGTAGGAGATCCTCCTGCCTCAGCTTCCCAGTTGGAGAAATCCAGGCATGAGCACCAAGGTCAGCTCATAATCCTCATTTTACAAAGGAAACTGACGCCAGGCTGTGTGCCATGCTCTATGAGGGCGAGCTTGGAGCCTGGTTTCTTCAGATTCCTGCTTCTTGGTTGGAGCTGTTTTGCTGTTTGGATTCTGTGCTTTCTGGCTAGGAGTTGGGGAAGTGACCAAAGGGAGAGAACGGGAGCTGGGAAGCAGAGACCCCCAGCCCAGCATTATGAGAGGCTGCCAACAGAGCACCAGAGACCAGTGTACCAGAGATGAGGGCTGGGAAGTGGAGCACCAGGTGCAGCCCTGTGGTGACCTCGTTACAGGAACCATCTGCTGTAGCACAGTGGCTTCTCCTAAGATAGCTGGGGGGTGGGCATGGGTGAGTAGCTGGGCAGGATTACAAGGGTTTTTCCCGGGAAGCTATATCTAGAAGAACCAATTCCACCTCCATCCTGGCCATGTTTTCGTGAGCCCCTCAGCCACTTTCTGTGACTCCCAGAGGCTTTCTCCAGCCATGAGAAGATGGGGGTAACATATCTCGGGGCTCAGCCGAGGCTCAGCCAGCTGACACCTGTGACCCTTTGGAGAAACTGTCAGCCACAGAGTGGAAATGATAGAACCCACCCCCACCCCAACCTCATTCCCTTTAAAGAAAAGACTCCATCTTAGGGTGGGGCTCAGAAGGGAAACCTAGGCCCTTTGTTCTGTTTCCTTTGAGGAAGGGTAACAACAGGGGCTCCAATGTGAACCCCAACACCTTGGCTTGGCTGGGGATGTAGGGCAGAAAATTCTCTGGGTAGGCTCTGACCCATGGAGCCCCTAAACAAGTTCAGAGGTGGGAGGAGCGGTGGTCAACGGCCTGAATGCCCACAGGATAGCCTCCCGGTTGACGAGCTTGACCCTCATTACCCTCTAGTACATCTGGACAGTGGACAATGGAGAAGACCGCTAGGTCCATGAGAAGGCCAGGGATGGACGATTATCAGATGCCACTCCCGTCTCTTGGGCTGTCTGTCATTAAAGCACTGCTATCTCGTGACAGCCAGGCTGTAAGTGGCCCCAGCAGTCCCACGTCCCGTGGTTCATGTCCTTATCTTGCCCCTTCCTATACCATACCACAATTGGCCTGTGTGATCTGCAAACACGGGGAGAAGGGGTGGCTGATCACTTTCAAGATCAGGGCATGAGGAATGCTTTTATCGGATCCATCCTGCCCGTCACAGGGGAGCCAGCTGTCGTGGCTCGTAAGGGGAAGAACTGAGGCTTCT
Organism: Onychomys torridus; assembly: GCF_903995425.1. Lineage (NCBI taxonomy): Eukaryota > Metazoa > Chordata > Mammalia > Rodentia > Cricetidae > Onychomys > Onychomys torridus. The sequence continues at coordinate 138,869,837 of NC_050445.1, forward strand.
GGCCCTTGGCCACCTGAGTGAGCCTTTTAGGAGGCAGAACCCTCAGTCCAGGCCAAGCTAACCCTTACCTATAGCTTTGGTCACACCTTACAGCAGCCACATGACACCCTGTACCAGGACTATTCAGCTAGCCTGATTTCTGGCCGTGAGAAGATTACTAAGTTTGGGGGGGGGGATTTTTTTTAAATGCAGCAATAGATAGCTGTAATAGACACACTTTGCTTCTAAGATGATTCCCCACCCACCCTCTAAAACTCCCTGAGGAAATTGCCTCCTCACATCCCTTCCCCTCCAGGCTCCCAGCCCAGAGCACTGGTTTATAGGTAAACTGGTAGGTAGGTTCCATATCTAATGCCATAAAAAAAAAAAAAAAAAAAAAAAAAAAAAAAAAAACCAACCTCGAAACAGACCAACAACCACTGGGGGACACCTAACCAATTAACCCAACTCCCAGAGACTTTAGGAGAACACAGAAAGGGCTAGAAGTTACCCTGCTGGCTAGAGGACAGGAGCATCACCCCTAAGGAAGACCCCACAGTGCAGCGCTGTTATACACAAGGCCCCAGCTCCTCTCCCTCTTGTCTATGTGAGACCAGGAACAAGGTGGTCCTCCACTCTGTCCCTTCATGAAAGAGCAAGGGGAAGCCCCTGCATGAGCCCTCGTGAACCTAAGACAACTCCTGTCATAAACCCAAAGGGCATAGGTTATTTTCTAGTACGAAGCAAAAATGCCACCCACAGAACTTTCCAGGAAACCCCTGCCCTGTGAAAACGCGGTGGCTTCCACTGAGGCCATGGAAAGAAGGTCTGAGGCAGGGCTGCTAAGAAGCCACCTCAGTAGCTGCCTCTGGGTCTCAGTCAGTGACTCCTTCAAGTCTGGGGGAAGACCTGAGACCTCACACTGTGATGAGTATGGAGGCCTGGGCTAACTTTGCCTCAGACAACCCTAGTTATCAGGGACTTTAGCTCTGCATAGGAGAGCTAATTATCGAAGGCAAGAGTAAGGGAGCCGGCAGGAGGCTCATGCTGGTTTACACACGCCTAGACAAACAGCCTATCAGGTGTCAGTGCGCAAATAGGAGCTTAGAGATCTCCGTCTCTATGGAGACACAAGGGCCAGAGACGTGGGGACAGAGAATGGAAAGTAACACTTGTGTTGAGCCATAGGGAAGCAGGGAGCCCCTGAAGCCTGAGTAAGAAGCCATTTAAGGCAATCTGCAGTCCCGAGGTTTGTGGTTGGAACTCTTGAGTTGTTATAAGCAGAAACACAGCAACACAGGAAGAATGAATAGGGACAGACGCTGCAAAGTGAAGTCCTAAAGGGTCTTTGAAGGTCTCCTAACTTTCATGTGGGGTGTGGGGACCTGAACTTAGGCCCTCACGCTTACCACGCATTTACTGACAGCCCATATCACTGTCCATTTATTTATCTATTTAAATATCATCATCATCATCATGTACATGTGCATGGTGTACCGCAGTGTGCACGTGGAGTTCAGAGGATAACTTTGTGAAATTGCTTGTTTCTTTTTTTCATCTTTACATGGGTTCCAAGCATTGGTGAATCAGGTCACCAAGCTTGTATGGCATGTTCCTTTACCCTCTGCCATATCTCACCAGGCCTATTAATGAAAATAATTGTTTGTTTGTTTTTTGAGATAGGTTCTCTCTGTGTAGGTTTTTTTTTTTTTAATTAATTTGGTTTGGGGGGCTTTTTTTTTTTTTTTTTTTGAGACAAGGTTTCTCTGTGTAGTCCTGGCTGTCCTGAAACTCTGTAGACCAGACTGTCCTAGAACTCACTCTGTAGACCAGGCTGGCCTCCAACTCAGAGATCCACCTGCCTCTGCCTCCTGAGTGCAGGGATTAAAGATTAAGAGACCTCAGTCTATTAAATTATTTTTGAGTCAGGGTCTGATGTCGTCTAGGCTGGCCTCGAACTTATGAGCAGCTGACTTTTTCAAATGCTGGAATTACAGGCAGGCACCTTCATATTCATTTTGTTAAAGATGGGGTCTCACTATATTCCATGTTTGTCCAACACTCCTAGACCCACGGGAATCCTCCTGCCTCAGTCCCCCATGTAGCTGAGACTTCAGATGCATGCCTCTGTACCTGACCATTGACCCACTTAATAGGTTAGAAAACAAAGGTTCAAAGGGATTTGCCACAGCCTCTCCAACAGTAGCAAAACGAGAGTCCAGGACTTGTGACTCCCCCAGCTGCAGCAATACCCAGCTGTCTTGCGGGCTGTTTCCCCCACTGCTTGCCACCTTTGTTTACGGCCCTCCCCTTTGTCACAGTTTGGATTATAACCTTGCTAGGACAGGACCAGGACTGCATTTCCTGAAGCTTGCATTGTTCTGCAGAATACATAAGCCATGTGGCAGATTCTGGGAGCACACCATAAATGAAGCACCTGCATGCTGGCTCCATCTTGCCTACTGTAGTTAGACATCAGGCCTGTGGCAGTTGGTTCAGTGACCTCCTCTGGGGTGTGACAAGCAGCGACCACTAGGTGGCAGTGTGTTGTCATGTCTGGGACCAGAAAAGTCACCCAGGGATGACAAACATGGGGGATGGGGCAGAGGTAGCAATGTCAGCTGGTTACCCAGAAAGATTAGGAGGCCCCTATCTCCTGGAGGACTTCACATGGCCGGCTCATGTGTGCGTGCGCGTGCGTGCATGCATGTCTGCCTGCCTGTCTGTGCTTCCCTTCACTGTAACTAGGAGTCTAAGCCCAGGGCTGAAGTGCAGCTGAGCTTTGCTATGTATGGGCCCAAGGGACAAGAATATACAGGAGACCAGGAGAGCCAGCAAAATGTGGGTAGACTATGGGGAAGGGGCTGCGGAGATAAGAAGTGAGCTTTAGTGGGGAAAAGGGTCGCTTGGGAGAAAGACAAACAAAGGCTAGCAACAGAAACGGGAATGAGGAGCAAGATGGGCTGGAGAAAGTAGGTTGGAGGCTAGAGTGGGAGACGGGAGCCCCCAGTGGCTGGGAGAGACAAGAACCACGCCCGGACAAGAAAGAGTCGACTCCAGCTTGCTGCTGACGGGGAGTTTATTCCTGACGGAGATGCTGAGATCTGCTGGCTGCCTCAGCTCCAGGTCAGAGCAGCCTGGGCTCTGGCTCCAGCTGCGGCTCTGGCTCTGGCTCCAGCTCCTCTGTCTTACTCGAAGCCGGAGGTGGGTGAATCCCATTCTCTAAAGCAGAGAATCTTCTCCTCAGCCACTGTGGGGAAAAGACAGAAAGGGCAATGGAGGAGGAAGCAGGAGGGAGGAGGGAAGAGGGAGGAACAGGGCAAATACTGAGTTCTACTGTTTCTTTCCAGCCTTCCCCATCTGACCCAGGGCCTTCTTTCAGCCCTTCTGAACTTCCCAGCTGCAAGGTGTTCCCAGGACAGGGGCTCTGGGTCCCAGCTGCAAGGTGTTCCCAGGACAGGGGCTCTGGGTCCCATGCAAGGTGTTCCCAGGACAGGGACTCTGGGTCCCAGCTGCAAGGTGTTCCCAGGGACAGGGGCTCTGGGTCCCAGCTACGAAGGTGTTCCCAGGACAGAAGAAGAAGAGGAAACTGGGGTCCCCAGCCTGCAAAGGTTGTTCCCAGGAAGGGACTCTGGGTCCCAGCTGCAAGGTGTTCCCAGGACAGGGCTCTGGGTCCCAGCTGCAAGGTGTTCCCAGGACAGGGGCTCTGGGTCCCAGCTGCAAGGTGTTCCCAGGACAGGGGCTCTGGGTCCCAGCTGCAAGGTGTTCCCAGGACAGGGGCTCTGGGTCCCAGCTGCAAGGTGTTCCCAGGACAGGGGCTCTGGGAGCATATTCACAATTGACTATGGTTGTCAATTCTTCCTCGAGGAAGGGGTCCCACATAGAGGTCTGAGGAGAGTGAGCTCTGTCCTTGGCATACCTGTCTTCTCCATAGGTGGAAGCCAAAGGCCCCAGTCAGCAAAAGGAACAAATGAGAAGCTACCGAGGATGAGAAGGAGAAAGAGATGGCTTCCTTTAAGGTCACCTGAGGTTCTCTTGGCACTCCGGGCGCCTATGAAGAAAGTACTGGATTAGACCTAGAGTCGGAGATGAAAAAGGACACCTTACTACACCTCATCCTTTACAGATACAATGAGGTCGGCGAGTTTAAGGACCTTGTCCAGGATCATTCAGCTAATGAATGACAGAAATAGGTCAGGCCTAGAGAGCTTGAAGTCAGATCCCTGACTGGGAAGGGGAAGAGGTGGGGGTAGAGGGCTTGGAAGATGACCGAGCTGACTGCTTTGGAGCTGGGGCCATGGATTTGAGAGCCTCAGACCTGGGCTAGACTCTGCCATGGGCATTGCTGCTCCAAGAAGCTTCTGCCCCTGATACAGCTGGCATTGCCAAGGCTCAGAGAGGAACCTGGCCTCCGGCATCTCCAACATGGGGCCTGGAGAACTCCTGGATGGGTTGTTCAGGGGATGCCACACAAATCTTTCTCGTCCAGATGCTGGGGTTACCTCACACAACAGCTTCCCCGGGGAGCCAGGTAACCCGAAGGATTGACGAGTCACTGAAAAATTATAGAGAAGATGTCTCATGTCTTGATCCCTAGGTTGTTATCAAAGTTGCAATCCCACATCTCTGTCACCTTACTCTCACTGGAGATCTGGTTGGGAAAACCTCAGGGGAAGAGACCTCATAGGTCACGACTAAATTGATCCTTGGTTTGTTATGTTTTTGAGACAGGGTCTCATGTAGCTCAAGCTGGCCTTGAACTTACTATGTAGCCAAAGATAATCTTGAACTCCTACTTCTCCTGCTTCCACCTGGTAAGTACTGGGATTACAGGGGTGTCCCACCTGGTCACAGGAATGTATGAGCCCCTGAGTCCAGTCCCCAGCACCACACAGACAGGATATAGATAAAATCAGAAGTTAAAGATCCACTACACATTGAATTCAAGGTCAGCTGAAGCTACATGAGATCTTGTTTTAAAAAGAAAATAAGGCTGGAGAGATGCCTCAGTGGTTAAGAGTACTTGCTGATTCCTCTCTTCCAGAGGACCCAGGTTCAACTCCCAACACCCACTTGGCAGCTGACAATCTTGTCTGTAACTCCAGATCTAGGAGACCAATGCCCTCTTCTGTTTCTGTAGACACCAGCCACACATGTACAAGCCCAAAAAACACCCACATACATATAATAAAATACTTTTTATTGTTGTTGTTTTTTCAAGACGTGATTTCTCTATATAACAGCCCTGGCCTCAAACTCACAGAGATCTGCCTGCTTCTGCCTCCCAGTGCTGGGATTAAAAGCGTGCACCACTGCCACCTGGCATTATAAAATACAATTTTAAATAAAATAAAAACGGAGAGACAGTTCAGCATTTACTAAGTTCCAGAGTGTACTGTGCTTCCAGAGGACCCATTTTCAGTTCACAGCACCCACGCCTGGCAGCTCCCAATCACTTGTAACGCTAGCTCCAGGGGATCCAACGGTTTCTTCTCATCTCCTTGGATACCCTGTACACATACTCACACAGAAACACACACACACACAAGCTTCTTCTCTTCTGAAATGTTCAAACTCTCAATGATCAGTCAGATGAATTAGCACCCAGTACTCCCAACAATGCCAGTCCCCTGCCTCCATCACTTTGCTCACACCGATGCCCCCACTTTGTGGTACCTCTGAGTGAACTTCATGGACCCTTCCTGTATGTTTACAGCATGAGTAATCAACTGATTGATCCACAGCAGAGCATGCTCAAAGTTGACTAGAAATAGGGAGGTGGTGGACAAATGGTAAAGACCTTGACCCTGCTGAGCACCGCACACGTGGGGGACTTGGTGACACAGACATCCAAGTTTCAAGTTCAAAAACCCCGAGTCTAGCATTTCCCAGTGGTACGCCCTTGAGAACACTCCTCCTCTGTAAAGCAAGAGTGACAGCTCTCTCCCCCTGGTGATCAAGCCGAACACAGTTGATCTTTTAGAAGACATCGGAGGGCTGGTGATTTAGAGCAGATGATAGTTACCTGGGTTCCATGAAGGCCTGGGTACAATCTCCAGCACCATATAATCTGGATGTGGGGGGTGACTGTCTATAATCCTAGCACTTAGGAGGTAGCCACAGGAGAATTAGAAATTCAAGACCATCCTCCACTATATAGTGAATTTTAGGCCAACCTGGGCTGCATCAGACTCTGTGTCGAAAGAGAAAAGAAGGAAGTGAGGGAGGAAGGAGGAAGAGGGGACACTGGAGGCCAGGCATGGTGGCTCAGCTCATTATCCCAGCACTTGGAGGTAGAGGCAGAAAGATCAAGAGTTCAGGGGGCTGGAGAGATGGCTCAGCTGTTAAGAGCACTGGTTGATCTTCTGCGGTCTTGGGTTCAATTCCCAGCACCCACATGGCAGCTCACAATTGTCCGTAGCTCCAATTCCAGAGGACCTGGTACCTTCACAGATATACACGCAGGCAAAACACCAAAGCACACAAAATAAAAATAAATAATCTTAAGAAGCCAGGCGGTGGTAGCACATGCCTTTAATCCCAGCACTTGGGAGGCAGAGGCAGGTGGATCTCTGTGAGTTCGAGGCCAGCCTGGTCTACAGAGAAAGATCCAGGACCAACACCAAAACTATACAGAGAAACCCTGTCTTGAAAAACCGAGAAAAAAAAGGGGGGGGGGTCCAGGAGTTCAAAGCCAACTTCAGACATTTAGCCAGTAAGACCCTGGCCACTAACATTGGGCAGAAGAATGGGTGGGCTTGAGGGCTGACTGAATGTGGTAAGGAAGGGTTAGGAATTCCAATGGACTGACAACAGACTGAGTCAGCAAAAGGTGACTGAAGAAGAAAAACAAAAACAAAAAGGGACTGAAGCTGGGAGGCAGAGGCAACATAAATCTAGACAGAGTTGTACGAGTGTGGGATTCGGGCTAACATTCCAGAGATGTGTTGTTTGTTAGTTCCTTTCCATCAATGTTTATTTCTTTTGAGACAGGATCTCAAGTAGCCCAGGCTGGTTTGGAACTATGTACCTGAATTCCTGATCCTCCTGCCAAGTGCTGGGATCACAGCTGTGTCCCACCAAGTTTGGCTCCAGAGGACATTACTAAGCACCTACTGTGTGCTTAATGACCACAGGCGAATGCTACAGACATAGCCAATCTCTGGTGGCTGATAGCTACCAGTCAATGAACACATAGTTTCTGATTTTTCTTTTGCCTGTCTTTGTTTTATATTGTCTTGGAAAAGCCTTACAAATATTTGCTGATAAGGAACTGATTTATTAATTCCTTCCAAATCCAGGTCAAAAGCAGACAAGAATTTGAAAATATATGCTGTCTTCTCTGGACCATTTAAACCTTTAGCATCTCTGTTTCTAGCTTCTTAGACCTCCCGCCAATTTATGGCAGGGGAGTCCCTTAGAGAAGAAGCGGGGCTTTTATTCTGTGACTCAAGAGGAGGCTTTCAGTTTCAGTTTTGTTTTTGTTTTGTTTTATCATGGGAGTGAAAGGAAAAAAAAAAAAAAAACAGCCCATAACCCAGGGCGTGGTGCTGCACGCCTTTAGTCCCAGCACTCCAGAGACAGAGCCTGGATCCCAGAGTTCGAGGCCAGCCTGGTCTACAGAGCGAGTTCCAGGACAGCCAGGGTTACACAGGGAGACCTCGCCTTGAAAAAGAAAACAAAACAGAAAACAAAAACCAGCCCATGGGCTGGAGAGAAGGCTCAGAGGTTAAGAGCACCAGCTGCTCTTCCAGAGGTCCCAAGTTCAATTCCCAGCAACCACATGGTGGCTCACAACCATCAGTAATGAGATCTGGTGCCCACTTCTGTATACATAATAAGTAAATAAATCTTTAAAAAAAAAAAAAAGCCCATAATTTGACAGGCACAGTAGCAGTTGTCTATAATCCCAGCACGTAGAAGTGGAAGAAGAGATCAGGAGTTGAAGGTCATCCTCTAAGCTACAGCAGCCTGGGCCTCACGAGAAAAGGCACTTGTCATGCAAATCTCCTGAACCCGAAGAAAAGGTGGGTGGAAAGAAATGACTCCAGAGTTATCCTGTGATCTCCACCTGCACTGAGGAACATGCACCCATCATATGCGCGTGCACACACGCACACAGACTCTCTCTCTCTCTCTCATAAAACTTAAGAAGTTTACAGTTTGAGATGGCCTAGCATCGTAGAGTACTTATGCACAGTCTTTGACCAACCCACACCCCCAGCCTGTCCTCTGAAATGCAAGCTCTTCCTTTCCCACCTGTGATGACTGCCACAGTGACAGTGGTACTGAGCCACTGTCCCTGCAGATCGATGCTACAGTTGTAGGTCCCAGCCTGCTCCAGACCCACGGCCTCAAGCTGAAGGGTAAAATTGCCGTTCTTTCCAGCCACCAGGCGCTCAGGGCCTCCCCCAGGAGGAGTCCACTTGGCCAAGAGTGAAGAAGAGGTCCCCACACCAGGGGGCAAGTGACAAGGCAGCTCCACCCTAGAACCTGCAGCAGCGTACACCGTCACGGGAGCCAGGGGCTCTAGACCTGGAGGAGAAAGGAGAGCCAAGATCAATGCCCAGGGGTGGGTATGCAGTGGGACAGAGGGCGGGAACGTGAGGAAGGAAGGCAGAGGGTGATGGAGGTACTTTGGAGTACAAAGAGACAGAACAAAGCAGACGACCGACCAGGGAAACTGTTAAACCCATACTGTGCTGGAGAGCAAAGGCTATCAGAAGGATGGACAGCCAAGGGAAAAACTGCAGTAAGAGACGACAGCGGAAGACTCCCACAGCGGAAAGGTTTGGACACTGAGACACAGCAGCTGAGAACCTGTTTTGGGGGGCCCATGAGTCAGGCGAAGTGGGGGGCAGGAAGGGGTTGTGGTCAAGAGTAAAGACAGCTTGGGAGAGTTACCCAGAACCTTGAGGTTGTACGTAATGGAGACACTGAAGCCATCTCTGTAGGTGAGGACGCAGCCCCAGATCCCAGAGTCCAGGGGACGGACTTGGGGCAGAAAGAGGAAATTTTCGGCTAAGTAACGATGGGAGGTCTTGTGGACAGGAACTCGGCTCTGGCCCTGGAACCAGTGCACAGAGACTGGGCGGTCAGGGCGACTGAAGGAGCAACTCAAAACGACCCAATCGGATGGCCTGAGGGGTCCTGGGGGATAGGCGGTCACTGTGAGAACGTAAAAACGACCAATCAGTCGACTAGATGAAAGCACTTTCTCAACGCAGCCAGCCAAACTAAGCTGGAAACTCATGGAAACAGGGACGTCGTGTTCGGATTCTCCGTACAGCCTCCCAGCCCAACCCCCAACTTGAAACCTGGGGGTGCTTAACTAGAGACCTGGGACTCCTACGCTGCCTCCACTTTACTTGACTTGTTCTTTGGGCAGACCTTGCCTGAGGATGAGCTACGGATGTCTTCAATGAATCACTCTAGACCCCCGAGGAAGAGGTGCTGCCCCACCTCTACCTCCAACAGGGAGACTGCTCCCGCTGTAGGTGGGGGGAAGGGAGCTGAGGTGTGTGATACAATTTCTCCGTAGCCCCCCACCCCCGCCTAGAGGCATGCATTTCAGAGGGGCACTTTCCACCCTGCCGTCAAGCCTTCCCGAACACTTCTGGAGGCCCTCAGGCCGGGTCTAAAGCACCGCCCTGGCCGCGGCTCTTCCTGTCTCGGGGTGACGGGGACCTGCTTCCCAGCCCTTCTCCCTTTGTCCCGCCCCACCTACTCGAGGCCTGGCCGACGCGCAGGCGGAGATGGCAGGAGAGGGTGCGGTCCGGGAAGCGCACCACGGCGTGGTACTCGCCAGCGTCGGCGCGCAGGGCTGGGCGCAGCCACAGCGAGAAGTCCCCGCGCTGGAGGCCGCGCTCCTCCAGCTGCACGTGGGGATGCATGGGCAGCCTCCCGCTGCGCAGGCCTCCTGGGGCCACGTTCAGTAGCGTGTAGGGATGACGGGGTGCAGGCCTCCCAGGCGAGGGCATCCCCTTGAGGTCAAAGGCAGGGGTGGGAGCGGGCTGGTCACTGCCGGGGGAGAGGGAAGCGGGAGGGAGAATACGCTTGAGAAATTCCGGGGCAATTTGAAAAAGCCATAAAGAAGATGCACTCCAAACACACTCTGAGGATAAAGCAGCATGCCTCCACCCCCAACCACCCCTGTCCCCACTCCCATCTGCTACCGGAGAAGTGGCAGACTATGGACCTCAGAGGGACTCACAGAGGTGACAATAATGGATGGGTTTTTTTCAGAATGCCATTAGAACCAGATTGGGAGGTTCTGTCGCCCAGCTTTGGGGTGCATACCCATCTGGTTGATGTTGCCAAGTAACCCCTCCTCTTCGCAGAAAGCTGAGATTCCTGTGGGGGAGTTGAGCACTGCAAGGAAGTTGGACGGGAGTGCCCTCCTGGGCCCACACCACCGAGTCCTCTTTTCCAGGCTCTGAAGCCACGGCTATGGGGCAAAAGAGAGGCCAAGGGCTATGAGCCAAGAGATTGGAAAACGGAGAAAAGACTTGGCGTTCCCAAGAGAGAAATATCTTTCCTCCCTGTCAGGGGAGGCTGAGGCGGCTTTGGGGTTGGAAGGACTGCCCTTAAAAAAGACATTAAACATCACAAAGCTAAAGAGACAGGCCCTAACGGCCCCTGCTGGCTTCTCCCGAGCCCCCCCATCTTACCTGGAGCTTCCCACAACAGCCTCAGAAGCAACAGGCCTAGGAGCAGAGGCTCCCTCATCTCCGCTACGGCTGGGGCCTCCCCAGTCCTCCAAGGGAGGTCAGAAGGGGTCCTGGGAGGAAAAAAGAGAAGTTCTACAAAGAGGGAGGAGAGGCAGAGAGAAAGAATGTAGGGTGAAGACCACAGTGGTGGGGGGGGGGGGGGTCTGGAGAGGGGACAGGAGGACCAATGGCCAGAGACCAAAGACCAAAGAAAGCTGGCTAGATGGGGGGGGGGGGGGGCACACCCTAGGACAGGGCAGGGCTGGGGCAGAAAGCAGAGTGGAGGCAAGGCCACCTCAGTGAGCTGGGATGCTGATCTGCTCCTCTGGCCCCAGTCCTTCCCCACTTCCCCTCCCCACTGCCCACCCCCCAGGCAGGGCTCAGGGTTTCGCTTCGCAGTGGAAAGTGTGAGGGGGCTGATTCCCAGCAGCGGAGCACTCCGGCTCTGTTGTGGCACTCCCCTTGTTTACTTCCTCAGACTCGGGTCTCCCCACCGCCCCCTCTTCCACCTCTTCCCCTGCCCCCCCCCCAAGCATGTCTGCCTAGAACTGCAGCTGTATCTGGAAGCTGCTTCCTATGTCCCCACACTCACACTTCCTTTGTGACAGGCTCTTTCCCATTCACTTCCCAAGAACTTCCGTTGCCTGCCTAGCTGTTCAGGATCTCCTGGACAGGTACACAGGAAGTATTACTATACCACAAGTTAGCAGATCTGCGGAAGGGCATAGTGGCTACAAGGTGTCAATCTTCATTCTCTGCTACTTATGGTATTATACATTTTTCCATAAAGCAACTTGTGAAAATGCAGTTGAGGAAGTTGAGGGTCACAGGCATTAAATAACTTGCCTAGGTTAGGGAGGGTCATGAAGGCATGTCCTGGTCCTAACCCTATTGCATGATAAAGTGACTTTCCCTCTTCTAGGGAGAGGATAACAATGGGACATTTGATTTGAAGATTTATTTCTATTTATGTGTCTGTGTACCTGAATTCTGCCTGTGTATGAATGCCCAGAGGCCTGAAGAGGGTGTCAAACTCCTTGGAACTGCAGCTTGTGAGCTGCCCAGGCTGGATGCAGGTCTTCTGGAAGAACAGGTAGTACTAACAACTGCTGGGGTCACCAGAAAGTTCTCTCTCCAGCCCTGATGAATGTGGTGATACTTTGTGTATGCTCTACTAAATAAAGCTTGCCTGAAGAGCAGAGGGCAAAGCCAGCCACTAGTTAGCCATAGAGGCCAGGCAGTGGTGGCACACGCCTTTAATCTCAGCACTGGGGATCTCATGCCTTTGCTCCCAGTACTTGGGAGCCGCGCATGCACACACACACACACACACACACACACACGCACGCACGCACGCACGCACGCGCACGCGCACACGCCTTTAATCCCAGCACTAGGGAAGTTGAGACAGGAAGTGATATGTCTGGGCAGAGAAAGGCATATAAGGAGGACGAGACAGGAGCTTTTCTTTTCTGGCTGAGGACTTGGTGAGGTGAAAAATGGCCATGGCTTTTTTTTTTTTTTTTTTTGTCTCTGATCTTTCAGCATTTACCCCATCCCTAGCTCTGGATCTTTATTATGAAGACCAATTAAGATTTGTGCTACAGACAACAGGATACCTCACCATCTTCAAAGTTCCCCTCACCTAAAGATCTGTACTAAAAAAGGAAGGGAAGGGTGTATGGAGACCGAGTAATGCAGAAAACTTGTAGCAAACTCAAGAAAAGCTGAGGAGTCAGGAATGGTGTTACTTAACTGTATGTAATCCTAGATTTTGGAAGGTGGGGGTAAGCTGTGAATTTCAGGCTTGCTTGGGCTACCTAGTGAATTCAGGGTCATTGTGGGCTATAAGGGATACCCTGTGTCAATGACACCATCATCAACAAAAGACCATTATCCCAGCCCTTGGAAGTCAGAGGCAGGCAGTTCTCTGTGAATTGAGTCAGCCAGGGTTGCACAGTGAGACCATCTGAAAACGGTAAAAAATGAGGCAGATGGGCTAGAGGACTCTGACAACCCTGGCTTCCCAGCTCAGCCCAGCTGACATGTGACAGGGAGACAGACCTGATAAGTAACTCTGGAGTCCTCCCCTGCTTGACTTGAGAGGACCCTGATCCCCACATGTCAAAACATGTCTCTGCTTGGTAGTTCTCTTTCCAAACCCTAGGTTGAGACCCAAGCCTACCAGCCTCTTCCACTTTGAGGCGGGACTTCCTGTTTCTATCTGCCTGGTTCAGCACAAAAGAGCTGGTAGCTTTCCACTGGGCTCAGCAGTGTCTAGATTTTGTGTGGGTTAACATAGAGTACATTGCTGAGGTGAACATCCCCAGGAACCCAAAACAGGTCATCAGTCACACCCAGAGGAAGACCTCGGGCTCCCAGGCCACCCCTGGAGGGCTGGTCGTGTCTTCTATCATTTGGGTATGAGGTCAGCCACCCCTTCTCTATCCTTTCAGGCACTGAGTGGACTCTGGGAAATCAGGAGACAGGTTAAAAACAGAAGCGCGACCGTTTCTTTATTAAATTATACAAAAAGGGGAGGGGGCAGCTTCGGGGCTTGGCCCCAACCCCGGCCCCACCCCGGCCTGGCGCTGTCTGAGAGGAGGGGGTCTGAGGGAGACCCAGGGATCAGGCAGGAGAGAGGGCAGGCTGAGAGGCTGGGGGTGCCGAGGGGTGCCGAGGGGTGCCGAGGGTAAGGAGAGGCTTTGCAAGGACAGATGGGATGGTTGGTGAGGGGGAGGGCAGGACAGGGAATGCTGGGACAAGTGAGGGCCGGCTGGGGAGCTCAGGTGAGGCGGATGGGGAGCTGGAAGGATGGCAGTGAGGGTGGAGGAGCAGTGTCTGGAGATGGAAATGAGAGGCTGGGTGCAAGGGCAAGGGTCACAGCTCTGGGGCAGGGCCAGAGCAGGGAGCCAGGAGAAGGGGGGCTGTACGTGTGTGTTCCTGCCCCACCTCCAGGACCTGAGGGGCCTCCCATCCCCAAGCCCACTGGCAGGGGCTCATGCCGATGCCCCATTTTCTGTCTTCTGCCTCTTGGGATCTGCTTCGTCCTGTGGAAAGGATAAGAGTTGAGGGAGCCGTGCAGAGGAGACCTCCCCGTTCTGCTGGCCCTGCTCTGCCCCTGGGCCTGGGCCACCACGAGGACCTGGGTCCAAATCCAAAGGGCACCCAGCCCCTGCTATATTCTTGACAACCCCTCGGGTCCCAACCCAGTCAGACCTCCTCTTCAGCAGTTCTCTTCCGCACTGGGCCTTCATCCTCCTCCTCCTCCTCTTCCTCATCTGAGGAGCCAGAAACAAGTCACTGGGGCAGGATGGGAGGCTCCGGGCCCAGACCCACAACCACCCTGTGGTTACCCTCAGCCCGGCTGCTGGTCTTCACCTGCTCCCCAGCTCAGCCTTCCCTGCCCCTCCCTACCTTCTTCATCTCCTTCATCATCATCCTCTCCATCCTCAGCAGTCTCCTCTTCTTCCTCCTCAGCTCCATTCTCCTCCTCCTGTGGGGACCAAGGCAGGGAGCGCTGTCAGGCTGCCTGTGTTACCACTCACTGGGTGATAAAAAGACTCAAGGCAGGGAAGCGGGGGAACCAGGGGAAGGCAGGACCCCAACATCCCCAGGAAGGTAAGAAGAGGGGGAAGGATGTTGGGGCCAAGTGGGGCCGTCTCCACACCTCCACTACTTCTTTCTTCCGTTCTTTCCGGCCAGCCTTCTCCTCCACTTTCTCCTTCTTTTCTTTCAGGTCCTGCAAGGCAGAAGGTCACCTTTCTCTCAGTACTAATGACGTGCAGCTCCTCAGTCCCCCAGCCCATTTCCCCAACTCTGCAGCTAGGTCAAAGGTGTTGAGTGAAGGTGACCACAGTTTAAGGTACAACAGACACTCTCAGGTCCTCGGATTTGGGCCGTAATTGGCTGATCCCAGAGACTTTCTTCCTCAAGACCCAAGGGAAGCGGGAAAGTAATGAGAAAGGGGGACATGAGAAAGGGGGACAGGCCGTAACTGAGGCTCCCACACCATCCAGTTCTTCCACCCCCCCCCCCCCAGCTTAAGAGTTCAGCTCCACAAAGCAAATCCCCCATCTGCTGGCAGCCTCGATGCCCCACCCCCTTCACCCTCTCCGCTTGCCCCGCTCTGCCTTTTGTCTACCTCAGGGGCCTTTGCCTAAGGACTCTCCCCTGGGCATCCCTCCCGGCGTCCCTTCAGCGCCTAGGCCTTTGTTTCCTGTCTGTGTCTCCGGAATCCTCCAGTTCCTACTTGGCCCAACAGCACAGGGGTATGAAGATCACCCTAGCCTATTCCCACAGCCGTGCCTACCCCCCAACGAAACAGTTCCGTGTCCCCTCCTCGCCACCTTCATGCACACGCCCTGGGACGGCAGAAGCGTAGAAGTGGCCATTTTCAGTGGAAATAAAGGGGAAGTCCGGTAAAAGAAACACACAGAAGGAGACGAATCACAACAAATAAAGTCTGTGCCTGGGTGGGAAGGTGAGATCTACCTGTCCAGAGTCGCCTCCCACCAGGCTGTCCTCCCCTTCACTCCAAGATCCCTGCAGGCGCTGGAAGTCCTATCCTGACAGAGGGAGATGCTCCTGGGGTAAGCCCCTCTGGACAAACCAGCCTTCCTGCCCCATGCAGATTCTACTTTTCTCCCTATCACACTCCTTGGCAGGTGCCACATTCTCCTATGATCTTATCTAATGTTAGTATGCAACTCTAGTGTACATGATCCCAAGTGGGTCGGAGTTTTCCTAAGTAGATCACCCCAGAACGATGTGTTCTTTCTAGAACAAGACTGGGGTAGAGGAGGCACTTGGTGCCAAACGACTGGCCTGGGGACACTGGGCGCTCGCCCTGTGGGAGAGCAGAGTGCATGGACACTTGACCCTCTCTCTCGCTCCAGGCAGGTTTCTCCTGCACTCCGCTTTGTGGCCATATCTGTCACATGGTGGGTCTGGCGCTCGGACTACCAGGTGAGCTTTGCCTTACATCCTGCGCCAGGCAGAGACTAACTCAGCTTCGCTTGAGTCAGGCCCTGGCCTGAGTTTCCCATCGGGGTTGATGGAGGCGTGAGGGCGAGGGCGAATACCAGAGACCAAAGTCCGCAGGGCTGGCCCCCCTCCTCCTGGGTCCTGTCCTGCTGGTCACTGTCCTTCCATGATCTCTTTTCCAGGAGGGTATGTGACCTGCCCGCCCCCAGTGCTAAGCTGCTCTCTGGCCTCTCCACGGGTACACAAGCTCATAACAGGCTAACACCAACTCACACATCTACAGGGGAGCGCCCACGCGCTCTGGAGACACATGGCCCAATGTTTGGGCATTCTGGCACACTCTCACAGGGGCACGGTGGAACCACTCGGCACTCACAAAGCGGCAACATGCCTCCGGAACATCTCAGTCTCCACATGCACACATGTAACTGACACGGGCAGTCCCACACACTCGCTGGATCTCAGACATACAAAGACGCCTACTCAGTGAAGTCACATGCCGCCGCACAACCCACCGGAGGGCCACACAGGCACACCTTGCCAGATCTCACATGTCCCCTCTCCCACTGCCTTTCATGCTATTAGATCCTCCCTTCCATTTCAGCCTCCAGAACTATACTGCCCTCCCCCCCCAAAAAAAAGACTGGGCTCCCAGCCCCCAGGCCTGGCCGCATTAATTTCCCTAAGCGACACTCGGCAGTTTCCCTGGGGAAATTAGAGGGAGGCTGGAAAAGAGACAAGGGCAAAGGGATGAGGCCAGGAAAGGCAGCTGCTGAGAGCAAAATGGGCGAAGACAGCTTGACGTATGGTCAGGCGACGCCGAGCTTCGGCTTTTTCGAAGGCTATTCCCTCCACCTGTCTGGTTTCTTAGGGATTCGACATGAGGCGAAACGATAAAGAGAAAACCGAAAGTCGGTGGTGGAGGGAGAACGGATGAGGATGGGCGGAGAAGAGGGCGCAGGAGAGGCGCAGCCCTCCGGGGACGAGCACCGACGGTCGGGCCGCGAGGGGAGGGGCCGAGGAGTCGCCTCCCCGGGGAGTCCTGTTTACACTTGAGGCTCGCAAACCGCTTAGCAGAGGAAGGGTGAGGTCATGGTGGAAAGGGACCCGGAGCCGCGGCACGGACACCGGGCCCGGGAGGCGAGACGCGCCGCCCTCCGACGGGAGGGCGGACCGGGCCGCGGCGGGCGCGGCGGGGCACGAGAGGGGTGGGGACGGCGGGGACGGGCGGCGAGGCCCGAGCCACCTGCGCTGGGCCGCTAGAGGGCGCTGGCGGCGCCGAGCGAGCGCGGTAGGCAGCGCCGGGCTCCGAGCGGGGGGAGGGCGCAGCGGGGTCCGCGGGGACCTGGCGCCAGGGCCGCTCGGGGCCGTCGGGGACGACCGGGCGCGAACGACCGCGCCGATCGCGGGGCCGCCCGGGTGCCGGGCTGCCGCCGCCGCCCCTGCCCGTACCTTGGCGCTCAGCTCGGCCGCTGCCTCCACGCTCTTCTCCGACATGGTGCCGGGGCCGGGGCTGGCGGGGAGCCGGGGTCCCGGGGCCGAGGCGGAGGGGCCCTGGACGGCGGAGGGTGGCCGCGGCCGGAACTTGGCGCGGTGGCGGCGGCGGCAGCGGCAGCGACGGCCGCTCGGCAAGCTGGCTCGCTGCAAGAGGCGGCAGAGGCGCGCGGGGTGGGGCGGGGGTGGGTCCCGAGCCGAGACCCGCAGGGCTGCGGCCGTCCGGAGGGCGGGCGATGCGGGCGGTGGCCGGCGCGCTCCGGTCGCGGTCGCGGTCGCTCGGTCTTGCTCGCCGCCCCCGCACCAGCAGAGCTGCCGCCGACCAGCCGCTGCCGCCCCCGGGAAGGGAACCCGCTTTTAAGGCGGCGCTGCCCGACGGGAGGGGCTTCCCAGGGGTGGGGCAGGCGGGAGCGGGGAGGAGAGGAGAGGGGAGGGGGATGAAAGAGGAGGTTGGAGAGGAGGGGATAGGAGGATGAAAGCGAAGGGCGGGAGAGCGAGCGGGGCGGGAGGAAGGACGAGACCGGGAGGGGGCAATGGAGAGACTGACGGCTCGGGAGAAAGCGGAGTGGGGCGAGGAGGTGGGAAGGGGTGGGGTTCCAGCGGGGAGACACCGCTCCAAATGCCAGCCTACTGCCTGCGAGCTGGAGTCTGGCTCCTGGGGGCGGACTGGAGAGGTGGCCAGACTCCTGCTGACCTCCTCAAAGCCCTGAAATTTTGCTAAAGGGCTGGGGGGAGGCGGGGCGGGCAGATGGAGAGGCTGGGCAGGTATTTGAGAAACCAAAAGCTTAAAGAAGGGGGAGAAGGCTGCCGAGCCACTGCCATTTCTCCCTCTTGTCCGCTTTCTCTGGGTGGCATTGAGGAGGAAAGGGACAGTGCAAAGGACAGCCCGGGCCTTGTATCGGCTGGACCTGACATTTGTGGTCCTTGGCGGGCTCCTTCCCGTCTGTTTCCTTGATCTGGGGGGAGTCAGAGGCCTCTGATCGCCTCTTCTGCCTCTTTATTCCATCTCCTCACCTGTCTCACCTCACTTTTATTTGCCCGGTCCTTCTGTCTTCCACTCTCTTCGTTCTTACGGACCAAGACCCCTCCCTCCCTTACAACCATCCGCGTCTCATGCCTTCGGCCGGCCGCGTGCGTCTCTCCACTTTTACCAGACGACACCGTTGTCTTCCTTACCTGACTCACCTGGCCCACCTCGCTGATTCCCAACTCTCCTTTCTGTCCTTGCGTTTTCCCTCTCTGCTTTTCCCTCTCCTCTGCTACCATCTTCCCGGGCCTCGCTGTATTCTCGTGGCCTTCTTTGCAAACACCTGGAGTTCCAGCCACACCCTATTGCACACATCTTCAGCTCCTCACCTCTGTGGATCGTTTTGAGAACCCTGGGATTTCTTTCAGAAGGGGACCGGGGCTGGGATGTGGATTTGAGGTTAGGAAGGTGGGGGGGGGAGGAGATTGTCTTTGGGGCGTGTGTGTGTGTGTGTGTGTGTGTGTACACATGTTCGAATGTGTCATCATCACCTTTTCCAAATCATTTTCATTTTCTTAATAAAGACATTTTTAGCCAGATGACCTATTCCAGCACTTGGGAGGTTGAAGCAGGAGGATTGCCATTAGTTTGAAAGCATCCTGGGCAACACAGTGAGACATCATGTTGTCCCCCCACCAAAAAAAAAAAAAAATTAGAAAAAAAAAAGAAAGAAGCCATTGTTGTTCGCCATCATCATTTAGCATGTGAGTGCGTCAACACACACCATCTCTTGGCCCCTGTACACACCTCCTGGTTTCTCTGACTCTATTCAGTTTCTCCGTCTTGGTCTCATAAATCGTGGGAGCCCCACCCTGGTTTTTCCTGGCAGGATTCGGTCCACCTTTTCTCTGAGATCTTTCCATTTCCCTTTGAACGCGCTTCTCAGACTTCAGTGACTGATGTCTTTAGCAACCTCTTCCTATGTTCCATCTCTGTATCCTCTGGCTTCATTTACCTTCCTCTCCCCCCGACCCCGTCCCCCCAGTCTGCTCCCTCCGGGTTGGTCTCTTTCTCGCCCTCCCGCCTTCTTTTTTTTTTTCTCGGCCTTCTTACTCCACCTCCCAGCCCTGCCTGCTGTCTCGGACACCCTGCTGGGCTCTTACCCTGTTGCCCTGGTAACCGCCCTCGACTCCGGTCACCTCCACTCCCCTCCCCCCTCCAATCACCGCCACCAACAACCTCCATCCACCTTCTCCTATTTTTCCTGAGAACCAATAGAATCCCTGTTGCCAGGTGGAATGCTCATTTGAATCAGCCAATCCAGGATCCGAACTGCTTGCCCTGCCTTATAAGGGGATGTGAGGAGGGCCACTCCCCCGACTCCAGCCCGACAGGGGACGAACCCCTCCACTGTCCTTTCTCTGCCGCCTGGGAAAGAGACTGGGACCCTCTCATAAAGGGCCTAGTTCCCCATGCCTCCAAATGGGGCCACCAGGGTTACTGTGAGGCGTGGGATGGACCGTGGGGAGTGGGCTGGACTGTGGGCCGGGCCTCGAGGCTGGGGGTGGGAATGAGGTGTGATTAGGGAAGGGGGGGCGGAGGCAGCCGGGAATTTTGCCCAGGGAGGGGTGTCTGGGAGCCGAGGCAGCTGCAGTGGAAAATTCCAGGGAGATGGCGAGGCAGAGAAGACATGGATCTTAAAGCGCTTGGACATTAGTGTCTGCAGGGACGGGGCTGGGGTTGATGCTGCAGGGGCTAGGGCCGCATTTAATCCCCTCCTCCGTGGAGGAAGCACCCATTATCTTTTCCTGTCTGGTTAGACCACGGGTCAGTCTCCTGAAGTTTGGCGTTATGAGCAGCCATAGGAGACTTAGGGTGAATTTGGAGGGAATGGAATGTTGAGAGCCCACCAAGACGGTCCTTTAAGGCCTGTGCCTCGGGTCAGTGTTCAGTGCCAACATTTGCTCCTTCCCCTAGACGTACTTCTGAGGTTTTGTGGAGGCCTGCCTATTCCTAGAATTCTGTTACTCCACAGTCCAATTGAGAAATTTCCCACGAGTTGAATGGGGAATAAAAAAAAAAAAAAACCTGTGCTTACACATTTTCTGAAAGTGGGAAAAAGGAGAGCCCAGGTGAGAGCAAGAAAGGCCAGAGCCCCTGGCAGCCATGACATCTGGCTGAGTTCCTGGAAGTTGGTCTTGCTAATAAGTGTGGAAGGTGTTCCCTTCTAATTGCTTCAAACTCATTCTTAGTGAAGTCTCCTGCTTTCTGGTGTGTGTGTGCGTGTGTGTGTGCGTGTGTGTGTGTGTGTGTGTGTGTGTGTGTGTGTGTATAGCTCAGGTGAGTGCTAAGGAAAACATAGCTCTCACTGAGGCAGTGGAAGACAGAAGTTGGGCCATCTCCCTCACCCGGTATAACATCCTTATGTCATTCCCAGTGACCTCATTTTTTTTTATTCCCCATTTTTCCTTTATATTTTTTTAATGAAAGTCAGGAGAGTAGAGAGAAATTAGCCAAGCTTTTTATATAAAACATTGTATTACGTTTGCTTTGTTTGCTTTGTGTGTATGTGCGTGTGTGCACACACTTGCACACTTTAGCAGAAGTCAGAACACAACTGTGAGAACAGTTTTTCTCCTTCTACCCCGTGGGGCCTGGGGATCGAACTCAGATGGGCAGGCTTGGTGGGCAAGTGATTTCTGGCCTTTTTTTTTTTTAGGAAGGAGGTTTGTTTAGGTTTATGGTTCCCTGGTAATACAGTCTGTCCTGGCAAGAAAAAAGACAGTGTGGTAGCAGGGGTGAGAGGCAGCAGCCTTCATCAGATTTGAAGGGAGGAAGGAGCAATGCATACCTTTGCTGCCTTTTTGTTGGTTTAGGTTTCTCTGGGTAGTCCTGTCTGTCCTGGATCTCACTCTGTAGCCAGGCTGGTCTCCAACTCAAGAGATCCACCTGCCTCTGCCTCCTGAGTGCTGGGATTAAAGTCACCACCCAGCATTTTCTCCTTTTATTTTTATTTTTTATTTCATGTGTAGGTGTTTTGTCTGTGCACTACCTGTGTTCCTGGTTTCCCCAGAGGAGGCCAGAAGAAGGTGTGTGTGAGCCTCCATATCAAATCCAGGTACTCAAGAGCAGTCAGTGTTCTTAACAGCTGAGCCATCTCTCCAGAGCTCTCGACCCCCAATCCTCCCCCCCCCACTTTTTTTGAGACAGAGTCTCACTTTGCAGCTCTGACTGGCCTGGAACTTGCTAAGTAGACCAGGCTGGCCTCAGACAAACAGAGCACTTCCTGCCACTGCCTCCCCAGTGTTGGGATTGTGTATGTGCAAAATGCATGTTCAGGTGCCCTTGGAGGTCTGGAGAGGACTTGGGTTTCCTGAAGCTGAGTATTGGCAGTTGAGAGTTTCTGGACCTGGGTGCTGAGGATTGAATTTGGGTCCTCTGCTAGAGCTGAAAGTGCTCTTAACCACCGAGCCATCTCTCCAGGCCCCTCGATTTCTCCTTTTAATTCAGTCCAGGACCCCAGCTCATACACTGTCTGAGTCTTTTTCCTGCAGCAGTGTTAAATATAAATTCACATCTCATATATATCTTTCACAGTGGCCATGGTGGCTCATGGCTGTAATTCCCATACTTAAGAAGTGGAGGCAGGAGGATCAGTAGTTAAAGGCTTATCTTGGATACACACTGAGGTTGAGGTGAAGCCAGGCTGGGCTATGTAAGACTGTCTCTACAGACAAGCAAGCAAACAAACAAGAAAAGTAACTTTTACAAAGCAGAATGTGGTAACGCATCTCTATAATCGCAATATTGTGGAGCCTGAGGCAGGAGGTGTGCCTCAGACTCCAACTCTGCTTGGGCTACATAGCGAATTTCATGCCAGCTCTGGCTGGATCCTGTCTCAAAATTATAAAAAAGAAGTCGCCTTCAAAACACAGTCACATCATGCGTAATTAGTCTGGTTGGAAGAGAGACTGGAAGTGATTTTTACATTTAAAAATTAGTTTAATTTTGGTCTTATCTGCCATCAAAATTCTACTGAGATATAAGTCAATTTTTTTGTTTTTTTGAGACAGGATTTCTCTGTATAGCTTTGGAGCCTGTCCTGGAACTCACTCTGTAGCCCAGGCTGGCCTCAAACTCACAGAGATCCGCCTGCCTCTGCCTCCCGAGTGCTGGGATTAAAGGTGTGCACCACCATCCAGCAATATAAATCAATTTTAGCTGAAGAAATTTACATTTCCAGTGTGCCTCTCTATCAAGCTTAACTTTTTTTTTTTTTTTTAATTTTGTTTTGAGACAGGGTCTCTCTACAGAGAGGTAGATCAGGCTAGCCTCAAACTTGGAGATCCACCTACTTCTGACTTCCAAATGCTGGGATTAAAGATGTGTGCCACCATGCTCAGCTGAAGTTTAAATCTTAACTCAGACAAGATGGCACATACTTGTAATCCCAGCACTCGGAGGCTGACTGCTGGGATACAGGTCAGTGAATTATCAGATTATATCCCTTTTAGGCCGTACTTTAAAATTGTATTTATTTTTATTTTATGTGCATGGATGTTTTGCCTGTATGTCTGTGCACCATTTACTTGCCTGTAGTCCCTCAGACCAGAAGAAGGTTCTAGGTCCCTTGGGACTGGAGTTACAGATGGTTATAAGCCATCCAGTGGGCGTTGGGATTTGAACTCAGACCCTCTAGAACAGCAGCCACTGCCCCTCACCTCTGAGCCACCTCTCCAGCCTCTAGGCTGGACTTGGATGTCACAAGCTCTTGGTCTGTAGTTCTTCAGACAGAGATCTTGTCTTTCTCTTCCAGCTCTGTCTTTCCACTATATACCACAGTCCCTAACAGCTCCTGAAGAGGTCAATTAAAGTTGGTTGACGTATAAGAGTTATGTTTTGTCTCAGTATCTGCTATGTGAGACCACATGCTTCAGGAGGTGTACCACTCAAATACATCCCCAGCTGTTTTGTTTATTTTTTTTTGTTTTTGTTTTGAGACAGTCTCTTGTATCCCAGGCTGACCCCCAAGTCCACATGTAGCAAGGATGACCTAGAGTTTCTGATCCTCACCCTCCATCTTCTGAGTGCTGGGATTACAGAGTGTGCCACCAAGACCATTTTCCTCCAGATGTACATGCCAGGCAAGTGCTCTGCCAGCTGGACTACATCACCAGCCTGCTGTTGCTGTTTTGAAGTGGGGTTTTGACATGTAGCCCAGGCTGGCCTTGAACTTTCTGTGTAGCTGGATTCCCTATATTTAGGCTGGCCTTGTACTAGAAGAATTTTAGTGCTTTTCTATTTCTTCCTGAACTTTCTCCCTGGTGACACGTCGGTTTCCCTGAGGTACTTCTTCAGGACCTTGGACTGGCTTTCATTTTGAGGCAGGTCTGGCTAAGTAGACCAGGCTGGCCTCAAGCTTATAGTGATTCTTCTGCTTCAGCTTCCTGAGTGCTGGGGTTACCCTTGGTGGCCTGGCTTTTCTCAATCTCTGCTCTCTCCCTCACTGTGCTCCTAGAGGCATTGAGTGTGGTTCAACTCTCTTCTGTGGCCTCAGTTTCCCCTCGTATTCACTCTCCAAGACGCCTTCATAGACTTTTAGAAAAATCCATAAGAAAAACAGCATTGGTGCTTCCTAGCTCTGCACCCAAACTTTCTGTGATGACAGGCAAACCAAAACACTCCAATAGTGGAACATGGGGCGTTATGCACCCCAGGCAAGGGCTCTACCATTGGCCTACACTGTCAGCCCTAGAAATAGTCATTCATCTGCTCTTTTCAATACAATAGACACATGTGATTGCTTAACACTTGAAAAGACGGCCCGCTCATGGGCTTGCCTCTCATGCCTAAAGTCCTGAGTTGGATACTCAGCACTGCATAAACTAGGTGTGGTAGCCCCCACACACAATCCTAGTGCTTGAGGCGGGGAGTAAAGAGCATCAGAAACTCAGATGTCATCCTCAGGGAATTTGAGGCCAGCCTGACATTTATGAGACCCAATCTCTCCAGAAAAAAAAAAAGTAACAGAGTGGCTAGTTTCACTAAGAAATAAAGTGAATTATTTAAGTTTTGCTATTTGTTTTTGCTCTGCAGAAAGATGTAGAGCCTAGAGCATGCTGATCAAGGGTCACACCATCGAGCTACACCGTAAGCCCTACTAAAATAACCATATGTATGTGGCTATCGGCTACTGTATTGGACACCACAATCTTAAACTATTATAAGCTACCTCCTTTAAAAAAAAAAAAAAAAAAAAAAGGTTTAGCCAGGCGGTGGTGACGCATGCCTGTAATCCCAGCACACGGGAGGCAGCCCGGTCTCCAAAGCGAGTTCCAGGACAGGCTCCAAAGCTACAGAGAGAAACCCTGTCTCGAAAAACCAAAAAAAAAAAAAGGTTTATTTACCATACATGATTTAACGTATGTCTCCGTGTGACTATGTGCATATCAGTACCGGTGTCAGCAGAGGCAACTGAGCTCCTAGAACAGGAGCAAGACTTGGGGATCATTTTGGCCGTCCAGGCTCAGTATGTGCTCATAACCACTGAACCGTCTATCCAGCCCCTTCACCTCTTCTTTTTTTTTTTTTTTTTTAGGGGCATGCTGAGGATTGAACCCAGGGCTTTGTACATGCTAATCACATGCTTTACTACTACTGAGCTATTAACCCAGCCTGCAGCCTGCCTCCTTGCCCACATCCAACCCCTGCAATTTGTAATTAGAATGTCAGAAAGCACCTCTGGCGGCTGTGCTCAAGTTCATACAGGCGACTGCTATATACTCCCCCGGTATGTGTTTAGAGTTTCCACACATTACACAGACCGGGGCTCATCCAGGGACTAGTAAAGAGGAAAACAAAACAAACCTGCTCAGAGGCTCACCATCAACTGAAGTTAAGTTTAAGCACCTCATGATTGTCAACAGTGAGTTAAAGAGTTCTGTATCTTCACACCTACCTCGGTTTTCCTATTTTCATACCTGCTGTATTGTACAAGCTCACAAAAAAAAAAGTTTCCAGGAATGTGCAAATGGCCTTTCCATTTAAAATACAAACAGCCTGCTGTAACTTCCCCACTTACCACGTTGCTCCACCCTCACTCTATTCAAATATCCAACTGTCCTGGGTTGGTTCCAGACGTGTGACCTCACATCCAAAGAGGGCCCCTTCTCTGGAGCTCTACCCTCCAAGGCTTTCCTGACTGACTCCAGCCAGACGACCGTGGATGTGGGAGGTACACTCAGTCCTCGTTCCTTGAAGAAGTGGCCATCCGCCTGTGTCACAGCTTCTCCGGGAAATGCCTGTGACTGATCAACTCCTGCCCTTCACTGATCGAACTGATCAAACAGAGAAGGGACAGAGACCGAGGCAGGAGGGAGGGAAGAGGGGAAGAAGAAGAAAGGGAGGCGAGGAAAAGAAGGTAGACAGACGTAACTACTAGGTGCTAGTAAAATTATATCCCTTCAGTTCCTAGAGAGCTGCCTATGTATGCCACCAGGCATGCTGAAAGCGAGCTTTCATATCTCCTTCCTTAGTCTTACCTGTTTAATTGTGTATGTGTGCGTGCGTGCGTGCACGCGTGCTGAGGATCCAAGGCATGGCCTGTGTGTACAAGGTAAGCTCTCTGACATGGGGCTACATGTGGGCCAGGAGAAACAAACAAACAAACCCAGACCTCAAGCTATGTCTAATAGAAGTTAAGCTGTAATTTGAAAACATTCCTAGGAGAAGAAATACACTCATTTAAAATCATGTAGGGGCTGGAGAGATGCTCAGTGGTTGAGAGCACTGGCTGCTCTTCCAGAGGGCCAGGTTTAGTTCCTAGTGTCCACACAGTAGCTTAAAACTGTCCATTAACTTCAGTTTCAGGGGACCTTGACACTCTCTTCTGACTTCTGCATGCCCTCAAGTAAGCATAGACACATGCCAGCAAAACATTCATCACTCATACATATGAAATAAATAAACCTTTTTTTTTTTTTTGAAACAAGGTCTCTCTAGGTTGTCCCTGTTGTCCTGGAACTTGCTATGTAGACCAAGCTGGCCTTGAACTCTTGCCCCTGCCTCCCAAGTGCTGGGATTAAAGGTGTGTGCCACCATGCCTGGCCTAAATAAATCTTAGAATAAAATCCTGTAGAGCCAGTGAGATGGCTCAGCAGGTAGAAGCAGTTGCCACCGAGCCTGACAACCTGAATTTGACTTCCTGGAGCCCACACGGTGGAGGAAGAGAACTGACGTTGTCCTCCGACCTCCACACGCATGACACGACAATGTGTACCCCATACGCAAATGAATGTAATAAACACCTTAAAAATAAAATCATGGGGGATGGGGATTTAGCTCAGTGGTAGAGCACTTGCCTAGCAAGCGCAAGGCCCTGGGTTCAATCCTCAGCTCTGGAAATAAACAAAAAACAAACAAACAAATAAATAAAATAATCAAATAAAATAATTAATTAATTAAATCATGGAAAAATAAGGTGTAGCACCACATGCCTAGAATCCCACCACTTGGTTGGTGAAGATAGGAGAATCAGGACTTCAATACAGTAAGTTTCAGGTCAGCCTGGCTTACACAATGGGACTGTCCCAAATAAAAAATAGGACTGTGGACTTAGCTCAATGGGAGAGCACTTTCTGCCATATGCAAGGACCTAGGTTCAACCCTGGATTCACACACACACACACACACACACACACACACACACACACACACACAGGAACATACACGCAAAGGTAAAAATGGATGGTATGAGATTCTTAAGGTTTTCTGTTTGGTAGTTATCTTTTTTGACAACATCTTACATAGAGACTTGCTATGTATAGAGCTGGGATTACAGATGGATAGCCAACAAGTGATATTCTTACAGTCTGAGAGACAGAAGAGAAAGGACTCCAGACACCTAAAGGCAGCAGATAAAGTATCAAATAATAGAAAAAGAAACATGGAGGTGCTGAGCGGTGGTGGCACACACCTTTAATCCCAGCACTTGGGAGGTAGAGGCAGGTGGATCTCTGAGTTCTAGGTCAGCCTGGTCTACAGAGTGAGTTCCAGGACAGCCTGGGCTGTTACACAGAGAAACCCTGTCTCAAAACAAACAAACCAAAACAGAAAGAAAGAAACATGGAGACAGAGCCGGCCATGGTGGCACACAGCTGGAACCCTTGCAGCCAAGAAGCTAAGGCAGAGTTACCATGAGTTCAAGTGCTCCCAGCCGGGGCTATATAGCAAGACCTTGTCCCAAAACAAAGAACTCACAGCAAGGAGGCTAAAAGACTACACACCTCAGGCAGGCAGGGACTGTCTTACTTAGCTTTGTCTGTTTGTTTAATAAACTATATCTAGCACAGGGCAAGTGCTCATTAAATACTGACTGGCTAGCCAAACAATGAAGAGCTTGCTTTGATGGCCAGGTGTGATGGCACACACCTTAGTCCCAGAGTTACATAGTGAGTAGTGAGACCCTGTCCCAGAGAGGGGCTTGCTTTGAAAGGAGACAACAAAAAAGGACTTGTGTAACATCTATTTTATTTTATTTTATTTTATTTTATTTTATTTGACCTGAGGATCGAACCCAGGGCCTTGCGCTTGCTAGGCGAGCGCTCTACCACTGAGCTAAATCCCCAACCCTATTTTATTTTTTTATTTTTATTTTTTAAGATTTATTTATTTTATGTATGAGTGCTCCATCTGTATATACACCTTTATGCCAGAAGAGGGCATCAGATCCCACTAGAGATGGTTGTGAGCCACCATGTGGGTGCTGGGAACAGGTCCTCTGGAAGAGCAGCCCATGCTCTTAACCACTGCTCTGTCTCTCCAGCCCGGTACATCTTTATTTAAGTCTAGGTGGCAGAACACTCATTGAAGTAACTTTTTTTAATGATCAGATTTATCTTCATTTTCTGTGTATGAGTATTTTGCCTATATGTATGTGTACCATGAGTGTGCGCTGGCCACAGAGGCCACAAGAGGGTATTGGATATCCTGGAACTGAAGTTTTACTGGTGGTTGTGAGGTTCACGAGGGTCCGTGGAAAGAAGGCACAGAGCACTCTAAGGGCGATTTTTAGCCTTTTCCCACTGCAGGGGGGGGGGGTGGGGGGTGGAATCAGTCTCTCTGGACTGACTCTCCCTTGCTTAGCAAAGGGCTTTTTTTGTTGTTGTTCTCCAATTTACACCTTTAGCAAGTCAATTTCGATATCCCAAAACCTCTGATCTAAACTCCCCAGACAGACAATGTCAAATGCAAGTTCTCAGTTAAGGAACACTGTAAGTTTTCCGGGTTGTCCTTCAACCAAGTTTGCATAGGCTTTGCACCTTTAGAAAATTCGAAGACAAGATTCTCAGAGAAGGGACCGGGAGAC
The DNA here is from genome assembly GCF_903995425.1 of Onychomys torridus. NCBI lineage: Eukaryota > Metazoa > Chordata > Mammalia > Rodentia > Cricetidae > Onychomys > Onychomys torridus. The sequence goes on from NC_050445.1 coordinate 138,898,338, forward strand.
AAAAGGTAGCAATCACAAAAGGCAGATTAAAGCTAGGTGCTAACACTCTGGAATCAAACCAGCTGCAGCTCTGCAGGAATTCCCCCAACATACTAGGTCTATGCAAGAACAGTAAGTGCTCTCCTTTTAGATTGTGTGTGTGTGTGTGTGTGTGTGTGTGTGTGTGTGTGTGTGTGTGAGAGAGAGAGAGAGAGAGAGAGAGAGAGAGAATGCCAGGTGTGTGAGTACCCTTGGATGCCTCAAGAGGCTGTTAGGTCTGTAAAGCTGGATCTCTGTAATCACACTGGGTTCTTCTGAGATAGCAGTAAGCACCTTTTGGGTTTGTTTTCAAGACAGGGTTTCTCGGTGCAGCCTTGGCTGTCCTAGAACTCTCTCTGTAGACCAGACCGCCTGGCCCAGGGTTTCTCTGTGTAGTTCTGGCTAGCCTGGAACTCACTCTGTAGACCAGGCTGGCCTTGAACTCAGACATCGTCTTGCCTTTGCCTCCTGAGTTAAAGGCATGGGCCACCACTGCCCCACCCTGAGGTACTCTTGATAGAATGCCAAACTGCATTTCTTTGGAGCAAGAAGGGCAATTGTCAAGTGGATATACAGACTTAAGGTTTTATATATCCCTAGAAACATCAATGAAAAACAAATTTTCTTATATTCTTTTGGTTTCACTTTGCTGATCTGCCAGCATACCTCAGTGATATCACTGCTCCTCTTGGTAATACTGTTTTTTTCCACTTAGTAATGATCAAATCAAAAGGAACTGAGAATCTCTGCTCCCAATCTTTTCCTGAATAACCATGGACCCTTTTCCCCCAGGGAACTGTGGAGAATAAACCTTTCTCTTTGGATCAGGTTCCACACGGTACCAATGTGGCTGAGAGCCAGAGTAAAGAACCAGGGAGAGTTTTGAGTTTGGATCTCTGTGGGTCAAAGTCTACCTAATACAGTTCAGATCCTCTGACCCAAAGGGGAGGGTTCTGCAGCTCTGCCAGACTTTGTGCAAGACAATTAGTATGTCAAAATATCGGTCTTTGGCTTTGGAGTCAGGCCTTTTGGGCTTACTTTGTAGCTCCGCCCCTGGGTGATTGTGCTTAATTTAACTCTCCACCCCTTTATTCTTCTAAACTTTAGTCCCTTGACCTACCTACCTACCTGCTTAGAGGAAAGAAAGCTTTTGAAGATATACGAGCTGGAGAAAAGAGTTCTGGAATGCAGTCTACCGGTAGAGCACGTGCTTGGCATGCACGAGGCCCTGGGTTGGATCCATCCCTAAGCACCAAAACCAAAATCAACCACAACCAAGCCCACACGGACTCTCAGAACTAACGCAGTTGCCCAGGCTCCGCCCTTCACAGACAGGTCGAGCGGTTCAGAAGCCTAAGCCAGCACCGCGTCCCAAAGCGCTCAAGTTCCAGTCTGGCCCAGGAGCGCCCTCTGGCGGCCGAGCCCCCCACCTGGGTTCCCTTGCCTGTCGGCCTTTTTCAAGCCTCAACTAGACCTGAATTGTCGCCGCCGCCTCCTCTGCGTCACTCCGAGGGCCCCGCCCGCCGGAGCGTCCCCCGGTTAGGCACCCCTCCTCCAGAGTGTTTAAAGGTCCCCACGGGGATCCGCCCCACCGGTCGCCCACAGACAGCCCGCCTCCCGCTGCAAAGGGGGTGCGGCACACCCTGCCCCCGCCGCGCGCAGCCCGTCCCTCCCGATCCCGCTCCTCCGCCCTCCCCCACCTTCGCAGGGGCCTCTTCCTGCCCCGAGCGCCCCGAGCCGGCGTAAGGAGGCCTGCCCCCCGCCGGCCCCAGACTACCCGCCCTCCCCGGCTCCGCCGCGCGCCGCCCCGCCCACGCCGGTGGGCGGGGCTCCCGCGGCCCGCCCCGGGGCTGCCCGTCGTGACGTCACTTCCGCCCGGGCCTGGCCGAGGTTCGGCTCCGCGGGCCGAGGGCGGGGGTACGGAGGTGGCAGCGGAGACAGGAGGCGGTGCGGGAGGCGAGGAGCTCCCGCGCGGACCAATCCCTGCGTCCCGGGCCGCGACCCCGCTCCTGCAGCGCCCCGAGAAGAGGCCGGCCGGATGGGCCGCTGAGCCCGAGTCGGGGACCGGTGAGGCTGGGGCGGCGCGGCCTGCGCGGTGGCAGGGTGGCGAGCCCGGGAGCGGACCTCCCTCTCCGGCTCGCTCGGCGGGAGGCACGGGCAGGGGCAGCCGCCGGCCGGCTCGGTGGGCAGTGAGGCCGGCCGAGGAGGCCTGGCAGAGGCCGGCGCCAGCAGGAGGCGGAGTAGTTGGGGTCATTAATGGGGCGGCGGGCGGCCGATCGGGATTCTTGTCTGAGCCCGGCGTCGGAGGAGGAGCTGACCGTAGCTCGGGGAAGAGGATGGCGCGCGGGGGTGGGGGGGCAACCCTGAGAGGCTTAGGGAAAATTCCGCGACCCGTGAGCTGGGCACGGAGAGCCGCTCGCGCTCAGGGCTAAAAGGTTGTGTGGCCCACCTGCCGAAGGGTCTCCCTGGAGTTTGGAGGGGTCAGTGACAGTGTGTGCAAGAGTAGCTACACCGAGCCGGTGTGCAGAAGTCTGGCCGCCTGCATGGAACTCAGCCTCCGTGTCTTCACAGTGTGGAGCCCCCTGGAGCTGAGATCAGGATGTTCCGTTTCATGAGGGACGTGGAGCCTGAAGATCCCATGTTCCTGATGTGAGAACCTACCCCCCCCCCCCCCCCCCCAGCACTCTGCTTCAGGTCTGAGCAGTTCAGACAGACCTCTGAGTTCCTGTCTGGAACTGGTTAGAACTAGCTGGATACTCAGCTGCAGCTCTCAGTTAGAGGGAAGTTGGCATTTGTGCCACTGTGTGCCCCTGACTTATTTTGGGGATGTGGGGAAGGCTGGGTTTTGACAGCCTGGTCTTTTTGCTATCTGTGTTGTATATGCTCACTCCACAGGGACCCCTTCGCAATTCACCGTCAGCATATGAGCCGCATGTTGTCAGGTGGCTTTGGATATAGCCCCTTCCTTAGCATCACAGATGGTAACATGCCAGCAACCAGGCCTGCAAGCCGCAGGATGCAGGTAACAGTTGGAACATACCTGAGATGCAGGGTGGTTAGTTAGTAAAGCATGCCGTTGTTCTTGCCCTACAACCAGCTTAAAAAGGAAATGATCTGTGTGGGAGGCTGAGGAGTGGGGTCAGGAGTCTGACTCCTTTTGAGAGAAGGACGGGGGATGGGGGGAACCGGCCTTGTTTGGTATTAAGGTAGAATGTTCTAACTTGTGTTCCTCATGTGTTTGTGTAGGCTGGGGCTGTCTCTCCCTTCGGGATGTTGGGAATGGTGAGTCCTTATGTTCTTGTTCCTGTGTATTTCAGACACACACTATAATCTTAGACTTTGTTTCCAAATGTGCCCCTTTGGAGTAGTCTCAGGGATGGCGTCAAAATCTCTTTGGATAGTTAACACACTCAGAGCCCACTGAGTATAAATCCTGGAGCTAGGACTGGAGAGATGGGTCCACAGTCAAGAGCACCTGGTTGCTCTTTCAGATGACCAGGGTTCGATTCCAAGCACCCACATCGCAGCTCACAACTGTCTTAGCTCCAGTCCCCAGGGATCTGATGCCATCTTCTGGCCTCTACCATGTGTTGCATGAATGTAGTACACATACATGCAGGCAAAACACCCATACATGTAAAAATAATAAAATGTTCACTCCCCATCCCCCCAAAAAAAAGGAATCCTAGCAGGCCCCTTCTGACTACTTGAAGTTCTTAGCCACTGAGGAAAGTACAACTGTGTAACAGTTCTCTTAAGGAGACAGTGCATCCTAAGGTCCAGGGAAATGGAGTCTGGGTTACTTTCATGACTCTGTTAGAATGTTAGAGGTCTTAATTCATTGACATTGGCTCACTTCCCCAAAGATAGGGAAACACAGCAAAAGACAGATCAGAGCAGCCACAGAGCCTGAGGAGGCAGCCAGCATCTTATAAGGGAGGAGTGTTCTGGTCAGATGTATAGGAAGAAGAGAAAGGGCCTATATAGTCTAAGGTGGGTGGTAGTTCCAAAACAGCATTACCATATATGCTTGGCTTTTGCCGGGCAGTGGTGGTGCACGCCTGTAATCCCAGCACTCGGGAGGCAGAGCCAGGCGGATCTCTGAGTTCGAGGCCAGCCTGGTCTACAGAGCGAGATCCAGAAAAGTCACCAAAACTACATAGAGAAGCCCTGTCTTGAAAAAAACAACAAAAAGAATCTACTTGGCTTTCCTGATGGTCTTTCATCTCTTTCCTCAGTCTGGTGGCTTCATGGACATGTTTGGAATGATGAATGACATGATTGGGAACATGGTATGACTCTTGCTCCATATTCTTCCCAGGCCTTGTTCTCAGTGGCAGCCACCTTAGCTGTCATCCTTTGAGGCGGGGGTGGAGGGGATGTGTGCTAGTGAAGAGGTTGGGTTGGATGAAGTCATTGATTCCGAGCACAGGGGTCCTGTGTCTGCGCTCATACCTGTGAATGATTACGTGTGCTTAGTGCTGAGCTGTGAGGAATTGGGGAAGTTATGATGTTTTCCTCATTCTCACATATTTTAAGAAAGATGTGGCGAGAACAAGCAGCTGAAGGGAGCCTCCTTCCACAGAGTAGCTTCCCCGTCAGTCTGACCCTCCCCTGTCCTCCTCAGGAACACATGGCCGCCGGAGGTAACTGCCAGACCTTCTCCTCCTCCACCGTCATCTCCTACTCCAACACTGGGGACGGTGCCCCAAAAGTTTACCAGGAGACATCTGAGATGCGCTCTGCCCCAGGCGGGGTGAGTAAGGAAGTGGGATTGAGCGGCACCCACGGGAACCCTGACACCTTGTCTCAGGAGTGGGTCATGGGTGGTGTAGCCAGGGCTTCGGGAGGTGAAATGAACATGCTGTGTTCACGTCATCCCAGATCCGGGAGACACGGAGGACCGTCCGGGACTCTGACAGTGGTCTAGAGCAGATGTCCATTGGGCATCACATTCGGGACAGGGCTCACATCCTCCAGCGCTCCCGAAATCACCGCACAGGGGACCAGGAAGAACGGCAGGACTACATCAACCTGGATGAAAGTGAGTCCTGAGCAGCAGCCCAAGTCTAGTTCCTGTGGCCTAGACTGCAGCTTCCTCTCCCGGCCCACAGGCGTCTCAGGCAGAGCTGGGGTGAGCCCTATGCTTGGCCTTGTTGCCAGCTTCAGGGCTGAGTCAGGCGTTGCCAGGGAGGGGCAGATCCTGTGACTGCCATCTTTCTCAGAGTGGCTTTCTGTCAGGGTGACATGGTGTGCGTCACTGCTGCCGGCCTCTTCTGTGGCTGTGCCCCAGGCTACCCTCCTGAGGCCCATCTTCTGCCAGAACGGCTCCTACCCCTGTTCCCACATGCTTGGTCTCAGCCTTTGCCCCTGAGGTTTGCTGGCCTCCACGTCTGCACTGTCTTCCTCAGGTGAGGCGGCAGCATTCGATGATGAGTGGCGAAGGGAGACTTCCCGATTCAGGCAGCAGCGTCCTCTGGAATTTCGACGGCATGAGGCATCTGTGGGTGGGGGACGAAGGGCCGAGGGGCCTCCCCGCCTGGCTATCCAGGGGCCTGAGGACTCCTCCTCCCGACAGTCCCGTCGCTATGACTGGTGAAGGTCCAGGCTTCTCTTGTAAGTGCCTGACAGGCCCGAGGAGGCGGCTTTTAGGTTCCCAGCTAGGCATGCCTTTGGTAGTGTAGCTTAGCTGTCATGGGAGGAGAAACGGGCTCCCTCTGAGTGGCTGGAAGAGTAGCCCAGACCCCAGGCCCTGCATCCTTTCTCCACCTGACACACTCATCTTTTTTTCTTCTCCAGGTACAGGCTGAGATCATCCCGTGAAATAACGTCGTCCTTTCCAGCCTCCACCCCAATTTAATATTAACTTAACAGGCAAGCTGGCCCCCACCTCTCCCTGGGGGTCTCAGGGAGAACCTTTTACTGCCCCTTACCCACTTCTTCCGTCTTTTATCCCTCACCATGGTGACCCCACCCACCTTGTATCCGCTAACTTGAGTTTTCATTCTGCCGCTCCCTCTCCAAGCCGCCTCATCTCCCCTGAGCGCTCCCACACGTTGAAGGTTTTTGGGGGCAAGCTCTGGTTTTAGGGATCGCCTCCCTCAGCTCCCCTGGACCCTTGCCCCCTCTTCCTCAGTCCCACTGCAGATGCCACAGTCCTCTGAGGCCGTGGAGTGAGTGGACTAGTCCCGACTGTCGCTCTTCCCACCCCACATCACAAACCCTTTCCTGTACCCTTCTCTGCCTTTATAAAAAGAAATGATCTGTGCAACTTGTAACTAGGTGTTTATGGAATAAAGGAGAATGGGAAAAAGTAACTTCTGGATGTGCCTGCCTTCCTTCTTCCTGGTTCAACCCCCACACCCTAGTCACTGTCTTAGCCCTCTCCTCTTGGCTCCGCTGCGGCCCAGCTCTCTTAGGGTTTCTTTTGTTGTGGTGAAACACCATGGCCAAGGCAGCTTATAAAAGAAAACATTTAATTGGGGGCTTGCTGACAGTTTCAGGTGAGTCCTTGACCATCGTGGTGGGGCATCAAGGCAGGCATGGTGCTGCAGCAGGAGCTGAGAGCTCATGTCTGATCTACAAGCAGGGGGCAGAGAGAGGGAGACTGGGAATAGCCTGGGCTTTTGAAGGCTCAAATCCAGTGACACTTTCCTAACCCTTCCTAAACTCCATCACACTGGGAACCGAACATTTAAATACATGAGCCTGTGGTGGCCTTCTCAGAGGGTCAGGTCAAACCACCAGAGCAGGGCCTCAGTCGTGAGCATGGAGCTGCTGCTGCCCAGCAGGTGGGGCCTGAGGACAGCCACTTGGTTGCCCCCTCCCTCGCATCTGATTGTAACTTCACTCCAGGGTCATATTAGGGTACAGGGTGTAGTCTATGGAGTTGGCCAGCCATTCTTTTGGGCAGATCCTTGGACAGGTAACCTTATACAAGTCTTCAAGACAGGAGGACTAGGGGTCAGCATTCCTCAAACTCAGCAATCCCCAGATGCTGAGCATTTGAGCCAGGGAAGGAGGGCAGTGGAGAAGGTCAGTTGGAACCAGAGCAGTCTGGAGGACAGGAGGAGCTCACATTTCTCAGCATGTCCACTCTTGCACTGCAGCCAAATGGGTCACTCTGTCCCTCCTGCATGCTAGGCAAGCACTCTGCCACTGAGCTATGTCCCCAAGCTAGGTTTCTCTTGTGTTTTGTTTTGTTTTCTTCTGCAGACAGGGTCTCTTACAGTACCAGATTGACTGTAACTAAGAACAACCTTAAATTCCTGATCCTCCTGCCTCTGCCTCTCAAGTGGTGGGATTATAGGCATGTACCACCATGCCTGGAAGCATTTCAGATTTCTTCTATTCAGTTATTTTCTGCTGATAAAAGCCAAAATATAGCCGGGTGGTGGTGGCTGATGCTTTTATTCCCAGCGCTTGGAGGCAGAGGCAGGCGAATCTCTGTGAGTTCAAGGCCAACCGGTCTACAGAGCAAAGAGTTCCAGTACAGCTAGGAATATATTACACAGAGAAGCCTTGTCTTTTAAAAAAAAAAAAAAAAAAGCCAGAATTTAGAGCCAGACATAGTTGTGGTGAATGCCTTTAATCCCAGCATCTGAAGGCAGAGAGAGATGGGTTGAGGCCAGCCAGGGTTGCATAGTGAGAACCCTGTCTCAAAAAACAAAAACAAAGAAAAACATACATACACAGGTAAAAGGACCTCAACTAAGTTCTGGGCCCTCTCAGAGAAGACAAATAGATTGCCATGCATAAGGGATTGTCTAGTTGGCCAAGAAGCAGAGAGATGAAATTGAGCCCAGCATTCAGGCCCAGAACAGTCACTAATCTGGTTAGAGGGTTGGTAAAGAGCAGCATCGCCTGGGTTTTGAAGCTGGTAGGTAGAAACTCAAGCAGAGCACCCAGCCCTTTACGTATAAGCTCTGACATGGGTGTGGAGGCACATACTTCAGGTGTAGAAGTAGCTCTCATGGGTAGCTATGATTGAAGACCAGAGGCTTGGTCCCCAGGCCAGTCTACTGACTTGGTCTTGGGCAAGTTTTGCACTTACCTGGGCCTCAATTATGTAGTTACATTCCAACTGTAAGAAATCTCAGGATGAACTTCATGCCTGGCCTCCTTCTGCATTACAGTACTGTGTCCACATTCCAGTGTTCTTTCTGTTCGTTTGTTTTGTGGGTTGGGATCTCATATAGCCCAGGCTGGGCTTGAACTCAATGTGGAGCTGAAGATGACCTTGAACTTCTGATCCTCCCTGGTGCTAGAATTCCAGGGTTGAGCTACCAAAGCCAGCTTTCAAGTGTAGTTGGATGGACTAGAGCAGGGCAAGGAACCTGGCTTCAGTCTAAGTACCACAACCAATGTTTCACACTCTCGTTCACGTCCTGGTTTTCAGGTGTATAGATAAATTATTTCTGTAGTGCTGGGGATGGGACCTGGGCTTCCTCACACATGCTAGTCAAGTGTCTTACCACTGAGCTGCAGCCCCAGCCCCAATGGAACTAGTGATCCCCTGGTCCCTGCTCTAGGATTGCTCATGATCACCTTGCTTCAGCCTGAGCCATGTGACTGTAGTGCTCAGCAGGGACATACAGGGCACAAGGTGCAGTAGGAGACGGAGTTACAGGAGAACTAACCATTCTGGGTCCTTCCAGCACCTCACCTCTGAGATCACAGAGAGAGAGAGCTAAAGAGCAGGAAAGTGGTGGTGCACACCTTTAGTCTCAGCACTCGGGAGGAAGAGGCGCAGATCTCTGTGAGTTTGGGGCTAGCCTGGTCTACAGAATGAGTTCCAGGACAGCCAGGACTATGCAAAGAATCAGTCTCTCTCTCATTTTTTCCCCTAAGGCAGTTCCTTTGTGCAGCCTTTGGCTGTCTTGGAACTCTCTCTCTGTAAACCAGGATAGCCTTAAACTTAGAAATCTACCTGCTTCTGCCTCTCTTGGGCTGGGATTTTTTTTTTTTTTTTTTTAATTTCAGCAGGATTTATTGTAAAGAGTTAAACAACCATTGGAGAAGAAAATGTGAAGGGAACGCTGAGCTGAAGTAATTTAGAAGGCATGCTGAAGGAAGCACCCCCTGCCAGATGTTGGCATCATCAGGACCTCACATTTGTAGAAAGTCCCTGAAACCCTAGTAAACTGACTTTAGATCGATACTCAGATACTCAGGATGAGGCCTGGGGCTGGATTTCTGTGTCCAGAGATGTAGCGTGCTTGATTAATGCTCCTGCCTCAGGCAATGATGAAGCTGGCTTTGGCAGTACCAGAGATTGGTACCCAGGGTCTCTGTAAAGGTAAAGTTGGGCTGGGATTTAAAGGCATACCCACCACACCCAGCTAAGAGACCCTTTCTCAAAGAGAGAGAGAGAGAGAGAGAGAGAGAGAGAGAGAGAGAGAGAGAGAGAGAAGAAGAAGAAGAAGAAGAAGAAGAAGAAGAAGAAGAAGAAGAAGAAAAGAAAGAAGGAAGGGAGGAAGGAAAAGGAGGGAGGGAGGGACGGACGGACGGAGACTCTCCTGAGGAATGCTGGCGTTTTACTCTGGCGGGCTCTCCATCTTGGCTTAGGCTTCCAGAAACAGCTTCCCCCTTGGCCCCAGACACTGGGTAGACACTCAGGTCTGGCCCCACCCCAGAAAAGTATAGGTCAGAAGAGGCTGGTCCTGGGTGTGAGACCAAGCAGAACAATGCAGAGGAGTGCAGTCGGCAACGAGCAAGACCTAGCCAAGCTCTGCTGTGATTTGGATTTTTCCTCTCTCCTACCGTAGGGGCCCCAGGTTTGGTACTTTCTCCGTTTCTTTACTCTGTGTCCAAGTCATATAGATGCTGTTGCCTGGAGAATTAGGAACCAACCTGCAGGAGGACCACAGTCATTCCAGGCATGATGACACATACTCCCAGCACCTTCACTCAGGAGGCTGAGGAAGAGCTGTCAATTCATGACCAGCCTGGGCTACATATCTTAGTACCTGGATGCCAGCCCGGGCTACATAATGTCTCAAAAGAAACTACATTAAACCCAGTAGTCTGTGCTGTCAGTTCAGATTTCATTCATTCATCTGTTTATCTATTTTATTTTATTTTTTGAGACAGGGTCTCTCTACATAGCCCTGGATGTCTTAGAACTCACTATGTAGACCAGGCTGGCTTTGAACTCACAGATCCATCTATCTCTGCCTCCTGAGTGCTGGGATTAAAGGCATGTGCCACCCCTCCCAGGTCAGCCCATATATTTTAAGTCTTCTCAATTACACATGTCAAGACAAGCCCTGCTCTTGAGGTCCTGGACCGAGGGAGCTGGAAGGGCAAGGATCCCTTCACTCAGGCCATTCCTGTCAAGCTAGGGGCTCTCTCACTAGGCTGCATCTCCAGCCCTTTTTTGCTGTCTTTTTGAGGTAAGTTCCTGCTGTGAGGCCTGTAACCCACCCTCCTATCCCAGTCTCCCTGAGGAGCTGAGGTTAGAAAGCATGTACCGCCACACCCAACTGCCTCTTGCTCTTTCGTATCACGAGGGCTTCAGATAGGAGGCCAGGCGATGAGTGATGCTGTGTGGGAGAAGGGAAGAAGATGGGGAAAGTATGGCATCATAGCCCTGGAGGTGGAGGAAACGAGCCCCCAGCTGGGGCCAGCAAAGGGACCTTGTGTGGCTGCTTTCCCACACAGTGTTGTTTCATCCTTAGAACCAGTGGTGGAGACAGAGCTGGCCCTGCTTGACAGAAAGTTACCTTGAGGGATCTGCCCGACGGAATGCTGCTGGCCCCTGGTCTGCCTAAGACCCTGTGGGTAGCCCTGAGAGAGGGGAGTCAGACTGTCCAGAGCTCCTCACCCTTCCTCTGCACTTTAACATCCTTCCCCTGAATGTGCCACCTCTTGGCTGGGTGTCGAGTGGCCCTTCTCTTCTCCCAACATCAGCATCCACCCTCTTCTTGCCTGTTCCCTGCCACATGGAGGGGCTGCAGGTTCTTCAGTGTCAGTGACAGTAGTGACAGTGTCCTCCAGCCAGGAGGCAGACCATGTGACTGAGGGGGTTGAAGGAAGAGAGAGGATGAGGGGCCTAGGAAAGTGTTATGGGGCCAGGCGGTTCGGGAGTCAGAGCCAGGTGGATCTCTGTGAGTTCGAGGCCAGCCTGGTCTACAGAGTGAGATCCAGGACAGGCACCGAAACTACATGGAGAAAACCTGTCTTGAACGCCCCTCCCCCCACAAAGAAAAGTGTTATGGGGCTGTGGTTGGGGCTCTCAAAGATGAGCAGAGACAGCATGAAGGTCAAGGTGACAATGAGGTGGGAAATGGTTTGGTGGGAGAAGCAAAGCCACACCTCTAGGGAATTTAGGCAGACCTCCTGGGACTGAGGGTGCAGTCCAGTTGGCGGAGGGCTTGCCTGATTTGTACAAGATCCTGATTCCAACCCAGCAAAACTTATATAGAGAATTTCCATCCTGAATTTTCCATAGAACAAATGCCAATTCCCAGAGATTGTAGTAGGAAGGAACAAGCTTATTCCTGGTACAGAAGGCACTTAAATTATGATATACATAACAATCTCAGAATTGTAAAACTGTGATCTCAGCTACTCAGGAGGCAGAAACAGGAAAATCAAAAGCTCAAGACCTTCGGGCTGGAGAGACGGGGCTCAGGAGTTAGGAGCACTTGCTGCTTTTGCAGAGGAGCAAAGTTCAGAAGCCACGACAGAGGTCCAAAGGTCAGATGCCAGCACCCACACTGGGTGACTCACAGATAACTGCTTGAACTGTAGCTCCATGGGATCCGACATCTGTCTTCTTTGGGTGCACACACACACACACAGAAAGAGAGAGAGAGAGAGGGAGAGGGAGAGGGAGAGAGAGAGAGAGAGGGAGAGGGAGAGGGAGAGAGAGAGAGAGAGAGAGAGAGAGAGAGAGAGAGAGAGAGAGAGAAACATGTATTGTTTTGAAATAGGGTCTCGATATGTAGCCTGGTTAAACTTGAACTACAGATGCTCCCATCACAGTCTCCCAACCAGGATTCTGATAGGCACCAGCCGACACGCTAGCTCTGACATCAGCAGTGTTTTATAGCACTGGGTTGAACCCACATCTTGTGCATGCTAGGTGAGCACTCTACTGCTTTTTAATTTTTTCTTTTTTGAGAGGGTCTCATTCTGTAGTCCAGACTGACCTCCAGTAAGTGGCAATCTGGTACCTGAGCCGATGAATACTGACAATACAGGCATCATCACCATGTCCTGCCACGCTCTCTGGAACGAAGATACATTCCCAGCCCTGTTTGTTTATTTATCTAGAGACTGGGTATCCTGTAGCCCAGGCTGGCCTTGCACTGTCTATGCAGGCAAGGATGACCTTGAAATTCTAATTCTCATACCTTCTTGGCTGAGTGCTGGGATTACAGGTGTGTATGCAACCACACCCACCTTTATATGGCACTGGGGACTGAGCCCAGGGCTTTGTACAAGCCAGGCAAGCACTCTGTCAACTAGATTTCATTCCCAGCTCTCTATCATTTATTTTAAATTGGTTGAGATTTACAACACAGGATATAATTGGTCTTACTAATTGTCCCATGTATATTTGAAAAAAGTGTGTATTCTGCTACGCTGAGGGCAATATTTTCTTTCTTTTTTTTTATCTTTCTTTCTTTCTTCCTTCCTTCGTTTCTTTCTTTCTTTATTGGTGGAGTTTTTGTTTTTGTTTTTTGTGACAGGGTCTCACTATGTAGCTTTGGCTAGCCTATAACTATGTAGACCAGGCTGACCTCAAACTCATAGATCTGCCTGCCACTGCTTCCTGAATGCTGGGATTAAATGTGTACAGCTCCACATCTGACCCTTTTAAAATTAAAAAATATATATATGTGTGTGTAGGAGTATTTTGCTGCATAGTACATCTGGGCACTATATGTGTACCTGTTGCCCATGGAGATCAGAAGGGAGCATCAGATCCCCTGGAACTGGAATTACAGACAATTCTGAGCACCATGTGTGTGCTGAGAATTGAACCTGGGTCCTCTGGAAGAGCAATCAGTGCCTTTAATTGCTGAGCCATCTCTCCAGTCTCAGAATGTTCGCTAAGTGTCAGTGCCATCCTGCTCGTTGGTGGAACTGGTCAGTTCTATATCTTGCTGTTTGTTTAGTTGCTGATGATTGAGGTTTGGTGCTATTCTAGTTTATTTATGTGGCTGTGACAAAAATACTCTGACCAATGGCCACTTGGGGAAGGAAAAGGTTCACTTCAGCTTACAGGTTGGAGTTCATCATCAAGCGCGGCCAAAGCAGAAGCTCCATCAGGAACCTGGAGGCAGGAACTGAAATGGAGAGTGTGGGACAACACCCTCCTGGTTTGCTCCCTAGACTTGCAGCCCTCCTTTCTTCTACAGCCCAGGCCAGGCCCACATACCTAAGGATGGCTCCACCCACAGTGGGACGGGCCATCAGACCTCAACTAGCAATTAAGAAAATGCCTCCCGGCTACAATCACAGGCTAATCTGATCCTGGTAAATCGACAGCTGAGGGTCCCTTTCCCAGGCTACTCTAGGTCTGTGTCAAGTTGACAGTCAAAGGTAACTGTAACAGGAAGGGCTCTCTAACAGACCCGGGCATGGCTAACATGGCACCAGCAGGTCTTGCCCTCTCCTCTTCTCTCTCCCTTGCTAAACTGTTAGATCACATTCCTAAAGGTAGCCACCAAAGTCTATTCCCTCATTTGGCCACTTCCTTATGCCTGACTAAAACACCAAGGTCCAACTATCGAAACACCAAGGTCCAGCAACCCAAATTCATTATTTGGTCACACTGACTTACATGTCTAATCAGGACTTTCCAACTCATCCTAACACAGACTTCCCCCTTTTCTCCTTAAAAACCACTCTTGCAGCCGGGCAGTGGTGTCATGTGCCTTTAATCCTAGTACTCAGGAGGCAGAGGCAGGCGGATCTTTATTAGTTCGAGGCCAGCCTGGTCTATAGAGCAAGTTCCAGGACAGCCAAGGCTACACAGAGAAACCCTGTCTCAAAAAACCAAAAACCAAAACCAAAACCAAACCACTTCTTCAGAGACATTTGCTGCTGTCTTCACCTGATCCAGAGGGAGCCCACCCCACCCCTGGGGTAATACATTTCCTTTGTGCTGAGAATTTGGTGTCTGGATGGGTTCTGTGCGGACTTGGAGGTCCCTTCATAACAGATACTTTCAATTGTATTTGCAGCTACCTGTGTCTCCCTTTTAAGATCTGTCTTCCTATGGCTTGAAGATCTACAGGCTGGCCTCGAACTCACAGAGATCCACCTGCCTCTGCCTCCTGAGTGCTGGGATTACAGGCGTGCACCACCACTGCCTGGCTGGAAAACTTTTTTTTTATTTTTTATCATATGTAATGTCCCATTTTATCTGTTACTGATAATACTACAACCAATTTTTTATTGAAAAAAATTTAAGTATTTTATTATTTTATGTGTAGATGGCTATTTTGTCTGAATCTAAGTCTACACACCACATGTGTGATAGCTGGTGTCTGTGGAGACCAAAAGAGGGCATCAGATTGCCCTGGAGCTGCCAAGTGGGTGCTTGGAATTGAGCCTTTAGAAGAACAGCCAGTACTCTGTCAGGGCCCAAAGGAACCTGCGACAAATCTCACCCAGTACCTGCGCCTCCTCCCCGCACGTCTCACCAACCCCTGGGCTTGGCTTCCCTTACCGCCCCCAGCCTCCGATTTCTATATAAACTGGCCATTTTGGCCAGGCAATCTCTCTTGGCTTCTCGGCCCTTGGCTCCTCTCTTGGTTCACCAACCCCTCTCCCCCTCAAGGCCAGCTCAGTCAGGACCCTTCCAGATGCCTCTGGCTCAACTCTTCCTCACATCTACAATAAAACCCTTCTCCAGCATCCCTAGGATCCATCCTGTCCTCACGGTCATTCATATCCTGAGTCACTTCTTGTGCTCCTTAATTAAAATGTTTTTCATTTATTGTGTATGTGTGCTCTTGCCCATGAATAATGCGTGTGCCTGTGTGTGTGTGTGTGTGTGTGTGTGTGTGTGTAAAGATAACTTTCAGGAGTCCTAAGGATCAAAGGGGACATCAAGTTTGGCAGGAGTCCCATTGTTGCTGAGCCATCTTGCCGGTCCCAATTTAACTTGCTTTGGTAATTTGGTGGTATATTTTCCTAGTCTTTGACTTTTAATTCACTGGAGGAAATAGCATATGGTTGAACATTTGTTTGTTTGTTTTGATGAGTTCTGCTTTAATCGGGGTGTGTAGGTAGGTGACTTAGATTTAAGAGCTATTACTGTGTCTGACTTATTTCTCTCGTTGTAGTCGGTCCTTCACATTTGTAATTCCCGTTGCCACTTCCCAGGTTGATTCATTTGAATGTTCTTCAGCATATTCCATTTTATTCTCTTCAGTTATTTATAGGTCTCATCATGGAGCCCAGGTTAGCGATATTCCTGCCTCTGCCTCTTAAGTGTTGAGATTACAGGCCTGTATTACTGCACCCTGGAAGTAATGTATTGATTTTTTTTTTAAATTAAATTCCCCTGTTATTTCATCACCTTTCTGCATACATATTTTCAGTGGTTGTAGGTAGGGGTTGGCAAGCTTCTTCTGTGGCCAGATAATAAATATGTTGGGTTTTATAGGCCCAACACTCAATTTTGACACTGCAATACAAAAGCAAACTTATGTAATATCTATATAAATGAAGCATAATTATGTTAAAAGTTGTATTTATAAAAAAGAAGCACCAGCCTGGTCTACAGAGTGAGTTCCAGGACAGGCTCCAAAGCTACACAGAGAAACCTGGTCTTGAAAAACCAAGAAAAAAAAAAGAAGAAGGGGTGTGGGGCCTGAGGAGATAGCTCCAGGTGTAAAAGTGTAAAGTGCCTGCTTTAGAACCTGAGTTTAATTCCCAGAACCTGTATATAATGGCAGTACAAACTGGTAAGCCCAGTGCTGCGGAGGTGGAGACAACAGGACCCTTAGGGCTCACTGGGGCCAGCTGAGCTCATTCCCGTGAGTCCCTGGCTAGTGCCCCCAAAACACAGACTCAAAAAGCCAAAGCAGAACAGAAACCATGGATGGTGTCAGAGGAACAGTTCTCCAGGTGGTCCTTTGACCCATTTCACACATGCATACCTATGCAAATGCATCCAACCACACCTGAGCACTTCCCCAAACACACACACACCAGGGGAGGGAGCTGGTGGACTTAACTAGGGAGTATGGCTTCCCAAGGCCTTCTCTAGGCTTTACAGAAGACATGTTATCACTGTGTATTCTGAATTCATTTATCACCTTAAGTGAAATATGGAGGTCTGTTACCACCACACAGGTCCTTTACCTTCTTCTTTTTCTTCTCCTTGTTGTCTCTCTGTGTAGCTCTGGCTGTCCTGGAACTTGCTCTGTAGACCAGGCTGGCCTCAAACTCAGATCTGCCTTGCCTTCCTCCCCATAAATTTCATGCTGGGAAAGAAGTTAAAAGCCTAAGCCAGCCAGGAGGTGGGAGGAGGGAGGACAGGAGAATCTGTGGTTGGTATGTAAAATGAATAGACATCTCTTAATTAAAATATATATATTTATATATATATATTTAAAAAAAAAAAAAAAAAGCCTAAGCCAGCCAGAAGGGAAACTTTTTTCCGGAAAGGGATTTACAACTTGTTCGACTCCAGAAGAGACAATGGGTCAGTGGAGGGCTGGACCACACCCTGACCTAGATTTCGTAGATAGGCATGATCTGGTCCTCCACTTAACCCTGAATCTCACTTCAGGACCTCAAAGGTGGACTGGGACAGTGGGGTGGCCACTGGGTCTCTTTGTCCCTTTTCCCAGAGTGGCCATACTGAATAGGTCTTTTTTCTCCTTTCCACTATTAACTTGGTTCTTTTAACTAGCTTATTGAGTGTAGCTGCTAAGCTTGACTTGCTGGGGCACAGGCGTGGCTTCTAAGTCCAAGGACAGAGTGATGTATTTATTGACCCCAAAGATGTATTTGTTTTCATGTTTGTGGGTATTTTGCCTACGTGTATGTCTGTTCGCCTTGTGTATGCAGTGCCCACAGTGGCCAGAAGAAGGCAGTAGGTCCTCTGGAACTGGAGTTATGGGGGCCTGGGGAGCTAGGGGGAGTTGTTAGATGCTATGTGGGTGCTGGGAACCAAACCTGGGTCCTCAGCAAAAGCAACAAGTGCTCTTAACCCTAAGTCATTTCTCCAGCTCCAGAAAACAGCTCAGGCAAAAACAAATCACCCCAAACGCCAATGCTTAGACTGTGTAACACAAACATATTTTGTATTATTTCAGTCAATATGTATTTACTAAGTGTCTGACAGACAAAAAGACTGTATATCCCGCCCCGTGTATCTCACATTTGCGGAGCAGTGGGTTACAGGCTAACACCCCGCATCCAGGAACCAGCTCTGCTCTTCTTCCCAGGATGGAGCCTTTCTCCTCATCAGTTTACACCCACTTCAGCTCCTGGTTCGTTTTAAAGCCATATTCTTTTTTTTTCTTCTTCTTCTTTTTAACCTCAGGCAAGATGCGGCTTTCTGGGTCAACCACTTTTTACCTCATCCAATATTTCTTAGCTCATAAACCTTCAGTTTATACCCACACACTTGAGGACATCGAAAGACAAGTTCTGTCTTGCTTACTTTGTGCATACTCAGCTTCACCTTTGCCTGTCCTTCCCAGACTGTGGCTGGGCCTTTTTCTAGAGCCCTGAGGTGTCCATCAGCTGTCAGTTAGTCCACACTGTCGCTCTCCTGAGCAAGAATGCTTCCTACCCAAGACTTCACAGCCTAGAAATGAGAGCCATGAAGAGTGCAGAAAACACATTCTGGAGATTTTCACATATTTAGTGTATGTGGACATATCTGGGCATATTCATGCTATGTACACATGAGTGTATGAAGTCAGAAGATAACTTGAGGGAGGTTTATCCACTAAGCCATCTCAAAGTCCCTTTTAAAACTTACATAGACCTTTAATCCCAGCACTTGGGAGCCAGAGGCAGGTGGATTTCTGTGAGTTCGAGGCCAGCCTGGTTTACAGAGTGAGTTCCAGGACAGGCTCCAAATCTACACAGAGAAACCCTGTCTCGAAAAACATAAAACAAAAAACAAAACAAAACTTATATAAACGAATTTGATAGACACTGGCACAAAGGTTGTTTTCGAGACAGGGTTTCTCTGTGTAACAGTCCTGGCTGGCTTGGAACTCACTCTGTAGACCAGGCTGGCCTGGAACTCAGAGATCTGCCTGCTTCTGCCTACCAAGTACTGAGATTAAAGGCGTACACTATTACCACCTGGCAATTGCTGTATTTTAAATGTATTTTGAGATCTGTCTCTGCCTCCTAAGTGCTGGAATTAAAGGTGTGCACCACCGCTGCCCAGCTTGCACAGGGATTTCACACTGCTGGCTTTGAAATACTGCCACGGAAATACTGCCACGGAAATAATACTGCCACGGAAATAATACTGCCACGGAAATAATACTGCCACGGAAATACTGCCACGGAAATACTGCCACGGAAATAATACTGCCACGGAAATACTGCCACGGAAATACTGCCACAGAAATAATACTGCCACAGAAATACTGCCTTTGGTGGGCAACTTCCATCATGGCTGCCAGTGTTCTCTGCTTTCTGCTAGGCTCACCCTGTGTAAAAATTTCCACCCTCTTGAGCATAGGCTGGATGACCCAGTGGTAGAAATGATGGACTGTCACTTCATCTTGCTGGTGTAGTCTTTCTGGTTCTTGTTATGATGGTGAGGGTGACCTGAGTGGCCACTAGCCATCGTTCAGTGTCCTGGTAAGGCTCTCAGTACAGTCACCCACGAAGTGACTCCTGCTGACCTCATTTGAGCCTTCCAGAACCGTGGCCTTTTTCCTTTTGTGGTCCTGGCGACAATACCTATGACAAACAAGTGTGCAACCACTGAGTTACACTCAGCCCAATAGCTCACACCTAAATTATAGCCTCGTGGGAAACCCCGAAGCAAGAATTCAGCTCAGCTCTACCCAGTTTCTTATCATACAAAGACAATATGCTAGGGATTTGTTTTGTGACAGGGACTTGCTTCATACATCTGGGTAGCCTGGTACCATGCAGCCCAGGCTGGCCTCAAACTTGCAGAGGTTCAACCTCAGCACCACAAATGCCAGGATTACAGGTGTGAACTGTCCCCTAGCTAACGGGCTGCCATAAGCCCCTGAAGTTGAGGCTGACTTGTTGCTGAGCAGTAACAATGCTTTATATATCCCTAAACTCTGTCCTGCCCACCTGTTAGACTGAGTTCATCTAAGCAGAGAACATTTTCCTATTACTTACGAGGTTTAGTAGCCTTTTTATGTATGGATTTCACCGGGTTTTCCTGGGTTATTTTTACTGCAGATATGTGTGCATCTGTGTGTGGGCATGTTCAAGGGAATGCAGGTGCCAATCATCAAATCTTTAAGGAGCCGAAATTACAGTTATAAGGGGCTAGGAATCCAACTTGACTTGGGTCCTATACAAGAGTAGTATGTGCTCTTAATGACTGAACCGTTCTCCAGCCTCTGGAAATTTCTGATCTCTAACAGTATTCAATAAAATACCACACAAGGAGTTCCAGGTCAGATCCTGTAGGTATGTATGATGGCATATGCCTGTAATCTGGTTTGAGGAAGAAGAGGACCAGGAATTCAAGGTCACCTTTACCTACACAGTAAGTTCCAGGGCAGCCAGGGCTACAGGAAACCCCAGCTCCAAAAACCCAAACAACAAAGATGAGCAGGGGGTGGGGTAGGGAGCAATCTCTCTAACAGAGTGAAAGCAAAACTTGGGATGAAAAAGCCTGTGGACACCGTCTGCTTTGTAAACTCATTTCTATTGCATCTACCTACCTACCTACCTACCTACCTACCTACCTACCTACTTACCTATCTACCTACCTACCTACCTATCTATCTACCTACCTATCTACCTACCTACCTACCTACCTATCTATTTTATCTATTTTGTTTTATTTTATTTTTTTGGAGCTGAGGATCAAACCCAGGGCCTTGTGCTTGCTAGGCAAGCGCTCTACCACTGAGCTAAATCCCCAACCCCTTTTTGTTTGTTTATTTGTTTGTTTGTTTTTTAAGATTTATTTATTTATTATGTATGACTGCAGGTCAGAAGAGGGCGCCAGATCTCATTAATAGATGGTTGTGAGCCACCATGTGGTTGGTGGGAATTGAACTCAGGACCTCTGGAAGAGCAGCCAGTGCTCTTAACCTCTGAGCCATCTCTCCAGCCCGTTTTTGTTTTTGTTTTTGTTTTTTTGGAGCTGAGGATAGAACCCAGGGCCTTGCACTTGCTAGGCAAGCATTCTACCACTGAGCTAAATCCCCAACCCCTGTATTTTATTTTTAAAATATAAAGGTCGTTAGGGTGGACAGACATGAGTCCTGAATAAGAGCATAAGCAGCTCTTGCAGAGGTTCCAGATTTGATTCCCAGCACTCACATGGTAGCTCATGACTTACTCCAGTTCCAGATTTGATGCCCTCCTCTGGCCTCTGCAGGCACTGCCCACACATATGCAGTACCCAGACACACATGCAGGCAAACACTTACTTATATTAAATTAAAATGCTAAAAATACAAATATAACAAGCAAAGGAAAAAAACAAACTAGGCATGCTCTAATCTGTGTGGACCATCTGCTACTCTGCCTTCAGACTTCTGCTTGTTTTTAATCTATTACAACTATTTATTTATGCACCCCCCCCCCCCCCCCCCCACACACAGTCAAGGGATAACCCGCAGGAGTCAGTTCTCTCATTCCATGTGGGCCCAGGGACCGAACTCATGCTTTTATCAGACCTGGAGGCAGGAGACCTCGACACGTTGATCCTTCTTTACCAGCTCAAGTGGGTACTTACTACACAGGGTGGTACTATCAGGGATCAAAATCATGGTCTTAAGAGCAGAAGGTAAAGCCTGGTGGTGGTGGTGTACGCCTTTAATCCCAGCCCCCGGGAGGCAGAGGCAGGAGAATCTCTGAGTTTGAGGCTAGCCTGGGCTACAGAGTTCCAGGACAGGCTCCAAATCTACACAGAGGAACCCTGTCTCGAAAAACAAAAAAGAGCAGTAGGTAAACACTCTACCAATGAGCTATATAGCATCAGCTCTTTTAATTTTTGAGAGGACCTCAATATGTAGCTCAGGCTAGCCTTGGACTTCAGAGCCTCCTGCCTCATCTTCCCAAGCTGACAAGGATGTGTCACTGCATCTGACTGGCTTTACCTTTTGAAGTCTTTTTTTTTTTTTTTTTTAATTTATTGTGTATAGTTTTTCTCAAATAGAAAAGCCAGAGTTTAAAAAAAAAAGAAACAATAGGACATATGTGCTTACATATAGATGTTTTTCCAGCTAGAATCATCCCCATCCATTTTTGGAAAGTACATAATAAAACAGTAATGCTTATTCTTGGACTCGGATACTGATGCCATCAGCAATTGACAAATATATTTAAGTACTAAAAGTGATTTTTTTAGAAAATATTTTTCAAATTGTCAATTTAATGCAGATGAACATATTTCTATTTTGTTACAGGGATTCTGTATAAGAATGTTCATATGAAAAACATGGTTAACTTTCCTTTGTTGGTTTTGATTGAATTAGATGGGATACCATGAGATGTTAATATTCATACATGTAATAAATTGAATGATGAAGGAAAAAAAAAAAAGATTTATTGTGTAGTGTTCTGCCAGGCCAGAAGAGGGCACCAGATTTCATTACAGATGGTTGTGAGCCACCATGTGGGTGCTGGGAGTTGAACTTGAACTCTGGAAGAGCAGCAGCCAGTGCTCTTAACCTCTGAGCCATCTCTCTAACCCCTTTTAAGTCTTTATGTGAGTCTGGGAGGTCAGAGGACAACCTTAGCTGTCTGTCCTCACGGTCCATCTTATTTGAAAGGACGTTTCTTGTCAGCACACTCTTCCCCCCCAGTTAGCTGGCTCCTGAGGTTCAAGGTACTGTCTTCACAGGCCATCTTCTGGAAGCCCTGGGATTGCCACCACACCCTGCCAGAATCTGCAGTGGATTCTGGGAATCTGCCCTGAGGCCCTCAAGCTTGCACAGCAAACATGTTATCCACTGAGCCATGTCACCCTCCGGCCCCTAGCTAATCATTTGTCATGCTTCATGTGTGTGAACTCTGGACCTAAGACTGCAACACATGAGTGTTGGTATGGTTGTTTAGAGGACTCCCTAGTGCCCTGAGCACATAGAACCCTTAACCTTTGGACAAATTTCATGATTAAAAACGGAGCCCTCGGGGTTGAGGATTTAGCTCAGTAGTAGAGTGCTTGCCTAGCAAGCGCAAGGCCCTGAGTTCAATCCTCAGCTCCCCCCACCCAAAAAAAAGGTGAAAAATAAAAATCCCTCAACAGGCATAGTAGCACACCTTTAATTCCAGCACTTGGGAAGCAGATCTCAAGGTCAGCCTGGTCTACACAGAGTTCCAAAGACAGCCAGGGCTACATAGAGATGCTGTCTTAAAACAGACAGACAAACCACCTGAGCCTGTTTCCCCAGCAATCCCCCACCCCTTACACTTTGAACACGAGAGCTCTGGGTGCCTCAAAAGCACGTGCGTTATTGTGTGCCAAGGGGAGGAACAGTCCCTTTCCTCAGACAGCTCAAAGCCAGCTTGGGAGTTTAGAGCTGTTAATGTTAAATGTAGAAGTAGTGATCTGGAACCAACCTCCTCGAAAGGAGATAACTAAGTTCCAAGGGAAAAACTGAGGCATGGGTAGAGGTCAGAGGGCAGGCTCAAAACACCAGAAACTGGCACCTTCTATTCACTGGAGGAGGGTCTGGGACAAAAAAAAAAAAAAAAAAAAAAAGGTTTATTTCAGAAGAAAATCACCTAGCTTATCTAGGGCAAAGCTGAGAAACCCAGAGTGTCAGCTAAAGCAGGTTTGGTGGTGGTGCAGGCCTGTCATCCCAGCACTCAGCTGGAGGCAGGAGGATGTGAAATTCAAGGTCATCCTTAGCCACATAGTATGTTCAAGGCTAGCCTGGAATGCATGAAACTGTCTCAAAACAACAACTATCCACAAACAAACAAAAAACAAAACACCAGGGCTCTCTAGTCCAATGACTACTAGCTTTAGGAGCAGTTAAGAGTAATTTGTCTATAACCAGGCATGGTGGCACATGTCTTTAGTCCCAGGATTCTGAAGGCTGAGGCAGGTGCATCTCTGTGAGTCTAGGCCACCCTGCTCAACATAGGGAGTTCCAGGACAGCCAGGGCTACGTGAGAGAGACCCTGTCAAAAACAGAGCAATTTGTCCTAAATTCCCAGCTGGAGAATAGCACGGGCCCAGTCGAATAGACCCACTGGGTCCCTCAAAGACAGCACTTCACATCTGAGTGAGGGTCCAACTGCCCTTCAACTGTGTTCCCCGCCTCTAGGAAGCAAGCAGCGCTCTAGGACGACCGCCTGCCACACTTCCTGGGAAACTCTAATGTGGACAAAGGGCCAAAGACCAACAAAGCTAATAGTTTTATGTTTTCAATGTGGAAATTCAAGTTCACTACCAACATCCCCCTTGTCATTCTGTGAGGTCAAAGAAACAGACTGCACTGCAGGTCCTGAGCACAGGGACAGTGACGGTCAGTCTGCACGTCCACTCTTAGGACACGGTGGTGCTCAGTAGGTGCCCATTACTTCTGAACATGGGCTGAGGCATGGAGCAACTTGTCCAGGGTCTAGGCCTCCTGGCTGCTAGCCAAGAGTCTGCCAACAGTATCTGGTTCTTTTCACTTTCCAGCACTCGGCTTTAGAGTGGACTGGGGATTAATCTTCTCCCTGTTAACAGACATCAAAGACAGAAGAGGCCCAGTTCCTGGCATTTTTGTACACAGATTTCTCATAGATTTATTTCTGTGTCATGTTATATATAGACCTATTCATATATACCTTTTTTTAAATATACAATCTATATTCCCTTCCCCACCAAAATCACAAGAAGAGATCTAAATCCTTCCAGGATTTCCAATGGGTCTCCTAAGATGATTAGCTAACAAAGAAACATTTCTTCACATCTCAAAAATAGCAGTTCTCAGGCTCTGGGCCCACTGAAGCAGCAGTGTTCCCAGGCTCAAGAAGATGAGAAAGGACAAGAAACAGCTGTAGTGTGATGGGATTCTGGGGTCAAAGTGTCCAGTGACTCCCAGAATGGCAGACTGGCTCCAGAACTCTAAGGCTGGGATGAAGGTGGAGGAAACCCTTCCCCATGGCTTTGCAGATGCAGCCCAATAGGCACGGGGAAGGAGGAGGAACTGCAGGCTAAGCATGCAGGGTAGGCGTGGTAGAGAACACCTGCGGGTGGGGACAAGCCAGCACCCTCCAGAGGACTGCCAACCTGCTCAAGGACATGGGTAATGGGCAGAAACGGAGCTGAGTGAAGAAGGATGGGCGCAAGCGTGGCGGGGGAGAGGCAATGGAACACATAACAAGTACCAACAGAACGGGACCGGTACTAGCCTTCTCCCTACAGAGGGTGTGGCTTATGCTTGGGGGTGGAGGAGATGAAAAGTCATGAGCTAGGGTTATCAGCTGGCCAGGGGCACAGGAAGGCTCTCTGAGGACTCCTAAGGGGCAGGCAGGTAGGCAGCTGGGACCCCACATTCCCAGGGAAGAAACAAGTCCTTTCAGTTCGACTTGGACCAAATCTTGGCGCTCCCTCGGAGTCTGGCAAGGGGAAGAGAGAGAGAGGGGATGCAAGGGGTCTCCTACTTCCTGGAGGTCACCCCCATTCCCGACCCCATGCAAATGACTAGAGCAGGTGGAGGAGCCGGGCTGACGTCCCTGAGGTAAAAGTGGGGTAACCCAGACACAAGCGGCTCCCGCACGGGCTCACCCCTTGCCCTTTGAGGCTTTCTTGCTGGGCTGGCGCTGGTTGGTGCCAGGAGCTGGTTCTCTCAGCTCTGTCAGGTGTTGCTCGGGATCCTGAGAAGTGGCTGCAGCAGCTGCTGCTGTTGTGACTTTAATGGTTTTTTTAAGGTTGGCAACCTATCAGGAGGAAAGGAATGGGGGCTAGCAAAGAAGGTTCCAGAACCTGACAGGTCCTGATTAGATGCTCAATTTGCCTCAGCCACACCCCTCCCCAGGCCAGGAGCCCAGGCTGGGGAGCTATACTTGAGCCTGTTCCCTGCCTGCTTACTTCACTCTCGATCTGCTGCTTCAGGCCCAGCTGCTGCTCCTTGTGCTGGTTAGCACGGCTGACTTGCTCCTCGATGCCAGACAGCACAACCTCACAGCCTACACACCTGTGGGAGTCAGGGCAGGAGAAAGTGTCAGCAGAAGAGGGCTGTGGTCACAGACTCATTAAAAACAAACAAATTCAAGGGGCTGGAGAGATGGCTCAGTGGTTAAGAGCACTGGGCGCTCTTACAGAGGACCTGGGTTTGGTTCCCAGCCCCCACACGGTGGCTCGCAAATGCACATAACTCCAGTTTCAGGAGATCCGATGCCCTCTTCTGACCTCCGCAGGCTCCAGACACACACGCGGCAAACAGACACACATGCAGGCAAAACATCCATACACAGAAAAGTGAAAATATTAAATCAAAAAAACCTCCAACAACTAAAAAGCAAGCCTCCCAGCTAGACTCAAACCCCTTGCCTAAAGCTGGGAGCCCTCACCAGGGCACTTGGGAAGCAGCTAAAGAGTATTCTCATCAGCAAAAACAGTGGAGCAGGATCAGAAAGGGATAAGGAAGTAGTAGGGTGATACCAGCACCGTGAGTGGGGCTGGGGGTTGTTGGAGAAATGGCCCAGTGGTGGAGAACCAGTTTGATTCCCAGCACCTACACCAGGTGGCTTACAGCCACCAGCTCCAGGGGGATCAGACAGCTCTGGCCCGTGAGTGCCTGCACTCACCTGCACACCCACCCCTCTACCACATGCACACACATAACTGAAAATAATAAAAGTAAATTCTAACAGCAACAAAAAGATGACAGTGGGAACCACACAGAGAACAGGAGTGCCAGGCATGGTGGTGCACAATAGTGCAGCCTGGAATCTCAATACTGAGAAGTAGAGGCAGAAGGACTGAGTTCAAGGGCAGCCTGGAATACATAGTGAGATCACACTAAAGTTAGACAGGGATACAAAGGAAAGGGAAGAGACACCCATGACCCATGGTGTTATGCACCACGGTACTAAATTCAGCCTATGAGAGTGACAAGCCTCCCATTAAGAACCCTCAAGTGCACCACCCCCATTACCTTCCCCAATTACTAACAATCCTGCCTCTTTGTACCCAGTGTCCCCTTCAAGCCTGTTCCCTCAGAAGCCTCTGGAGAAAGTACTGGTCTCTCTCTCTCCCCTCTGGGGCTAACCCTCCGCAGCTCAGTCCTCGCTTTCTCCTGGTTGTATAAGGGAGAGGTCAAGGCCTGACGAGCTCTCACCACTCCTGCAGAGTTCGGGCAATGGCACTGAGGTCCTGGCGCTGGATGTCCCGCCCAATGCTGTAGTCAACCTCTAGCCGCTGATTGCGCTGGTCCAGAGAGCCACGAAGGACATCGGCATAGACAGCCTCAATCACAAGGTCTTCCAGTTGGCGCACATTCCGAAGGGCAAGGGCCTCCAGCAACACTGCATACGGGATACACTGGGTCCAGGGGTCAGACCGGGGTTTGTAGAGTTCAAAAGCAGAGAAGGACTTCCCATAATCCCATTCCCTCTTTTCCCTACTAACCAGTCCTACATGCCCTCCACTCTTTTTCGGGGGTGGGGGGTTCAGACAGGGTTTCTTCTGTGTAGTTTTGCACCTTTCCTGGAACTCACTTGGGAGCCCAGGCTGGCCTCGAACTCAGAGATCTGCCTGCGTCTGCCTCCCAAGTGCTGGGATTAAAGGTGTGCACTACCACTGCCCGGCATGCCCTCCACTCTTATCTCTAGACCATTTCCTAGAAAATATTAGTTCTAAAGCAAAACGTATTACCACCTCAAAAACATCATCAGGAAAGGACAACCTTTTTTTTCTCCCTTCTTTTCTTTTATGGTATTTGACCCAGGCTCTCATTCTATAGTTCAGGCTGGCTTGGAACTATGTAGTCCAGGCTAGACTGGATGATCTCACACTAACCCTTCTGCATCAGCCTCCCAAGTGCTGGGGTTAGACATGACACCAGACTCAAAAAAGACACTCTTAAAACACATGACAGATGCTCACCCCCCACAGCACAGCAAAAGAAATGGCATCTTCCTAGTGCCCTTTCTTTGGTAGTAGCTAAGGCTATTGTATTACATCAGCTTGACATCAGAAGATTATGGGAAGGGTCTGGAGTTACTCTATCCAACCCACGAGCTGGATTCCAGCAAAACACCAGGACTCAATTCCAATTAACACTGGGAGACTGAAGACTAGGGAGACATGACAGAATGTCACAAAAAGTGGTGCCCACAAGGGCCCAGACACCTCTGAAGTACACATATGTCTCATTTCAGCAACCAAGTCTGGTGCTTCACAGGAGAAGCCCAAAGCTGAGGTTTTGCTGGCCTGGAGTTCTGTATGGTGAATGGAACACGATGAGCATCTGTCCTAGTGGAATTTTGAGACCAGACACACAAGCTGGTCACTTAGAACTTCGGGTCCAAATGACCGCAGTAATGGAGTTCCAGTTCAGACGGAGACAGAGGGCGGTCAATGGCTCTCCAGGACAGACAGACTCCCAGGGACAAACAACAGGTAGGTGGCAGGACTGTCACTTACCTTGACTTTGGCAGCCAGGGTGACAACTGACAGATGTCGAAGCTTATTCTTCTGAGCCTCAGTGAGTGGGGGAAGATTTCTGGCTTCAGCTAGGGAAAGGGACAGAAGCCCAGTTTCTTATATGTTTTCTACACCGATTAGGCTGCCCAGGTTCATTTATGGCACCTAAGTAGGGCATCCCAGGAATGTCTTCCAAGTTCTCCAGAAACCCCCCTTCCCCTGGCTCCACAGCTCCACAGCTCCAGCCCTTATTTACCTAAGTAGTCAGCATAGGTCCCATAGGCAAACACTGTGAGCAGCCTGAAGGTGGACGCAAAGTCGCTTTCTGCCAACTGCGTAAGAACATAAGGGAAGTGACAGGGAGGAACTATTGAACCACCTTTTTGACCCCATCCCTCCCAACAGTACCTATCCTGGTCCACCAAGAGGCTTTCTCTACATCTCCGAACGTACAGTTTCTCTAAGGGCTCACTTCTACCTTTAGCCCTTTGTTACACTATAAATCAAATTCCTACTCTAAATCAGGGGTAAAAACATTTAGTGTTCAAGCTGGGTGGTGGCGCATGCCTTTAATCCCAGCACTCGGAGGCATACGCAGGCGGATCTCTGTGAGTTCCAGGCTAGCCTGGTCTATAAATCCAGTTCCAGGACAGCCAGGGCTACACAGAGAAACCCTGTCTGGAAAAAACCCAAAAAATATTCAGTGTTCAGAGTATCACATACACACACATTAGACATTGTAAATATGTAATTTTGGCCCTCAGAGGGCCTCTGTTTCAGATTGTCCTCAGTGAGGTGGTTTTATATCATCCACAAGTATTTCATATCACCACTCTCTCATCCTGGCATGTCATCCCTGCAGGTTCTCACCTAACAATGTCTTCTAACAAGGCTATAGACCCAGCATCGACTAGCCTACAAGGATGCAGCAGAACTGCGGCCCTTGAAGTAAACGCTTGCCAAATAATTGACTTATACATTTTATCCATTTATCTGATCTCTTTAACTGAATACAAGCTTCAAGGGCAAACCTGATGTCTTGTACTTTGCAGAATACTAAACACTGTCAGGCAGTTGGGAAATGTTTCTTCTACTTATCTTAAGGATATACTTTAGTTCACTGTAGATAAATCAGGAACGAAAGACAGCCAATTTTCTATGAACAGCAATCCAAAATACATTATACCCTCTGATTCAACCACAGGCCTTCTAAAAGGTGGCTCAGTTTAGACACACACTACTCTCAGGACACAGGCTGGTACCACAGCATTGGCAATCAATCCTTTGCTCTACACTTCCAGCTCGACTCAGCCATTTCTGTGAATGGCTCTTTGTTGTGTTCATAGCAGTTTGCCACTGTCTTCATTATCTACCTTAAATGAATTAGTATATGCAACATTTGGACACTTGAGGAGGTAACATAGCATAAGCTCATTCTTCCCATTTTTAGGAGACTTTAGACTTTCCTACAATTTTACTTCTGTAATTGTGAGGGCCAGTACTTTTTAGGTGTGTTTTCTTTTTTGGGTTTTTTTTTTTTTTTTTTTTTTTGCAGTTGTGAGAATTCAACCTATAGAGAGCCTTATATACTACAGACAAGGGCTTTCACTGAGCTACATCTCTACTCCTTTTTGAGATGGACTCTAAGCTGCCCAGGCTGGCCTAAAACTTCTGATCTCCCCTTGCCCTAGCATCCCACGTTCTGAAATGGAACCCAAAGCCCCATGAATGCTAGGCAAGTATTCTATCAACTGAGTTATGTTCTAGTTTCTCATAACCATTTTTAATAGAAAACTGAGCCTTTTAATAAGGTTTCTCTAATCAAGGTGATATGATTGTTTTTGAAGACAGTTTTTCTCTGTGTAGCCCTGGCTGTCCTTGAACTCAGAGCTCCACCTCACTCTGACTCCTGAGTGCTGGGATTACAGGGGTGCCCCTCCACCACCCGGCTGATGACAAGATCAGTAATAGGGATCACACTGGTGGACGAGCTAGAACTTACAAGTAGTATTCTGAATGCCATGCTCTTTTGCTTAAAAATTAAAAATCCAGCTGGGTGGCGGTGGTGGTACACATTTTTAATCTCAGCACTCGGGGGCAGAGGCAGGTAAATCTGTGAGTTCAAGGTCATCCTGGTCTACAAAGCAAGTTCCAGGATAGCCAGAGCTATTACACAAAGAAACACTGTCTTAGCCAGGCGGCAGCGGTGAAGCACCTTTAAATACCAGCACTCAGGAGGCAGAGGCAGGCGGATCTCTGTGAATTTGAGGCCAGCCTGGTCTACAAAGCGAGTTCCCGGAAAGGAAAGGCGCAAAGCTACAGAGAAACCCTGTCTTGAAAAACCAAAAAAAAAAAAGAAAGAAAGAAAAAGAAACAAACACTGTCTTGGAAAAAAAAGAAAATCCCTGCTTGTTTTGGCAGCACATATATGAAGAAGACCAGCATGGTCCCTCAGCAAAAACGATATAAATTTGTGAAGCATTCCACTTTTTTTTTTGTTGTTGTTGTTGTTGTTTTGAGACAGGGTTTCTCTGTGTAGCTTTGCGCCTTTCCTGGATCTCGCTTTGTAGACCAGGCTGGCCTCAAACTCACAGAGATCCGCCTGCTTCTGCCTCCCGGAGAGCTGGGATTAAAGGCGTGCGCCACCACCGCCCTGCTGCATTCCACGTTTTTAAATAAGAAAAAATTAAAATTCTGCACAAGGCATAGGCAGGAGGACTAGTCCAAGGCCAAGCCAGACGATGACTTCTACTAGGTAGTCTTCACAGTGAAACCCTGTCTCAAAAAGTGTGGAGAGGGAGGGGGCACTAAGTTTACAGACCCCCTTATCTCCAAAGAGAAAATGAAGACCTTTATTTGATTGACAATTAATTACCAGTGCCCTATTCACCAGAGTAGTCACTGGCTACAAAATGAGCCCCAAGGTTCTCTGTGGACTACCCTGGCAAGCAACCTACCTCTCTAACATTGGGCATATCCAGCAGTTCCCCAAACACGTAGACACCAGGGGCCTCCAGCACCTGATGGATGAGTGTGGCCAGCGCGGCCCCCTTGGCCGACTTGGCAAGGAGCAGGAACTGCTCCTGGTTCTGCCCCGTCACCTTTACCTCCGCGCTCATGGCTGCACCGAGGTGCGGGGCTCTGGTCTCGAGCTGTTTGGAGCTGCAAGGAAGAGGAACGTGAAGCTAAAGGTCCCTGGACACTGTCAGGCCAAGGGCAGGGAACTGCACTCAAGGGGCACTAAAGCCACTTCTGCAGTGAGAAATCGGGTCACCGGTTCCTCAAAGTCCGCCACATCCTGGCTGCCACGCCCACCCTCGCCCCCAGTCCAGGGCCTAACCCCAGGCCCCACCACGTGCACCCCATTGAGCTCTACTACAGAAGAGGTGGCGAGGGACGCGGTGGCACATGGTGTCCACCCCAACGACGACGCTCCCCCCCAGCTCTGAACTCGTGTCCTGCACGCGCCCGCAACCACGTGACCTCACCTCCACGCTCCTCACTCGAGGCTCCACCCCCCTCCCTTAAAGACGCAGCCCAGGGACGGCGGGTCCGCGCCCAAGGCCGGGTCGTACCCCGGGACAGAGTGCGGTCGCTACCTGGAAGCCTCGTCTTCCAGCGCACGGGGCGGGGCGGCCGCTCCGTCACCTCCGGCAGCTGCTCCCGGCCTTTCCTGCCACCTCCCGCAGGGTCGCTCTAGCCACCCGCTTCTATGGCCAGCTTCCGGCCGTACTTCCGCTCTCGGGAGGCGGGTTCTGGGCGGCTATGGGCCTGCTTCCGCTTCCCAGCGGCTGGAGACGGGAGAGCTTCCGCTCTGTTGATTAGGGTTTTGGATGCCCGAGCGGTGGGTGCGGGTGCGCAGGAATCCCAGGTCGGGGGAGCTCCTGGGTCGCCGGGTAGCCCGGGAGCTGCAGGAGCGGAGCGGAGAGCAGAGGGCGGCACAGAGGTGCTACGGCGACTTGAGATTCAGTGGCAGGCGAGAAGACGCCGAAAGGAAAAGATGGGGAGAGAGGAAGGAAATGTGACGAAGTTGGCGGTAGACTTGGTTTGGGTAGTTCAGCCACTCATGATTTTACGGAGAAGAGTTTTAAAACGTGTAGGACATCGCTTCTCGGCCTTTTGGCTGAGATCAGGTGTAAAACGTATAGGAGCCGGGAGTGGTGGCACATGGCTCCTCATCTTGCGTTTGCAAGGTAGAGGCAGGAGGATCAGGAGTTCAAAACCAGCTCCAGCTGCACAGCAAGTTCCAGCCTAGTCTCAAAAGGAAACAAAATAACACCCCAAATGGTAAAGGATGGGGGAGTGTATTGTAAGTGGAACGAAGGCAGTTGAGGAAATTTAAAAAGAAAAGGATTTAGCTGGACACTTGTAATCCCAGCTAAATAGTAATAATTTATTACTGAGGCTGAGGCAGGAGGATTGCTTTGAATTCGAGGCTAGCCTGAGCTGCAGTGTGAGAAACCCTGTATAAAGAAACTAAATCTCGGGGTGGTGGTGCACACCTTTAATCCCACCACTTGGATTCCTGAGTTACAGGCCAGCATCTTCTTCTACATGGGGATTCCAGGATAGCCAAGACTACTACACAGGAGAGCATGTCTCAAAGCACAGCAAAGCAGGCAAATAAACACAAATCCTCCCAGAAACCCTTTACGGTAAAGTAAAGCCAGATGGACTGGTACATATCTGTAATCCCATCAAACAGGCTGAGGCACAAGAATAGAAAGCGCATGGGGAGAGAGACAGGCCTAGAGGTGTGAGCTTCCTAAGTAACCTGGGAGAGGAAGACACACAGTCCCCAAGTGCATGCTTATCTGGTTCCATCGCTTCCCTAAAGAAAGCCAGGCATAGTGGGATATGCTTTAATCTAGCACTTGGGAGGCTAAAACAGGAAGGTCTTAGGTTCAGAGGTAATCTGGGCTACAGGGGTTCCAGGCCAGTGTGAGTTATACTGAGGTGAGAGTGTTGGGGAGAGAGAGAAAAGGATTAGGAAAGAGGGCAACAAGGAAGGAGAAATGAGAAGGAATCTGAGATCTAGTATCGATTTGCCTTAAACCACCTGGCCTACTCGGCTTTCTAGTGCCATAAAACACTGTCCAAAAACAACTTGAGAAGGAAAGAGTTTATTTGGCTTTCATGTCCTGATCACAGTCCATCTTGAAGGGAAGTCAGGGTAGGAACTTAGTGGAGGACATGAGGAATGCTGCTTGTTCTCCAGGCTCCCATTCAACACCGTCCTTACACCTTCCAGGACTACTTGCCCAATGGTGGTATCACCCACAATGGGCTGGGCCCTGCCACATACATCATTAATCAGGAAAATAACCCCAGGGCTAGAGAGGTGACTCAGCATTTAAGAACACGTGTTGCCCTTGCAGAGGACCTAGGTTTGATTCCCAGCTCCTACAGTCATTTTTTAGCTCTAGTTTCAGGGAATTGAATGGGCCATGAGGCACCAGGCATGCATGTGGTGTACATCCATACATGCTGGAAAACGAAATACATAAAGTCAGTCGTTCTTTGTTTGTGTTTCTTTTCAAGACAGGGTTTCTCTGTGTAGCCCTGGCTCTGCAGACCAGGCTGGCCCCAAACTTACAGAAACCTGCCTGCCTCTGCCTCTGCCTCCCAAGTGCCGGGATTAAAGGGAAGTAAAGGGAATAAATAGTTTTTTAAAAGAACTCCACAGATTCATCTACAGACAACATAATGGGGCCATCCTGGAACTCACTAATGTAGAGTGGGCTATCCTCTAACTCACAGAGCTCCACCTGCCTCTGCCTCCCTAGTGCTGGAGTTCAAGTTGTATAACACTACACCTGGGTTTTGTAAAGTCTTTAAACAACGATTGTGATAGCTAGAGACAGAAGCTGTAAAATGAACTGGAGACTACTTCAAGTGTCGGGGAACAACAAAGCTGATGAGGACCAAGCAGAAGCAGTAAACATGAGGCGCAGGACTCTGAGTGGAAAGGTCCTGTGAACATTATTTGCAAGTGGATTAGATGCAAGGTATGAAGGGAAAAATATAAGAACAATATCGTAGGGGCTGCAGAGATGGCTAAGTGGTTAAGAGCACTTGGTGTTCTTGCAGAGTGTTCCTGGGTTCTGTTTCCAGCACCCACACGATGGCTTAGCTGTAACTCCAGTTCCAGAGGGTTTCGATGCCTCATCTGGCTTCCATGGGCACCTCATGCATGTGATGTACATACACACATGCAGACGAAATACTCATACACATAACAATTTTTAAATTTTTTTCAAGACAGGGTTTCTCTGTATAGCCTTGGCTGTCCTGGAACTCGCTCTGCAGACCAAGCTGGCCTCCAACTCATAAAAAAAATTTTTTTAAATCCTTTTTTGTTGTTTTTTTCAAGACAGGGTTTCCCTGTGTAACAGCCCTGGCAATCCAGGAACTCACTTGGTAGACCAGGCTGGCCTAAATCTCATAGATTAGTTTGCCTCTGCCTCGAAGTTCTGGGATTAAAAGCACGCACCACCACACCTAAAATCTTAATAGGCAATGACATTACAGCCAGTAATTACACCTATAATCCCAAGAGTTGGGAGGCTGAAGTAGGATTACAAGTTCAAGGCCAGCCTGGGCTACATATAATAAGACACTTTCTCAAGGAAAAAAAATCCAAAATAATAACATAAAGGCAAGTTGTACAAAAGTTTTAAACCATGCATTATGGTCTGGAGAGGTGACAGGGCTGACAACTAAAAAGAATGCAGAGCACTTAAATTTTCTAAAAATATTTCCAGAAGGCTGGGTGGTGGTGGCACACGCCTTTAATCCCAGCACTCGGGAGGCAGAGGCAGGCAGATCTCTGTGAGCTCAAGGCCAGCCTGGGCTATAGAGTGAGTTCCAGGAAAGGCTCCAAAGCTACACAGAGAAACCCGGTCTCGAAATACCAATAAAGGAGTTGGGGATTTAGCTCAATGGTAGAGCGTTTGCCTAACAAGCGCAAGGCCCTGGGTTCGGTCCTCAGCTCTGGCAAAAAAAAATCCAGAAAATGTAGAATGCTTATTCTATGAGGCCAGAACTATTTTGATAAAACCAAACAAAGACAAAACTAGATTGGAAACTATAATAAATCAGTATCACTCATTAACCAATACTGAAATTGTCAGAAAAATATGAATCCTGAAGTGTGCAAAAGGGAGGGTATCAGGACTACCTTGAAGCTCCTGCCCATCATGCTAACATTTAGGATGTCAAGGTAGGAGAATGTTCTGAGTTCACGGCCGACCTCCAGTGTGAGATGAAGTCGTAAACCCTCAAAAAAGGGTAATTCTACGATTACACGCCTACTAGAAGTTACGGCCATCAAGGGAATACCTGTGCCAATGAAAGCTGACAATGCCCCAGCAGGTCTCCAGTTTTGTGTATTACAATACAGAGCATGTTACAGATATACCCCACAATCCTACAGGCCAAGCAGTCATAAAAAGATCTAGTTGAACTTTATAGGATAGCTAAATAAACAGAAAGAGGTAACAGTGACTCCTAGAAATAGATTGCATGGTGCTTTATTAACCTTGAATTTTCTCAGTGCTGATGAGAAAGGAACAACAGCTACGGAGAGACACTGGACGACAGACAAAACTCCTGAGCTAAACCAACCGGTTTATTTCAAAGATGTGTTGACCTCAGAATGGAAACCAGTTCTACGTTGAGGAAGGGGTTTTGCTTTTGTTTCTACCAGAGAAGGAAAGCTATGGATACCAACAAAATTAATAAAATTTCAATTTGGACAGGAGCAACCCCTTGATGAGGAGAAATAAAAGATCATCCACCGATGTGACATCTCTACAACAAACAAACAAAAAAACCTTAACAAACAAGGGTTGGGGCAGGGTTCTGTTTTTGTCTTTACAGGGTAATAGAAATACCCATCTTTGAGAAATCATAAGGCCTTGGACACCCAGATGTCTACAGCAGAAGGAAAGAACCTATTGGTTCCAATATACACAGGGTAAAATCTCACTGCCTAACATCTATATCTCTCTAATTCTAAAAAAGTTATAGTTCCTATTCAATTTTATTTTATTATTATTAGTATTAGTATTAGTATTTGGTTTTTCGAGACAGGGTTTCTCTGTGTAGTTTTGCACCTTTCCTGGAACTCACTTGGTAGCCCAGGCTGGCCTCGAACCACAGAGATCCGCCTGCCTCTGCCTCCCGAATGCTGGGATTACAGGCGTGGGGTGCCACCACTGCCCAGCTTCTCTATTCAATTTTAAATTAAACTGGTTTTGGAGTTGGAATATGGCTCTCTCTTCCTCTAAACCCAAGCATGTTGTTAAAAAAAAAAAAAAAAAAAAAGGTTTCCGTTTCATATCAGAAGAGCTGCCTAAAGTGGGACAGAAGGAAGCCAGTAATAGGGTTGGGGATTTAGCTCAGTGGTAGAGCGCTTGCCCAGCAAGCACAAGGCCTTGGGTTCGGTCCTCAATATGGCATTTATTTTTATTTATTTATTTTTATAGTATTTTTATTTTGTAATTAACTTAATTTCACGTATCAGCCACGTATTCCCCATCCTCCTTCCTCCCACCCTAAATCCACCCCCCACTCCCACCTCCTCCAAGGCAAGGTCTCTGCTGGGGAGTCAGCCCAGCCTGGCAGACTCAGCCAAGGCAGGTCCAGTCCCCTCCTCCCTACACCAAGGCTGAGCAAAGTGTCTCAGCATAGGCCCCAGGCTCCAAAAAGTCAGCCCATGCACCAAGGACAGGTCCTGGCTCCACTGCTTGGGGGCCTCTCAAATATGCTGGAGAGGATGTGGAGCAAGGTGAACTCTCCTCCACTGTTGGTGGGAATGCAAACTTGTACAGCCACTTTGGAAATCAACATGGTGCTTTCTTAGAAAATTGGGAATCCATCTCCCCCAAGACCCAGCTATACCACTCTTGGGCATATTCCCAAGGAATGCTCAATCATACCACAACTCAACTATGTTCATAGCAGCATTATTTGTAATAGCCAGAACCTGGAAACAACCTAGATGCCCTTCAACTGAAGAATGAATAAACAAAATGTGGTACATATACACAATGGAGTACTACTCAGCAGAGAAAAACAATGACATCATGAGGTTTGCAGGTAAATGGATGGAACTAGAAAAAAAAATCATCCTGAGTGAGGTAACCCAGGCTCAGAAAGTCAAACATGGTATATACTCACTCATAAGTGGATACTAGATGTAAAGCAAAGGATAACCAGACTGCAACTCAAAACTCCAGGGAGGCTACCTAGTAAAGAGGATTCTAGGAAAGACACAGGGGTCACCCAGTGACAGAGAAATGGATGAGATCTACATGAGCAAACTGGGGGTGAGGGGGTAATGGAGGGCAACGGTCTGGGGAAAGAGAGAATATGGCATTTAAATAATTTAGAATTCTGTTGACCTGAGACATGATTGCTCCTGGCAGCACTAATCTGATCCCAAGAGAATGCTGGGCTTTTAAGACATTTCCATTTGGAAGTTCGTCTTCTTCCTGTCACATAATGGCCTGCTGGGCAAAGAACTGCCCTTACCTGGACTGCTGACAGTACGCATGCTGTCCTTTCCGGATGAGCAGGACATAAGGAAAAGCAACTGCTGAACTCTGCCAAGACAGGGTAAGATGGTCTCTCAAAATCCCTGCTTCTGAAAATGGTCTGTCAGATATTCTAGGCCTGTAGCCAAATTGGATGCCCCAACAATGCTGAGAAACTGTAGGTGACTGCCTAGTCTGCCAGCTGTCTCTGTCTATTCTTAAAATGTTTCCAAAAGTTGCTTGTGTGCATTTCCTGTTTTCTCAGGTATTTTTATATTCCTTCTTGGGTCTTTGATGGGGTTGAAGACTAACAGTTACAGTTACAATCTTCTTATATCTTAGCTAGAACATATTAAGTACTAGATTCAAGTTCATCAGGATAGGACAGCTTTTGGAATAATCTCTTACATACCATTTACCTATGTTCTGGACATCTCTGGATTTGAGCATCTGTCTCCTGTTTGATGTTGTTCTTGTTGGTTGTAGTTCCATTTTGCTTAGGTCATTACCCTTTATTTCTCCTGGACAATATTTAATAATCATTCCTATTGTATTTAGTTTTATATTAGAACCTTCTTACTTAGTGGGTGGCTGTTTGAGCCATGCCCTGAAGCACCACCCCTAGTGAGGTAGCAGGTAGCTGATACACCTGCCTACAACCTTGAGGTACATGGCCCTGGGGTGTGGCCGCTGGGGGACCCTTAAGACCGGGGAAGCATGTATGCGCTATCTTTGTTACCTCGTGGTTTTGGATGCAGATCAGTGTGGGACATAGCCCAACTTTCCTGTACCCTACAATAAATCTCCCATGGTTGTGAGCTAACCCCCAAATAAATTCCTTTGCTCATTAAATAGACTCATGGATTAATCCCATTAAAGAAATAATGTATATCTCACTGATTCTGAGAACTAGATATATATGAAGAAAGATGAAATTGAATCGTTACCTCAAGTCATATACACAAATCTATTCCCAGTACACTACAGAGTATATATAAAAGGCTTTAGGAGATAATTTAGAAGAATATATCCATGAATTCAAGACAGAAGTATTTACTTATTTTTGCTTTTGAGACAGGGTACCCCATCTGTAGTCCTGTCTGGCCTGGAATTCTCTTCTTCTGCTTCTGGATTATAGTCTGGAATATAAAACAGGTGAGGAGTATTTAATACTCATTCTAACTAAGGTGAGAAGATTGATACATTTGGGGACAGTTGTTTATCAAAAGACAAGCCACCAGACGAGTATTTGGGTCAGTTAGTGGAATACTTGCCTAATATTTACAAAGCACTGAGATCAATCCCTGGCACCACATAAACCCAGTTTGGTGGTACAAGCCTGTAAGCCTAACTCTCAGGAGACTGAGGTGGGAGGATCATCTTAGATACCTAGTGTTTGAGGCCAGCTGGACTATGTGAGACCGTAGCTAAGAAAGATCACCAATGTGAAGAAGAATCTGGGGCTAGGGAGATGCTCAGGGAGTAGGGTGCTTTTCCACACAAGCATTCCTGGTACCCATGTAAAACATGCTGGGCACAGTAGCATCCTCTTGTAATCCCAGTTCTGGAGATATGGAGACAGGAGGTCTCTGGCAGTTAGGGCTAGCAGAACTGGCAAGTTTCAGCCCAGTGAGAGACCCCCTTCTCCAAACAAGGTGGACAGCTCCTGAAGATTGAAACTCAAGGCTGTTTTCTGGCAGCCACATTTGCATGCACACAGAAAGAAAAACATGACTAACAGAAGCAAGATGTGGTCAGGGTGAAGCCCCAGGTCCAATCCCAGTACTACAAAGCAAGAGAAAAGATAATGCTTCAATATGCTTATCCTTATTTAAAAGATGTGTCCAGGATGCAGGAAGAATCACACAGGAACAAGAAAAACAAAGCTGGAAGCCTTAACAATAAAGTCATAAATGTGAACTAGAGGTTTGAACCAACACTTCACAAAAGAAATCTGCAAGGTCAACAAACAGAAGAAAACTTCCTCAATTTCATTCTTAATGATGGAAATGCAAATTACAACCACAATAAGAAGCATTGTCCACACCAGAGCTGCTAAAATTAAAGCCTGAAAATACCAAATGTTGACGGGGATGCGGAACAAAGAAACTCCTACACATAATGAGAATACTAGCGCTTAAACATTTTGTTTTTAAACAGAACTGTCCTGGATTGCCCTCGAACTTAGCTGATTCCTGACTCAGAGTGCTGGAGTACAGGACTATAGTACCATGTCTGGGTACTTAAATCCCTTTAGAAAAAATTTAGCATTATAATTATTAATAAAGAGAGATAATTTAATGCCCACGCATATAGAAAATTCATGACATTATTACATTATCTCCAAAATTGAACAAACTATATTAAGGAATACATACCCATTCATAGAAACTATTAAGAAAAAAAAAGGGGCTGAAGATAGAGCTCAGAAGAGTTCTTCCCTAGCATGCACACAGCCCTGGGTTGAGACACAGCATGGTGTAAACTTAGCATGGTAGCCTGTGCCTTCTGAGCTACATAGGCAACTTGGGCTATGTGAGACCCTGTCTTAAAAAAAAATAAAAATAAAAATAAAGGAAGATGGTAGTGATATCGCCTTTAATCCCAGCACTTGGGAGACAGAGGCAGGTGCATCTCTGTGAGTTTGAGGCTAGCCTGGTCTACAGAGTGAGTTCCCGGAAAACTAGAGCTATATAGTGAGACCTTGTCTAGAAAAACAAAAACAAAAAAAAAAAAACCTGTAAAGAACAAGGAACTAATTTTTGTAAAATAATAATAAACTTGAGCAGGACACACTGTCTTTTGAACTACATACAGAGCTACTCTTACATGGTGATTACACAGTGTGGATGCTGTTACTCAGTTTATAACTATTCCCTCTGTAAGTAGTCATATTTTATGTTTTACTACCTTTACATTTCTGTCTATCACATTTTAAAATAAGAAAGGATTTAAAAGCATTTGATTCAGGGCTGGAAAGAAAGCTCAGCAGTTGAGAGCACAGATTGCTCTTGCAGAGGACCAGAGTTTGGTTCCAGGCACCTACGTCAGCAGGCTCCCAACTACCAGTTCCAAGGGATCTGACGTCCTCTTCCGACTTCTTCAGGCACTTGCATGACTGGGGCACACATGAAGTCATGCATGTACTGCATGGGACCAAACTGGACCCACTGAATGTGGGTGACAGTTGTGTGGCTTGATCTGTTTGTGGGGTCCCTGGCAACAGGACCAGGACTTATCCCAGGTACTTATCTTTTTGGAGCCCATTCCCTGTGGTGGGATACCTTGCTCAGCCTTGATACAATGGGAAGGGGCTAGGCTGTCCTTCCACTTGGTATGCCAGACTTTGTTGACTACCATGGGAGGCCTTACCCACTCTGAGGAGTGGATGGGGGTAGAGTGGGAGGGAGGTGAGGAGGCGGGAGAAAGGGAGGGAGAGGGAACTGGGATTGATATGTAAAATGGAAAAAATTTTAATAAAAAAAAATTAAAAACTGCAAAAAAATAAAGTCATGCATGTACACACATAAACACATAAATTAAAAAGTAAACAAATCTTAAAAAAAAAGATAGACTAAAAAAAAACCACACATTGAATTAAACACTCTACATGACAGAAGTTCTAGCAAACTGGAAAAGTCTCCCTTGATTTGTAGTACATGTTATATTCATTGTTCATTTGTTTTTCATATATCTTTTAATATGTATTAGTGTCTTGCCATGGGTGTCAGATAACCTGGAACTAGAATTACAGACAGTTGTGAGCTGGGAATTGAACAGTTGTTCTTCTGGAAGAGCAGTCAGTGCTCTTAACCACCAAGCCATCTCTCCAGCCTGTTCATTTTGGGTTTTTTGTTGTTGTTGTTGTTGTATTATTTTGTTTTTGTTTTTGTTTTTGTTTTTGAAGCTGAGGATCGAACCCAGGGCCTTGTGCTTGCTAGGCAAGTGCTCTACCACTGAGCTAAATCCCCAACCTCTCATTTTGTTTCTTGTGGTCTGGACTAGCCTCCCCCCGCCCCCCCAAAAAAAACATAAGTGCTCACAAATGTGTGGGCATATATAAATATAAATATAATTAAATTGTGAGAAGCAAAGAAAGATAGCCCAAATCAATACCAAAAAGAAATGGGGTGGTGGTGGGTGGAGGTGGTTCACACTTTTAATCCTGGCATTTGGGAGGTAGAGGCAGTTGAATCTCTGTGAGATTAAGGCCAGCCTGGTCTACAGAACAAGTTCCAGGACAGCCAAGGCTACACAGAGAAACCCTGTCTCAAAAATAAACAAGCAAATAAATAAATAGGAGTGGTTAGGGTCTGGGAACATACCCCAGTTAGTAGAGTGCTAGCTTAGCATAGTGCAGCCCTGGGCTATTCCCAGCACTGAATAGAACCTAGCATGTGAGCCGGGCAGTGGTGGCACACACCTTTAATCTCAGCAATCGGGAGGCAGAGCCAGGCAGATCTCTGTGAGTTCAAGGCCAGCCTGGGCTACAGAGTGAGTTCCAGGAAAGGGCACAAAGCTACAAGGAGAAACCCTGTCTTGAAAAACAAAAACAAAACAAAACAAAAAGAACCTAGCATGTTATCCAATGCCAGTAATCCCAGCACTCAGGAAGCAGGGTAGGAGGATCAGAAGTTCAAGGTCATCCTTAGCTACTTAGTGAATTCTTGAATATTTGAGACCCCTTCTCAAAAACCAAGCACTGGGACTGGGGCATGGCTCAGTTGGTAAAGTGTTGGCCATGCAAATGTGAGGACCTGCATTGGGTTCTTTATCACCCAGGTGAAATAGCCTAGCTAGAAGGTCCACACCTGAAATCACGTGCTGGCAGGCAAAGGCAGCATCCCTGGGGCTTGCTGGCCTGCTAATCTAGCCCAATCAGTGAGGTCCAGACTCAGTGAGAGATCTAGTCTTCAAAAACTAAGATGGCTGGGTATGGTGGTGGCACATGCCTTTAATTCCAGTACTGGGGTGGGGGGGGGGTAGAGACTGGAGGGTCTCTGTGAGTTCAAGGCCAGTCTGGTCTGCATAGCTAGGGCTACATAGAGAGACCCTGTCTTTAAAAAAGAAAAAAGGGGTGGTGGTGGTGGGGATTTAGCTCAGTGGTAGAGTGCTTGCCTAGCAAGCACAAGGCCCTGGGTTCGGTCCTCAGCTCTCAAGGAAAAAAAAAAAAGGTGGGAGGAAAGAACTGGCTCCCCAAAAAGTAGTTCTATGTCTTTCACACATGCAGTGTGGCACACACACACACTCACATTCTCTCTCTCTCTCTCTCTCTCACACACACACACACACACACACACACACACACACACACACACGATGGATGGATGGATGCATGGATGGATGGAATGAATCTTAAAAGATAAAGAGGGACTCAAGGTCACATTCAACTACTTACCTGTTGAGGCCAGCATGGGATGTATGATCTTGCCCTAAAGCAGAGGGCTGGTGAATTAATAATGTATCCAACAGAAGAACAAATAGATTGTGATATATTTGTTGGAAGAATGTGAATTCCAGGCTGGGTGATGGTGGCACACGCTTTTAATCCCAGCACTTGGGAGGCAGAGACAGGCAGATTTGTGAGTATGAGGCCAGTCCACAGAGCTAGGACAGCCAGGTCAGCCAGGGCTACACAGAGAAACCCTGTCTCAAAAACAACAACAAGAATATGAACTCCAGCTTCACAAAATAATATGATAATATGAGTGGATCTTGAAAATGTTATATGGAATGAAAATAAACATTCTGGAAGACCACATAAGTTGTCACATTTATGGAGTTTACTTGACAAAAAAGTAAAGTAAAACCAGGGGCCTGGAGAGATGGCTCAGAGGTTAAGAGCACCAACTGCTCTTCCAAAGGTCCTGAGTTCAATTTCCAGCAACCACATGGTGGCTCACAACCATCTGTAATGAGATCTGGTGCCCTCTTCTGTATACATAATAAATAAATAAATAAATCTT
The DNA here is from genome assembly GCF_903995425.1 of Onychomys torridus. NCBI lineage: Eukaryota > Metazoa > Chordata > Mammalia > Rodentia > Cricetidae > Onychomys > Onychomys torridus. The sequence goes on from NC_050445.1 coordinate 138,941,618, forward strand.
TTAAAAAAAAAGTAAAACCAGACTGCTGTGGGATGTCAAATGTGTTGATCTGATTGGTTATAATAAAGTGCTGATTTTCCAGTAGCCAGGCAGGAAGGATAGGGTAGGCGGGACAAGGAGAAGAGAATTCTGGGAAGTGGAAGGCTGGAGCGAGAGAGACGCTACCAGCCGCTGCCATGACAGGAAAGATGTAAGGTACTGGTAAGCCACTAGCCACGTGGCAAAGTATAGATTTATAGAAATGGGTTAATTTAAGATAAAAAAGTAGATAACAAGAAGCCTGCCCCAGCCATATAGTTTATAAGTAATATAAGTCTTTGTGTGCTTACTTGGTTGGGTCTGAGCAACTGTGGGACTGAAGGGTGAGAGAGATTTGTCCTGATTGTGGGCCAGGCAGAAAAACTTTACACCAGACAGTATGTTTACATTTACATCCATTTGCAGAAAAGCTGTAAGATGAGTATTGTGGTGTCTGCCTACAATCCCAGGATTTGGGAAGTAGAGAAGGATGATCATGAGTTACAGATCAGCCTGAGCTACATAAGATCTAACTCAACAAGAAAACAAGGCCTATTTATACCTAACATTTATAATAAATAGTATCTTGGTTATTGACTGTTTTTTTCTTTTTTGGTGTTTTGAGACAGGGTCTCTATGTAGTCCTGGCTGTCTTTGAGATCTCTGAGTAGACCAGGCTGACCTTGAATTCACTGAGATCTGCTTGCCTCTGCCTCCTGAGTGTGGGATTAAAGGTGTGTACCGCCAGCACCCACCCAGCCCCAATAAATACATCCTTTTAAAAAAGAATTCAAGACAAACTTGGGTTATTTTTTATATTTATTTATTTTATCTGTATGAGTGTTTTGTCTGCATGTATGTCTGTGTACCACGTGTGTGCCAGTGTTCAAGGAGGCCAGAAGTGGGATCCCCAAGACTGCTGTTACAGATGATGGTGAGCTGTCATGTGTGTGTGCTAGGTAGGAATTGAACTTGGGTCCTCTGCAAGAGTAATGAGTGATATTTTTGTTTGTTTGTTTTTTGTTTTCTCTGTGCAGCACTGGGTGTCCTGGAACTCACTCTGTAGACCAGCCTGGCCTCAAATTTAGAGATCTGCCTGCCTCTACTTCCTGAGTGCTGGGATTAAAGGTGTGCACCACCACCATCTGGCTGAGAGGCCATTTATTAAAGATGAAATGTATCACTCAGTCAGGCATGAATTATTTTTTAGATTTATTTTTATATGTGTATGAGTATTTTTCCTGAGGGTATCCCAGGGACCCCACAAACAGATCGAGCCACACAACGATCACCCACATTCAGCGGGCCTAGTTCGGTCCTATGCAGGTTCCCGAGCTGTCAGTCCAGAGTCAGTGAGCTCCAACTAGCACTGGTTAGCTGTCTCTGTGGGTTCCCCATCATGATCTTGACTCCCTCCTCCTCCTCCTCCTCCTCCTCCTCCTCCTCCTCCTCCTCTTCTTCTTCTTTTAATGCTGAATCCCGTTTATTGAAGGAGGGAGGAGGTCTTCAAGACAGGCTTACAGCTCAATGGGAGAACCCCGGAGGGCAGAAGGTCCTCAGAGATATCTTTGATTTTTGAGGTAGGGTCTCACTCTGTAGCTCAGGCTGGCCTAGAACTCACAGAGATCTACCTGTCTGTGCCTCCTGAGTGTGGAAAGCCAAGGAAGAACTGAGTGAATGTGTCAAGAGGAGCGGTAAGGCTCGGAGGGCTGCAAAGCCTGACTGTGGTGTAGACAGGCTTTTCTTTGGCAGCCAGCTAACAAAAAACAACACAAAAACTTATTAACTATGAAAGCTCAGCCTACAAGATTGTCCCACTGCTCTTATAACTTAAATTAACCCATTTCTATTCATTCACCTGCTGCCACGTGACCCATGGCTTTTACCTCTCCTCCTGCATGTCTTGCTCTCCTCTTCGTCCAGCTGGTGATTCTGCCTTTCTTCTCCCAGAGCTTTCTCTGTCCAGAGGTCCATGCTATACCTCCTCCCTAGTTGGCCAGTTGCCTTTTTATTAAACCATTCACAGTGACACATCTTCACACAGAGCAAAGGAATATTCCACAATATTTCCACATTTTTATTTGTCTAAATAAAAAAGAAAGGTTTTTACTTTAACACAGTAAAACTATGTATAATAAGAACAATTATCAGGTAAGAATTACATTTACAGTGTCCAGTTCTTTGGTATTTGGCAAATTTAGAGGAAATACTCCATTATCTATTCATCATAGTCCAAAGTTTTATATTTAAACCATTTTTATCATAACTTGTCTTACCGTCCTAAAAGTATCTTTTTAGACCTTAAAAGATCTTTTTAGATAAACAACTTAAGTTTTTATGTTCTCAACCTTAAAAACTTTACATTTCCTATGCAAGTTTCTTTTTTTATTTTGGTAACAAGGAAAACTGTAAAACTATAATTATCGGAGTTGGGGATTTAGCTCAGTGGTAGAGTGCTTGCCTAGCAAGCGCAAGGCCCTGGGTTCGGTCCTCAGCTCCGGAAAAAAACAAAACAAAACAAAAACAAACAAACTATAACTATCTAGTCTTCAATAGACTCAAGAAGATAAAATATGACTAAAGAAAACAGGAAGTGCAGAGAAAGCCACTTCCAAAACTATAGAAATGACAGAGGACAGCTGACTGCCTGGACACTCATCCCAAAGTTCCTCTGTGCATCCATCTTTGTCCTACAGGCCTAGAATATCTGACAGACTTTTTCGTGAAGCAGGAATTTTGAAGGGCTGTACTAATTTATCCTGGCAAAGTTTGGCAGACACTTTCCTTTGTGTCCTGCTGGTCCAGTTTGGACAGCATTCTGTCAGCAGTTGAGGCAAGGGCAGTTTCTTTGCCCAGTGGCTAGCTTTTGCCACAAAGAAGGCAAACTCCATACGGAGGTTCTTCAATGTCCATCATCCTTTCTGGAAGTAAATTTGTGTTGCCAGGAGCAGATGTGTCTCACTGTTATGAAAAGTCTTGTTATTAAATAACAAAATGCCACCCACAGAGACAGCTGACTGGTGCTAGTTGGAGCTCACTGACTCTGGACTCACAGCTCAGGAACCTGCATGGGACCGAACTAGGCCCGCTGAATGTGGGTGACAGTTGTGTGGCTCAATCTGTTTGTGGGGTCCCTGGCAGCAGGACCAGGACTTATCCCAGGTGCATGAACTGGCTTTGTGGAGCCCATTTCCTGTAGTGGGATACCTTGCTCAGCCTTGATACAATGGGGAGAGGCTAGGCTCTCCTTCAACTTTGTATGCCAGACTTTGTTGACTACCATGGGAGGCCTTACCCACTCTGAGGAGTGGATGGGGATAGAGTGGGAGAGAGGTGAGGAGGTGGGAGAAGGGGAGGGAGGGGGAACTGGGGTTGGTATGTAAAATGAAAAAATTTTTAATAAATAAATGTATTTAAAAAATAACAAAATGCCATATTCTCTGAAGAGCACCAGAAATATATTTCTGCATGACCTTGAAAATATACCTAACATGACTATAAGTTTGATTGTTATAGATGACGATTAATCTGTATTTCTTTATTATTCTAAATAGCTTTCAAGGACTAAAACTTTACATTTTTAAATGAGCTGTATAGATACAATATCTTAAACGAGAATAGAAACATATACAGTATAACAAAAATAACCTTAGGTTTGTATCAATATACAAAAATCCATACCAGGGTAAAATATTTGAGACTAGTGTTTGTTCAAAAGGAGACTTGACAATCTACCCTTTCATTCCATTATTTCTGTACTATATCCTCCCTTTTCCCTTTGTTCAGCTTTTTCTCCAACCATGACTAACAACAATTTGTAACCAACCTCCCTAAACAATGACAAGCATCCATAACTCATCAAATGACCAAAAGTCACCCACCACATCTGTTGGGAATATGGGCATCAAGTTCTCTGGACTGCATTCTGTTGTCTGGGGACAGTGACATCTGGGGACAATGGTTGAGTCCAGGAAAACTGGCCATTAACATTTGTCGTCCAGGCTCTGTGCAATAGGATAGGGTAAGGGTTTTCTCTGGTCCTGTGAGGCTGGACCATCTCAGGCAGCGGCCTTGAAGCTGTTCTGGATCACCTGGGCCTCCCGTTTTCATTGGTGTCTGGTCCCCATTTTCTGAAAACACACAAACTTCCAAAGGTAACTTACATATCTACATTAACGCAAGTTTGGACTCTGCGTTGCACACAAGCCAGTAAAAGATGACTTTTTTAAAGATTTATTTATTATGTATACAGAAGAGGGCGCCAGATCGCACCACAGATGGTTGTGAGCCATCATGTGGGTGCTGGGAATTGAACTCAGGACCTTTGGAAGAGCAGTCAGTGCTCTTAACCTCTGAGCCATCTCTCCAGCCCCATAAGATGATTTTTGTTTGTTTGTTTTATGTTTGATACCACCTGTCTTGTGGTTTTTCTAGGTTTATTTCTTTATGTCTGTAGCCAGGATTACCAGGAGGTCTCCCCTGATAAAATGAACCATGAATGAATCCACAGCCTTTTGTTTTCTGTGGAAATGAAAGCATAACCTCTTCCCCAATGTAACATGTTTTTTGACTTCCATTTTGAACTTAAAACATTTTTACAATATATAGATTGGTTTAATTTAGCAGTTTCCACAATCCAAAGTCTCTCAGCAGCTATTGTTTGTTCACTCATCAGCAATCAAAAATATAAAGTCAATACAATACCACACAGCATCCAGACTCTGTGTATTTTTTTATCTTTACATGGCTTATCCTTTTTAAATTATTTTATTTTCTCTTTAAAGACTTTATTTTGTTGTTTATAATTTTTTCTATGACTGTCTATACCTATTTTCTTTTTTCTTTTTATTTATTTACTTATTTTTAAAGATTTATTTATTCATTATGTGTACAGAAGAGGGAGCCAGATCTCATTACAGATGGTTGTGAGCCACCATGTGGTTGCTGGGAATTGAATTCAGGACCTCTGGAAGAGCAGTTGGTGCTCTTAACCTCTGAGCCATCTCTCCAGCCCTCTTTTATTTTTTTTTAAAGCCTATGCACTTTTTTTTCCCCCTGAGACAGGGTTTCTCTGTGTAGTTTTGTGCCTTTCCTGGAACTCGCCTTGGAGACCAGGCTGGCCTCAAACTCACAGAGATCTGCCTGCCTCTGCCTCCAGAGTGCTGGGATTACAGGCGTGCGCCACTAGCTCTTTTTTTTTTTTTGGACCGAACCCAGGGCCTTGTGCTTGCTCGGCAAGCGCTCTACCACTGAGCTAACTCCCCAGCCCTTCTAACTAGCTCTTATAACTTAAATTAACCCATATTTTTAAGTCTGTGCTCTTCCACGTGCTCATTACCTCATCTCCATTCTACCCATCCTGGTTATTCCATGTCTGGCTGGTGACTTTTTCTTCTCCCCAGAGTTCTCTGTCCAGAAGTTCTGCCTATACCTCTTGCCTCACTATTGGCCATTTAGCTTTTTATTAAACCAATCACAGTGACACATCTTCACGTTGTGTAAAGAAATATTCCACAACACTATGGCCTGAATTCAAAGGTTGATAGTGTGTATAAAATCCAGCAACTACAGCTTCTTCTTCCAGGGTGTTTGCTGAGACACAGACCTCCTATGGAGGCTAGCTAACTCCTTCCCGTGTGCTGTACATACTAAATGCACTGAGGCTCAAGGTTGTTGGTAGCTGGTGCCACTTCATTAGTGTGCACGCAACACACCCAACACCAGGTTTTCTATTCTGGTGTTTGTGTGTATTTTCTCTTCATTCCCTCATCTCAGTCAGGGTTCCAGGGTCAAACTGCACAGGCCATGCACCACCCAGGTGATGGGATTAAAGGTGTGCACTACCACATCTGGTATTTTATTACTACATTGGTATTTTTGTAGACTAAGGATTGAACCAGAGTGCTAAGGCAAGCTCTGAGTTGTACCCTCAGCTCTGAAAACAAAAAAGGTTTATTTATTTTTAGGTGTATGTATATGATTGTTTACCTTCATGTATGAATGTCACCGTGCATGTCCTAGTACCTGAAGTGATCAGAAGAGGGGTTGGATCCCTTGGAACTGAAGTTACAAATGGTTCTGAGCTACCATGTGAGTGCTGGGAACCAAACCCAGGTCCTCTGCAAGAGCATCAGATACTCTTTACCACTGAGCCATCTCTCCAGCCCCTGCAAAAAGATTTTATAGTGCTATTTGCTTTTATATACGTTAAGAAACTTTGGAAGATCACATCCGTGAGCAGCTGAAGGATGGCGGGTGGAATGAAAATGAAAAACTATATTTGCTTTGAATATGTGCTTGTATTACCAATTCAAAATAGTGAATTATGGGAGGTAAAAATCTTTATAAGAAAACTTTGTGACATTGGAAAAGGAAATAGAGGAGGATGCTAGACAATGAAAATGCCTTCCACGCTCCTGGATTGGTAGACTGCGTTTACTGTGAAAAGCAATCTACAGAGTCGAGGCAATCCTCATCCAAATTCCAGTGACATACTTCACAGAGCTTGAAAAAAAAAATCCCATGATTCTCATGGAAATTCCGAAGACCATGGATAGCTGGAGCAGCTCTAAGCAGGAAGAACACAGTCAGGGGTGTTACATGGCCTGACTTGAAATTGTACTACAGAGCCATAGTGACAGAGACAGCATGGGGCAGGAGCAACAATAAACATGTAGAACAGTGGAACATAATAAAGACCCAGAGAAAAACCCATACAGTTATGGAAACCTAATTGTTGTTGTTTTTGAGACAAGGTTTCTCTGTATAGCCCTGTCTGTCATAGAATTCAGAAATCCATTTGCCTTTTCCTCCAGAGTGCTGGGATTAAAAGCATGCACCACCACATCTGGCTTTTTTTCTTTTCTTTTCTTTTTTTTTTAAATAGAAAAGTGTTGAAAATATAAACTGGAAAAAAGAGATACCCTTTTCAACAACTGATGTTGGCAAAGACTGGACATTTACCTGTAAAAGGTGAGAGGTCCATGCCTCTCACTCCGCACAAAAGTCAGTTCAAACTGGACAGTGACCTTAATCTGAAACTGGAAACACTGAGTAAAGGAAAGCACACACTTCAGGACCAGGCACAGGCAAGAGAGATTTCCAAGTGGGATCCCAATAGAACAGGAGATAGCTCGAAGAACCGAGAAATGGGATTACATAAAATTTAAAAGCTTCTGTACAACAAAATGATCAACAAAGTGATGGAATTTTCTCCTATAGGACTGGAGGACAGCTTTGTCAGTTATACTTCAGACCAGCAGTGTCTACCTAGAATATATAAATGACTGCAAATATTTTTAAAGAATACACACACACACACACACACACACACACACACACACACACACACACACACAGAGTGTTCTGCCTGCATGTGTCCCTGCAGGCCAGAAGAGGGCACCAGATCTCACTACAGATGGTTGTGAGCCATGATATGGGTGCTGGGAATTGAACGCAGGACCTCTGGAAGAACAGTCAGTGCTCTTAACCACTGAGCCCTCTCTCCAGCCCAACTGCAAGTATTAAACACACACACACACACACACACACACACACACACACACACACACAAACACACACCTGTCCATCAGTAAGTGTAAGCGGGCCAATAAACTGAATATCAAAAGAAGTACAAGAGAGGCTTGAGAGATGGCCCAGTAGTTAAGAAGACTTGTTCTTCTAGAGGACTCAGGTTTGATTCCCAGCACCCTCATGGTGGCTCTGCAATTCCAGTTCCAAAGGATTCATGCCCTTTTCTGGCCTCTATAGGCACCAAAGTACACAGATATAAAAATGTATTCCTCTCTCATACTGTCTGTAGTTCCCTCTCCTTCCACTCCTCCCAGTTCCACTTCCCACATCCCCTCTTCCCCAGATCCACTCCTACCGTTTCCCTTCAGAAAAGAGCAGGCCTCCCAGGGATATCAACTGAACACAGCATAACAAGTTACATTAAGACTCGGCACAGCAGCTGGAAAGAGGGCTCAGCGGTTAGGAGTTCTGACTGCTCTTCCGGAGGTCCTGAGTTCAATTCCCAGCAACCACATGGTTGCTGGTTACTCACAGCCATCTGTAATGAGATCTGGTGCCCTCTTCTGGCCTGCAAGGACACATGCAGACAGAATAATGTACACATCAATAAATATATTTAAAAAAAAAAAAAAAAGACTTGGCACAAATCCTGATATCAGGGTTGGGCGATGCAATGAGAGATGGCTCAGAGGTTAAGAGCACTGACTGCTCTTCCAGAGGTCCTGAGTTCAATTCCCAGCAACCACAAGGTGGCTCACAACCATCTGTAATGAGATCTGGTGCCCTCTTCTGGCTTGTAGGCACACATGCAGGCAGAACACTGAATACATAATAGATAAATCTTTAAAAAAAGGGGGGGAGGGGGTCCCAAGAGCAGGCAGAAGAGTCAGAGACACCTCCACTCCCATTGTTAGGAGTCCCACAAAAACACTAAGCTAAACAACCACAGCATACATACAGAGGACTTAGCCCAGACTCATGCAGGTCCCATGATGACCTCTTCAGTCTTGAAGCCCTTATGAGCCCTGTTTAGTTGTTCCTGTGGGCCATGTTCTTGTGGTGTCCTCGATTTCTCTGGCTCCTACAATCCTTCCTCAGGGATCCCTAAGGATCCCAGACTCCAAGGGAAGGTACCTGATGAAGATCTCCAATCTGGACTCTCTCTCTACCTAATGTTTGGCTGTGGGTCTCTCCATCTGCTCCCATCAGCTGGCAGAGGAAGCCTCTCTGATGATGATTGAGCTAAGCACTAATCTATGAGTATATTAGAATATCACTAGAAATCATTTTATTGATTAAAAAATATTGTTTTTCGAGAAAGTGTTTCTCTGTGTGGCTTTGCGCATTTCCTGCAACTGGCTTTGGAGACCAGGCTGGCCTCGAACTCACAGAGATCCGCCTGCCTCTGCCTCCCGAGTGCTGGGATTAAAGGTGTGTGCTGCCATTGCCCAGCCTAAAAAAAATTTTTTAAGTGAAAAGAAGTACAATTGGCTAATAAATATTTTAAAACTATTCTTTCTTTCTTTATTTATTCATTTATTTATTTAATGTGCATTGGTGTTTTGCCTGCATGTATGTCTGGGTGAGGGTGTCAGGTCCCGTGGAACCGGAGTTACAGACAATTGTGAGCTGCCGTGTGGGTGCTGGGAATTGAACTCAGGACCTCTGGAAGGGCAGTCAGTGCTCCCAACTGCAAAGCCATCTCTCCAGCCCCGGCCGATAAATATTTGTAAAGTATTCAGGGGTCTGAGGAGATGGCTCAGGGGTAAGAGTGCTTATTCTGCAAGCGTGAGGACCTGAGACCCCAGCATCCACAGAGAAAGCTACGCATGCCTGTTTATGCTTATAGCCCTAGTGGGCACGGGGGCGGGGGGGGGGGGGGGGGGGGGGAGCAGAACTTGCTGGGCAGCCAATCTAGCCGAAACGCTTCTGGTTCAGTGAGACCGACCCTGTCTCAAGGAAGTGAGGTGGACATGGTTGGAGAAGACATCGAGTAACCTGCTTTGGCCTCCATGTGTGTGCATTGGCCCCTGCACACACATGTATATGTAGGGCAGTGGTGGGATGGCTAAACGGGTAAAGGTGCTTGCTGCCAAGTCTGAAGACCTGAGTTCAGTCCCCAGATCCCACGAGATTTCATCTCACCCCTGTCAAAATGGTTTTTGTCTAGAAAGCCAATGGCAACAAATGTTGGCAATAATGTGAGGAGAAAGGAGCCTTATCCCTGTTGGTAGGAGCATAAACTAGAGCAGTCGTTGTATGAGTCAACGTGGAGGCTTCTCCAAACAATAAAACTAGAACCGCTGCACGGGCCAGCTATACCTGCTTGGGTATATACCCAAAGGAGTCTGCATCCTGGTACAGAGACACATGTTCCTTCATGTTCACGGTTGCTCTTTTTACACTGTTGGGAAAGTGGAATCAACCTAGATGTCTATCGATAGATGAGTGGGTCATAAAAATGTGGTACATGTAAACAATGGAACTTCATTCTGCCACAAAGAAAAAGGAAAGTATGTAGTTTGCAGGGAAATCACTGGAACTGGAAGGCATTGTATTAATTGAGATAACTCTGGCTCCGAAAGACGGATACTGCATGTTGTCTCTCAGCTGCTAATTGTTAAGTAAGTTCATGTAGTGGAAGTAAATGTGGCTAAATGCTAGAAAACTAGAAAAGGTCCATAAGACAGGAAAAAGGAGGCTTTAAGTGTGTGTGTGGGAAAATAACAGGACACATGAGATGTGAAAGTAGAAGGGGCAGAGGGTGGGGAGATGGAGGAGAAGCAACCGAAACAACGTATACGTGAACATCCCATAAAGAAAGCTGCTATTTCATAAACTGAATTCACAGAGAGGATGAATTACAGAGTGGGGGTGGTGCCTCTTGCCTGTAATCCCAGCACTTGTGAGGACAAGGCCGGAAGATCATTTGCAAATTTGAGACGAATCTGGTCTACATGGGGTGGTCCAGGCCAGCCAGGGCTATGTGTCGAGACTCTGTTTCAAAAGCAACAGGGAATTACAAACGTTAACCCTTTAGATCTGAGCTTGTAGGAGAGAAAGAGAAGGGGAGAAGTGGGAGACTTGGAGAGTAGAGAGCATTTTGTGAGAAAGCCCCTCACAGTGGGAGAAGGTTCCACACACCTGCACACTGCTGGTAATAGTCAAGTAGGGGACAGGAAGGCTTCAGGACAGGGAGGGGCAGTTGCTGCAGTGACAACTTTGGGTGGTGACAGGGTCTACTGAAAGGTTGGTGGGTAGTGCAGGAAGATGGGGGGATGGTGGTGAGGAAGATTACTCTGCTTGCTTCCCCCTCCCTCCCTCCCTCCCTCCTTCCTTCCTTCCTTCCTTCCTTCCTTCTTTCTTTCTTTCTTCAAGACAGGGTTTCTCTGTGTAACTCTGGCTTTCCTGGAACTCGCTCTGTAGACCAGGCTGGCTTCGAACTCACTGATATCCACCTGCCTCTGCCTCCTGAGTGCTGGGATTACAGGGGTGCGCCACCACTGCCAGGCTTCTGCTTTCTTAACAAAGCAGCAAGACTAACAGCTGAGAGAGAGAGAGAGAGAGAGAGAGAGAGAGAGAGAGAGAGAGAGAGACAGAGAGAGACAGACAGACAGACACTGGGCATTTTTTGATGAAAGGAAGCATGGAAACATGGAGCCAGCTAGTTGGTTCAGTGAGTAAAGGTACCTGCTACCAAGCCTGATGACCTAAATTTGATCCCTGGGACCCACATAATGGAAAGAGAGAAACCACTTCTTTTATTGATTGATTGATTGATTGATTTATAAAGATTTATTTATTTATTATGTATACGGAAGAGGGTGCCAGATCTCATTACAGATGGTTGTTAGCCACCATGTGGTTGCTGGGAATTGAACTCAGAACCTCTGGAAGAGCAGTTGGTGCTCTTAACCTCTGAGCCGTCTCTCCAGCCCGAGAGACAACACTTCTGTAAGGTGACCTCTGACCTCTACACATGCACTAGGGCACAGGCACATACACAAAATTTTCTTAAAAAGGAAAACGCAGAAATTTGACTGGCCATGGTGATGCATTCCTATAATACTGTTACTCAGGATGCTGGGATAGGAGGATTGCAAGTTCAAAGCCAGCCTGGGGAAGGAAATGTACCCAGACAAATACTGGGAACACTATGTGAATACAGAAATGGTAATAAAGATACCAGAGTCTTGCACATGCTAAGCATGTGCTCCACCAATGACTCATACCCCGAGCCTATCACATGATAGCTCATTATCTCCCTTATCAAATTGTAAGTTTCACAAAGACTGTGGTGACTTTGTTCTTATCCTTCACTGGATGCCCTGGTCCAGTGCCCCACCCAGCTTGTAGTTATGTTTAAAAAAAAAAATTTGCTGATGTCTGGGTGTCATGCTGTATTCCCATAATCCCCAACACTTAAGGAAATGAAGACAGGAGGTCAGGAGTTCAAGGTTATCCTCAGCTACATAGTGAATTCAAGGCCAGGCCAGACCATATAAGACTCTGTCTCACATAAACAAACATTTGTTGAAAGGAATAAAAAAAAAAAAAACTACTACAAATAATTGATCACGATGCAAGACTTCGTGTGCAAGCATTATAGTGAATGAGCATTCGTTTGATAAATGCGGTCCTCACCAGGTTACAGTGGGTGTGCTAGAGCCTACCCTAGGAGCCTAGGAGTGGCTGGAGCTGTGTGAGCTCCCTTACACAGCCCTTTAGCTGTGCTTTCATCCACTGTGCACCGTCTTTCTCTTGCCACTGGGAGACATGAGAGGGCATCTCACCAACTCACTGCTGTTCTGACTTGGAATGAAAGGCTGTTGGGGACAGCAAGGAGGAGAGCATCAGCAGGCTTCCTTCCTAGAGGCGGGTGTGTGTGTATGTGTGTGTGAGTGTGTGTGTGTGTGTGTGTGTGTGTGTGTGTGTGTGTGTGTGCCAGGATAATGACAGTGCTAGGGACAGAAGGAGGAGGCTGACCCGGAGGGGTGTGTGTGAGAGCAGAGACTCAACCGCGGCAGGAGATGCAGAGGAAAAGCAGGGGAGAGTGAAAGGCCTTCAGAGCGGGCAGGGGTCGGTCCCAGACCGTGTTCACCAAGCAACGAAGATGGAGGGTTTACCGTGTGTCAGACAGAGCACTGCAGTCAGGATGTAGGGCGAAGATGACCAATGAGATGTTTGCTCTCAAGTGTATGTGGGAAGACAGCAAACAGCAAACACGTATGAAATCATGCCAGAAAGTGATGAACTGTGGACGCAGTGGAGACCCCTTCAGGTTTAGGGCAGAGATCAGAAAGTCAATAGGTAAAAACAGAGAGACAGTAGCGAAGCGTTGGTGGGAGAGAGATTCTGAGGGGATGGCTTCTGATGCTCTGCAAGTGCAGGAAGTCTGATTTGGCAGAAGCATTGTATGTGAGGGAGCACACCGGTAGCTTTCACATTGTACTTATTCAGTGTGCGCATGTGCATTGAGCATGTGCGCACGCACACATGCTGGATCATGGTGGTCAGAGGACAACTTTGTGGGAGTTGGTTCTCTCCCTCCACCCTGTGGGTCTTGAGTATCAATCACAGGTTGTTAGGCTTGGTTACCTACCTGCTGAGCCGTCTCACCAGCCCTTGAATATTTTAAAAGGGAAGAGCTTTTAGGATTTTAAATATTATTGGCAACTGTAAAGAGCATTTTGTAAAAGATGAGCACAGAAATGAAGGGGCATCTAAGAAGCTCCTGTGATTCCAGATGTGAGATGGCAGCTGGGATCAGGGCTCTAACAGTAAAGATGAACAGGGTGGGCAGGGGGCATGTGCGGACAGTGGAGGCTGTGGTGCCTGCTGGTGATGCAGATACAAGGAAGGAACGGGAAATCAAAACGTTTTTTTGGCTTGAACAACAAGGAGTTGTCCTGTCTCAGGATGAAGAGCCCTGGACAGAAGTGAATTGGGGGTGGGATGGCTCAGAAGATGTGTTTGAGTCACGTTAGGTTTGCATGGCTATTAGACATCGGAGTGGCCATGTCAAGTGGGCGGCTGGACAAATGAGTCTGGCACTATGGAAATAAACTTAGGACTCACTGACATTTACAGAGTATTTAAGCCCTGGGACTGGATGAGATCACTGGACAAAGGGAAAGAGAAAGCCAAGGACTAAGCCCTAAGAGGCTCCAACACCTCAGAAGCCAGAGCTCAGGAAGACTAATAAAGAACAGCAGGGAGGTTGGAGGGAAACAGGAGAGTGTGCTTTCCTAGAAGTTTGGCGGGGGTGGGGGTGGGGGTGAGGGGGTAATTTAGGGAGAAGGATGAGTGGGTGGAAGTAGGGTCAAAGGACTTTTTGTTTGTTTTTGTTTTTCAAGACAGGGTTTCTCTGTGTAGCTTTGCGCCTTTCCTGGCTCTCACTCTGTAGCCTAGGCTGGCCTCAAACTCACAGAAATCCACCTGCCTCTGCCTCCAGAGTGCTGGGATTACAGGCGTCCGGCTGGCTCAGGAATTTTTAAAATTACTTTTCTTTAGTGTGTGTCTCAGTCTTGTTCAGTCTGATGTCAACTTGAAGGCGTCTTCCTTCCACCTGGGGATAGAACTCAGGTAGTCAGCTTGGTGGCAATCACCTTTGCCCCCTGTGTCACCTCCATGGCTTAGGTTAGGAGAGTTTTAAGAGGTCAGGGAAGGCCTCTTAGACTGGATCTAAGTGAGACTGGTGCAGGCCATCTGTTAACAGCCGGGGAAAAGCTTCTAGAGGGGATAGCAGGTGCAAAGCCCTGAGGCAGGTTCCAATTGCCTCCTAGGAACATGTGTCAGCTGCGCTGTAGCTGAGACACAGAAATCCCTAGGAAAGAAAATCGGACATACCTGGAGCTGGGAACCTACAGGGCTTCCTTGAAAGCCACAGTAAGTGGTTGAGATATTTTGATATCCTTGGAAAAGCTAAGGACAGTAAATGAGTCTCGAACCACTTAAGGACTGTTTGGGTTGCTTCAGAGAGAATGAATTATATAGCCGGGCAAAAATGAAATAGGGAATTAAGCTTTGGGGGCACTCTAATTTGTGTATGTAGTTTTCTCTCCTACCCCTCCCTGGTCCTCTCACCCATGGTCTTGAACCCCTATCCCTTTCCACCCTGGCCTGAGTTGGGAACTCAAATGTATGGGTGACTCAGAATTTCAAAACTGCTTGGGGGGGGTGGGGGTCAGAAATCACGGGGTGGGTGTCGAGCTGCGCTAAGGTAGAGGGGGAGCGTGCCATCATAACCCGAAGAACTGGAGGTCTCCGCCTCCCATCCCTACTGCCCTCCTCAACCTTGCCTGCACCTGGGACAAAAGCTGAGCTCGCAGTGCGGCGAGCGATGGGTTAAACTGTGCGTGGCCTACAGACGCCAGGAGGAGAGGCGGAGACCAAGTGGTCCTAGTCGCCCGCCGAACCCAGCCGAGCCCGGCCGAGCCCAGCCGAGCCCAGCCGAAGCGAGCATCTCCCGCCGCCGCCGCCCCGCGCCCCCGGCGCCCGCCCCCCTCCGGCTCCAGCGCCTCGCTGCCAGGCAAACCTCCCGACCATGCCCGGTGCCCCACCCGCCTCTGCGACCCCCCAGCCCCGCGCAGCTCCGAGCGCCTGCAGTCGTCGCGCCGTTACGCCAGGCATGCAGGTGAGCGAGGGGGAACCTAACGCCCCCACCCAGAGGGAGCGGGCCCTGCCCTCCCCAGTGCCAGCTCCGCGCCCTTCGCCTCCCGCCCCTCCTGGTCTGGTCCCTTGTCGGGCTCCAGCCACCAAGAGCTCCTTTCCACCGTGCCCTCCGTCCCTCCGCTGTCCCGACTTCATCCGAACCTCCTGGTGCAGCAGTCAGCGTCTCCGCGGCTGCCTCCATCCCGCCTTTAGCTCATCCTGCAGCTCCGAGCATCCTCCTGCCTCAGGTCCCCTTTCCGCTCTGGGTGCTCCCTCCAAATCCCATGGCTGATCTTTTCCTGGTTCGCGCCGCTTTCCAGCCCTGCGGAGGGAGTGCAGGCCTGTGGGACTGGCGGGCTTGGGGACTCTGCTAGGGATGGGGCCCGGTTCCCCCACCCCACCCCCAGCTGGTCTTCTGCGCACAACAGGTCGGTGAGGAGCGCGAAGCGGGTGGGGTGGCACCAGCTCGGGGACTGCGGACTTCCTGGAGGGGGTGACCAAGGGGTACGGGGTGTGTGTCAAGGGGCTGGAGTTGACGTTGGCGGCGGGGGATGTAGCAGACGAGGGGCAGGTGGGTCCTGTTGTCAGCAGGTCACTGGCGTCTCTGGGCCCTCATCCGCTTCACGGGTCCATCTACCATTTCTTTCCTCCCTTCTCTAAGCTTCTCTCACCAAGCCCCCAGGCCTATCTCTTTCCTTTCCCTTCGCTTTCACCTGGCCTCCAGCCCCATCTCCATATCCCTTTAAATTGCAAGAAACAATTCCTAACTCCTCCATCTTTGCTGTTCCTCCCACCCTTCCCGTCCCTTCCTTTACTGATTTTGCCTTCAACACCATGTTCTTTTCTATCTCAATGACTTTCTCCTCGTCTCCGATCTCCATCGCTTCTTTTCCCTTCTCTCTTTGCTTCTGTCCTTACCAGACCCCTCAATCCCCCACCCCCCCCCCCGCTCCGCGAACCGCTCACTTTCTCCTCCCGTCCTCTTCTCCCTTCAGCGTCCTCCGACTCTTCTGCTGCCCCTCTTCCCTCGCCATCTCTTCCCAGCGGCTGTTCACCTTTCTTTCTACTCTTGACCAACCTTTTCCTTCTCAGCCCTTCGCACCCCTCACACCTACTGTCCATCACCCCATTCCCTCCCCCGGCCGATTCTCTGGTCGTGTTCGACATGCACATAAAGACTAGGAATCCAGCAGACACAGGGAGTCACATTCTCCTCTCCGGAGCCCCTAGGCCCCCTGGGATTCACCACCTTCAGTTTGGAGACTGTGCACTTCCTTTCGGAACCAACCATCCAGACTCTCCTAGGACTTTGCCCAGAAGAGCCACAGTTGAGGGGGTGGCTTCCTTGGAGCTCCACCTTCTTTCAGAAGGTGCATTGGATGGTTAGACATGAAGAGCAAAAATCATGTTCTGGAGTTTCTCTCCAACCTACCATTTTCTCCTATTTTCTCTGAAAAGGCTAGCTTGTGGGTTTCATCGCAAGAGAAGTGCCTGGCCCTACAAGAGGTGAGGGGGCTTCTAGCACCCCTTCACCCCCCAACATTCACTAAGATTGACTTCTCCTTCCCTCCCCCACTCTCAAACTCCCTCCCTAGCGGTAGGTGCTCAGGGAATCACAAGGTTCTTGGCTCTAAATTAAGATCCAAGAAGCCTGAAGCTGTGGGCAGAGGAAGTGAGACGGAAGGAAGCCAAAGGGGCGAGAGTAGACAGACATTGGGGCCAGGAGGTAACAGGAACCCATCTGGGATGCTGTAGGTGGGGCTGGGGGCTACTTTAGGGAGTTTTCCCCTAAAAGGATGCTACAAAGCAGTGGATGCTGGGACGCAGCAGCGTAGCTGGTAACTGTGCCGTGGGGGGGGGGGGGGGCATGAAGGGGGCAGAATTCGTAGATGGGTGGGCTGGGGAGCACAGAGGGCAGGTTCAGCTGTGACACCCTCATTTTTCCTTCAGTAAAGGCCGAAAATCTGGGTCACAGCTGAGGAAGACCTCAGATACGGAGTGCAGAATGTGGTAAGTTTGGCCCAGCAGAGGGAGCTTGGAGACCACTTTCCCTGAGGAATTGGACCCTTTCTCTGCCTAGGCCAACTCAGGGCCTCTGGAGGACTGGCCCCCTAGGAAGAGAAAAAATGAAGTCAGGGTCTTCCTAACACATGTCTGCTCTGGCAGAGAAACCTGGAGGGTGGTACCCAAGATTTCTGGTGTGAGCCTACCCTTCTTATACACGCGCTCCCAGTGGCCTGGATCTCATCTGCTTTTTCTCCCTTCTTATAGGCCTGCTCTACTGCTGTCCCAAATCTTCCCTCTCTGGCCACTGCTGTTGCTACCCCTCCCACCGCCTGTTCAGGGCTCCTCCGCTCGGTCCCCACCAGCCCCAGCCCGTCCCCCCTGCGTCCGGGGTGGCCCCTCGGCCCCTCGCCATGTGTGTGTTTGGGAGCGGGCTCCTCCACCAAGCCGGTCCCCAAGGGTCCCGAGATCACGTCGCCAAGCTCTGCCAGGCACTGCACCTCCTGCCACCCCATCAGGCTTTGAGGAGGGGCCTCCCTCATCTCAGTACCCCTGGGCTATTGTGTGGGGTCCCACAGTATCTAGGGAGGATGGAGGGGACCCCAACTCGGTCAATCCTGGATTTCTGCCCCTGGACTATGGTTTCGCAGCCCCGCATGGGCTGGCTACCCCGCACCCCAACTCAGACTCCATGCGGGATGATGGAGATGGGCTCATCCTTGGGGAAACACCTGCTACCTTGAGGCCCTTCCTGTTTGGAGGGCGTGGGGAAGGTGAGTGAGCAAGGCTGGTAGGGATGTGAGGGATGGGGGGCGGGGTGTGTGGTTGAAGACTCTGAACTGCCAAAATTGAGTCCTTATCTGTGTCTTCAGTAAATGCACTAGGTTCTAGGCTGGCAAGGATGAAGAGGTGGGGATGCTGCCTGCACTGTGAAGGAGTTCAGGTCCACTGTTGAAGACAGATGTATAAACATGTGGGGATGAGTCAACATAATAAACTCCTAAAAGAAGCACTTACAGCACGTTGTTAGGAAAACAGAGATGTGAGAGACTGTTTCACCCTGGGGATCAGAACAGATCAAACAATTTACATGTGAGATAGACCTTAAAAACAGAGTGGGGTATTCCAGGTCGAGGGATGCCGTGGAAGAAGGTCGCTACCAGGCAGTGTGTTAGCACATATTGTGCTGGATGGTGGCTTAGGGTTGGGCCAGGGAAGATCATCTGATACCTCTACCCCCATTTCTATACAGGAGGATAGTTCTCTCTGACCTTGGAGCCTCATCCTCAATCACATGTATGTGTAAGATTTGGTACATGTAATGTTTGGGAAAGTAGAGGAGCTGACAGTTCAGGAGATTTAAAAAAAGAAGAGGGAGAGTCCAGAGAAGTAGACAGGCAGTGTGCATCCACATGGCAGTACTCAGCCACACCCTCCTCTGACCCTGCCTCAGGCCTCCCAATGCTGTCTTCCGTCTTTATCAGGTGTGGACCCTCAGCTTTACGTGACAATTACCATATCCATCATCATCGTCCTTGTGGCTACAGGCATCATCTTCAAGTTTTGGTAAGCTGGTGGAGAGAGAGGTCTGAAGGTTTGTGAAGGCTAGACAGAGGGCAAGATCAAGGACAGCAGTTTCACCAGAGGAGGAAATCACGGATGAAGGGAAGAGCTTGAAAAAAACTAATTGGAGTGGAGGAGAATTGAGAGAAACCAGTGCAGATTCCTCCAGAAAAACACAGAGTAGTGGGAGGGAGGGGATTATTTATCTATAGCGGGGACTTTGGTGGGCAGCTCTCCAAGACGGAGGCCACTGAACCAGGCTGCAGAACTCTTTCTGAGGGCTTCTGTCCAGGAGGAAGGAAATCAGGAACTTTCTTTGTACACATTTAATAGTGGGTCACATAGTCCTTCACACTTTACTGAGAGAATCATTAGACTCAGGTGCCCAAGTCATTAGCTGACTTTGAACTTGAACTAAATCTGCCAGGTACCTGCAGAGGAGAGGAATTGCTCCTCTGGGCATCTATGTGGCGGTTTTCAGGGCCTTTGTATTGGTGGGGAGGAGGCACTGAGCCTGTGCTCGGTTAGAGGGAAGCAGGAGTGGCTTGATGCGTGCATGGTCTCAGAGGACAGTTTCGGCACTGTGGAGAAGCTGGAGGTGCCAGGGAGGGAGGGAGAAGGCGGTTGACCAGTGGTGCTGGCCTAAGATAGAGGGTACTCAAGTGTGTGAAAAGACCTCTTTCCTTCTGATGCTCAAGCTGGGACCGCAGCCAGAAGCGTCGGAGGCCCTCAGGGCAGCAAGGTGCCCTGAGGCAGGAGGAGAGCCAGCAACCGCTGACAGATCTGTCCCCTGCTGGAGTCACAGTGCTGGGGGCCTTCGGGGATTCACCTACCCCCACCCCTGACCATGAGGAGCCCCGAGGGGGACCCCGGCCTGGGATGCCCCAGCCCAAGGGGGCTCCAGCCTTCCAGTTGAACCGGTGAGGGCAGGGGCCAATGGGATGGGAGGGTGAGGAGGGAAGGCAATTTAGGTCTCCAGACCTTCGGTGGGTCTTTCCGGGGCGGGTGGTCTTCCCCACTGCAGTCCATGACTCTCCTTCCTGACCTGGTTCCCAGGCCTCTCAAGGGGGCTGTCAGATCCTCTCCCGGGAGAAGGGGGCTCTCTGCCCCTCCCCCACCACATCCTACTCTCCCGCCACCCTTGAATTCACGCTCTGCCCTCTTAACCCTGAGTAGCCTTTGTCTTGGACTTCTCCTTCAGCTTCAGCTTCCTCCTTCGTTCCTGACTATGCGCTTTCCCTCTTCCTCTCAGGATTCCCCTGGTGAATCTGTGATGCCCCCCCATGTTGGGGTGCTGCCAAGCAGGAGGCCAAGTGGCCAGCATAGCCACCATCACTGGGGGGGGCAACCGTGGGGAACTGGGACCATGGTGGGGGGCTCCCAGCTCCTGCCCTTGCACACCACCTGGAACACTCACTGACCCCATGGGCAAGCCCAACTGTTTGCCCTCCAGTGTTTGGGGGCTCCCCCATTCCCACCCTTGCACATTCACATGAAAGCCTTGCATACTCACCTCCACCCTCACAGGCCATAGCACACAGTCCCACCCGCTCTCCATGCTGCTCTTCTGCTTGTCCCTATACACGCCTGCTCAGCTGGCTCCTAGCTCTGCCCCTCTTGTTACACATGTTCTACCCTTTGCATTTTCCGCGCCCATCTCAGAATGCCGGGGAGGTGCATTTCTGGCCCAACACACGGCATAGCGCTCACTCTGCCTCATCAACACCCGCTGGTCTAGTTTCTGTGGCCCTTGCATGCTGCCCTAGAGGTGGGTGGGAGGCGAGCTAGGGGCTCCTCGTGCCGTCTGTCATAGCCCCATCTCATTCCATGCCTTACGTTCCGCTGTCTTTCCACCCCAAGGGCACCGGCACCACTGAGGGCTCCCCTACAGGAACGGGGATAGCGAGGCCCAATTGCTAAAGTCTGTCATCTGAAATATGGGTTTGGGGGAGTCACCTGCTGCACATGAGAAGGGACTCCCATGTCCTCCCTTCCTTCCCAAGTCCCTTGTCTTGTCTGTGTGTCTCTATGGACTTCAGAACCCCTGAACAGGCCCTTTCCCCCCACTCTCCCTAAGGCCTCCCTAACTGTACCTAGGCTGCCAGGGACTGAAGCCAGCTGGTTCAAGGCCATTGAGAGCTCTGCCTCCACACCCACCCTTCTCTTCCCGGGTCCCCTCATGTCCCCCTCCCCTCTCCTGCCTCTCCCTTTTCCTCTCCTCAGGTTCTTCCCTCTGGTTGTCTCTTCCACCTCCCTCCTTCGTCTGACCTGGCTCCTATGCTGTGATATATATTTTTGTATTATCTCTTTCTTCTCGTGGTGATAATCTTGTGGGATGTAAGTTTCAAAATTTTCAAATAAAGCCTTTGCAAGATAATGAAGTCCCCCCTGTTTTGCCTTATAACACACACACACACACACACACACAGAGAGAGAGAGAGAGAGAGAGGAGAGAGAGAGAGAGAGAGAGAGAGAGAGAGACAGACTGGCAGGCAGGCAGGATGGTAAACAAAGGGAGATGGGGAACTTCTCCAGACTAGACCATCACCTGGCCTGTTGACCTGAGGCTGGAAGCTGATGGACGACTTAACTTGGGACGGACTGGAGGGAGGAGCTAATGTCAGGACTGTGGCTTGCTCGCTCCTTCTCTGTGAGGATCAAGAGAGACCAAGAGAAAAGGGAGACATTTCTCGGGCCAGGCAATGGGCAAGCCAGAAAAGTGACAAACTGAATGTTGACAGGGTCACTCTGTAGTCCAGGCTGGCTGATACTAGATCCTCCCACCTTGGCCTCCTGAGTGCTGGGATTATAGGCATGAGTCACCACACTGGGCAAGACAGCTAAGACAGCGGATAAGGGTCAAAGGAGAGAAAGATGGAGGGGAAAAAAGGTTGAGCCACGGGAGAGACGGCTCTATTTGGTTTATTTTCATCCTTGCTCCTTAACATTTCCCTACCCACAACTGCCCGCCAAAAGCTATGCTGCACCAGAAGCCCTGTAGTTAGCTCATTAGCTTTCCATTCGGAGAAGGCATTTGCTGGGGTGTGGGGGCGGAATCAAGGGGTGTGTCTGGGGAGGGAACACAGCTGCCCAGCTGGGATCAGTCACCTCTGAGGTCCCAATTCTAGGTTTGGCTCTTCAAAAGCCCTAGTAAAACCCACACAGCAGCTTCTCAGCTGTTGCTAGGTTCTGTTGCTGTGGTAACCACCTAGGTCTTGCTCACCCCCCCCCCCCAATCTGTGCCTCACCTGCTCCCTGGAAATGGGTAGCCCCAGGAAGTAGGAGACAATATAGTATCCAAGAGCACAGTGTGGGCTGCCTGGACGGTACCTGTTTCCATGTGTTTTATATAAATAGAAATGTCTGTGTGTGTGTGTTGGCAGGGGTGTTTTAGATGCTGGGGAGCTGCACTGTATATTGAGGGGTGTGGCTGAGCCCCTAAGGCACATGCTGATGAGTATGGGGAGGAAGGAATGTATTTCTCAAGACAACAGTAGTGTTTAGGGCAGACTGCTCCAGAGGAAAGCAGCAAGGAGGCTGAGTAAGGAGGAACCAGCTAGCGGAGGTGTAAGGCAACCACACCTCCCGAGGAGGGCTGTCAACAGTGCACCCAGTGAGCCCAGAGGTACAGGAGAGAAGGGAGAGAGGGGGGACGGGGGACACCGAAGGTGCAGGGTGAGGTGCTGACAGGCTGTGCCAGGGAAGGGCTCCGGGGAAGGTGAGGGAAGCCTCCTTAACCTTTCCAGCTCTCCCCCACAGGGCTGCAGCCCTTGCCAGAGGAGAGGGGAAGGAAGGAGCATTTGGTGCAGAAGGAGGGCAAGGAACTTCTCCTGTTGAAGGGCTTCCTGCTCTCACCTTCAACAACTCTTTAGAGGGACAGTGTGACCCTGTGGCTCATCCATATGCAAAAGGCACACACGAAGTCCCCTAATGAAGAAGGAATTAATTGCTGTCTGATTAGACTGCGGTTCTCCTAAATTTAAATAAATTAAACAGGCCATTAAAGATACTGGAATCTCGCCTGCTCCCTTTCCCTAAATGCTCTCTCCCCAATGGAAAGGCACACAGCTAAAAGATGGGGAGAAAGGAGACAATCTGGATGTCTGGATTGCTTAGAGAAGTTGTACTAACCGGGGTCAGTGCTAACCATGACAATGCATGAGGCTCTGGGGAACAGAGCTTAATTTTCCTCTTTCGGAAAACTCGAACAGTGACTCGGATCCTCAAGTCCGCAGAAGGCTTTGGGGTAATAAAGAGTTATAGAGGGGGAAGAAAACAAGCGCCAAGCTGCTCTTCTGGAAGTTTCTTGAAGGCAACATGCCACAGGCCTGATTGGAAGCATCATCTTCTATCACCAAACTCTCTCTGTTGAGGGAGTCCATGAAATGACTCAGCCAAGGTTTTCCTGGGCACCCTTGTGGCACATACCAAAGCAGGGGGTGGGGAAGCCCCCAGGAGGAGGGATCTCCTAGCAGAGCTCAGGGTGTGGAAATGATTCAAGATGGAAATTGTGCCAGCTGGAGAACCCCAGGCTAAAATTAACAGCCCTCCCCCCACCCTGTCCCACATTTACTGATCTAAAGCTTTGTTCTGGGGACTTAAGTCACTCCTTACAGCAAAGGCAGGAGGGCTGCCAGAGGCACGGAGGCTCAGGAAGTAGTTATGGATGTGTGCAGGAGGCAGAGCTGGAGAACCAGGACTGTGGGAGTTACTCTTTGACCTCCACATTCCTTTCCTCTCCTCCCTTCTTCCTTTTTCTGTTTCACCTCCTTCTCTTTTGGAGGCAAAGCCTTCTCCATGCAACCCAGGCTGGCCTGCCTGTAACTCTAATCCTGCCACAGCTACTTAAATGCTGGGATTATAGGTACATGATGATTGGACCACCTAAGCCCTTGTCCTGCTAATTCACCACTGAAATCAACACAGATTGAGTGCTAAAAAGGAAGAAACGCTTTGCATGGTAGCCTATCCCTATAATTCCAGTGCTTGGGTCATCAGGAGATCAAGGCCGTCTTAGCTATGAGTTATGTTTGAGATCAGTCTGAGCTCTGTGAGACCATCTCAAAACAACAAACAACAAAACAGTGCTGGGGAGATGTGAGCAAGAGGATCCGGGTCTGATGGCTCAGATCTGTAATTCCAGCACTGGGGAGGCAGGAAGACTCTTAGGGCCTGATGACCAGTCGATGTAGTCTAAAGGTGAGCTTTAGGTTCAGTTAAAAGACCCCACCTCAAAAGGAAAAAAAAAAAAGAAAAGAAAAGCACAGGGACTAACAAAAACATCTGATAATGACCACTGTCTTCCACTTACACACATATACACAAAAACTCAACCCAAACAAATAAAAAGTGTGGTGGCTCATGCCTGTACTCCAGCACTGAGGAGGGAGACTGAGGCAGCAGGGTTGTTCAAAGTTATAAGTTCAAAGTTATCCTAGTAAGTTCCTGGCCAGCCTGGGCCACAAGAGATTCTGTCTGTCTCAAAAAGTAGACAAGACTGCCTGGTCAACCTGAGCCCAGGCTAAGCCAAAGTTACGTAGTGAGACCCTACCGCAAATTAACTAACAAATATATAAAGGTATCATTTGCTATTCCTGCTGAGACTTTGGGAGAAGAGACACTTAGGCCGTCTTTAATTATCTATAGAATAAGATCATAGTTATTTGTTAGAGTAATTTTGCTTTCTCACAGAGGAAACTCAATTCTGCTTTAGCCAAAACAGACCTAAATTTAGATTCTAGCAATAAATAAATAAATAAATAAATAAATAAATGCATTGTCTTAAATATTAAAGATTCTTCCCAGGGTTTGGGGCTGAGATGGATTTCTGGTAATCACATCTTTTAGTCACACCAGCCAATTGAAGCAGAGCCAGCTGGTGGAGGAGACCACCAGGAACCTGTGGAACAAAGGGAACCACTTCATTTATAGACTTTAGAGAGTAGGGGTCAGAGCCTGCAGATCAGTGAAGGAAGCAGATGGGATATAAGCAGGCATCTAGGAAGTTCATCCCATTGTCCCATCCTGCCTTGGGGCTGTTAACTTGCCAGTAATTTAGCAGCTCCGGGAAGGTCCAAGACAGGATAGAAGGAAGCTGATCCCCTCTACAGGGCAGCACCTGTGACTTAACACATATTATTTCAGTATCTACTGTGAACAGTTTCTTCCCCGCCTAGAGATTCAGATATACAGATTAAATAAAACTAACAGTAAAAGCTATAGACTAAGAAAGGCTTGAAATCGCATCACTTATTAGGTGGAGAAAAGTGGATCAAAGATTCAAGCTCAGCTTTAACTACACCTATGTAAGATCCTGTTTCAAAGACAAAGACATAACCCGCAGTGGTAACCCACGCCTTTAATCCCAGCACTTGGAAGGCAGAGGCAGGTGGACCTGTGAGTTCGAGACCAGCCTGGTCTACGGACAGAATTTCAGGACAGCCAGAGCTACCCAGAGAAACCTTGTTGTGTGTGTGTATTGGGGGTGGGGGTGGAGAGACAAAGACACACAGTAAACGTTGTAAAATTTTAAAAGAAACTTTGGGTTGGAGCAATCAGGGAAGATCTCTTGCGATGGTTCATAATGAATTGCTCATTCATGCAACAAACTGAACAGCTTAAGTTCTGAGATCTGTGGATACCACAGGGAACAATTCAAAGTCCTTGCCCTTATGGAGCTGGGAGGTGAGCTGTAAACAACATCAGGTACGCTGAGTGTTGTGTTTAAAAGTAAAACCTGGTAAGGTAGAGATGTGGGTGGAGGCAACAAGAAAACACCAAAGCAAAGGTAAGAGTATCGGTGTGGTCAGAGGAAGACGGCTTGAATTTT
The DNA here is from genome assembly GCF_903995425.1 of Onychomys torridus. Classification (NCBI taxonomy): domain Eukaryota; kingdom Metazoa; phylum Chordata; class Mammalia; order Rodentia; family Cricetidae; genus Onychomys; species Onychomys torridus. The sequence goes on from NC_050445.1 coordinate 138,967,218, forward strand.
GATAGCACTTACGCAGGCACCTCAAGCAACCATGGACACATTCTTACCTTTCCTCGATTCAAAGCAATGAAACTTTCCCCACCCTAGCTCACCAGAGGCATTCGTGAAGACCCAAGGAGAAAGGTTAATTCCCTACAACTGCCTATTACACTCAGAAACGAACTCGGAAGTGACCCGTCTTAAGAATCCGTACCGTCTCTATGGGGCTGAAGGGATAGCTCAGCCGCAAGGAGTGCTTGTTGCTCTTCCGGGAGACCGGAGGTTCGGTTCGGCACCCAGGCAGAGAAGCGCGAAGCTATCTCTAACTCCAGTGGGCTGCGGAGGGCACCCGCACACACTTACACAGATACACACATATCATTACAAATAAAATAAACCTAGAAAAGGAGAGCAGAACCTAAACTGCCTTGAATGCCTTGATGCATAATTCATGAACCTGTCCAGCTTCCACGCTCCCACTTCCCCAGAGGTCTCTTCCGGAAGACCGGGAACGCTCAGCTTCAGCCCGTAACAGAACCCGCCTTCACTTCCGCTGGGGCGTCCCATCAACCGATCCCTCTACAGGTCCCAGGGTAGGAGCCACTTCCGCCCTTACTTGTCGTAACTTCTGCCCTTTAGTATCCCTGAGCCCTAGCAGCGCCGGATGTGTCCTCGCCGGTCCCGGAAGTGACTCGGTCTTTGAACTCTTCCCCCCCCTCCTTTCCTGCTGCCGCCCTCCCTTCGCTGCTTCCCTCCCTCCCCCCCCCTTTTCGTTTCCGGCTCTCCCGCCTTCTCCGTGAAACGACTCCTCACTGACGCTGTTGGGGGGGGGAGGGAGGGAGGAAGGTGGGCGTGGAGGAATTGGGGTTCCCGGGAGCACGAGCCGCAGCACCACTTCCGGGTGAGTGTTCGGGAGGAGGGAGGGCAGGGGGGCCACACCGTGCCTCGCGCCCCCGCCCTGCGGGTGTCTCGCGCGCAGCCCTGCGAGCGTGGGGGTCCGTCTGGCGCCTGCCGTGCATGCCCGCGCACCCCGCCTTTCGTTCCCCACCCCGCGCCCCGCGGGTCCTCGCACTCCCTCGGCTCCCTCCCTTCCCTGCAAACGCCGCCCCTCCCGTGCGCTGGCTCCGGCGCCGCCGCCGCCGCCGCCGGGTGAGTCTGGCGCCGCTGCAGTCGGCGCGCGCCGAGCCCTTCGCTCCTCCCCCTCCCCTTTTCCTTGGGTGAGCGGGATGTGGGGGGGGGGGGGTCCGCGATGTGACTGTAAGTGTGTCTGTCCCGGAACCGGAAGTGGTTGTGGAGGAGCGGGCGATGAGGAGGAATGGGGGGGGTTTAGGGGGCGGGTGCCTGTCTGGTGGGTGGCAGAGTTCAGCTCCCTGGAGGGGTGAAGGAGGGACGTCCCAAAGACCGGTCTTTGAGGAAGGAGTGGGGGTTGACATCGGGAGGAAGGACCCAGTTGGGTGTCTCAGGGGAGCGAAGGCTTTAGGGGGACAGCTGGGGGGTCTCCACTATATAGACCACTGAAGGTTGAAGGAGGTACTTCTTGGCACAAGGCCTTGGGTAGGCAGGGGGCGAAGTCCTCACAGAAGTGGACTGGGGAGGGGGCGAGGCCAGAGGAAGTGGCTGGGCCTGAACTTGGCACTGTGCCTGACACAAGGGCTTGGGCATCCCCCCACCCTCAGCAGCAGGGACCCTCCTGCATCTCTTCTGTTCTCTGACTCCCGGTTACTTGTAGCCCTGGGCAATGAAGAATGAGTGTCTGAGCCTAGGTGTGAGACCCACATGCTGGTGACAGAATTCATCTTAGTTTTGGGGAACTGGTTTATTTCCCATATATCCACGTAGTGAGTGCACTGACCGCCTGTGACTGCCCTTCCATCCTTGGATTGTTGGTTGGGGAAGCTGCCTGCTTCCCAGATTGCTGACAGTCCAAGAACTTCTAAGGTTTTCTACAGTTGTTTGGTGGCCTCACCTTACCGGCCTCTGTAACCTAGAGAATTTGTTTCCAGAAAGTTCAGGAGCCCTGGAAAGGAGAAGGAATAAGACGTCAGGAGGAAGAGAGAGAGAGGGTAAGACAATCTTGGGTTAATGATTTGGGAGGAGATGGGGTCATAGTCAACTGGGTTTTTTTGTTTGTTTTGTTTTCGTTAACAATGTGACAGAATTATTGGAGTAATCAACACTTGTGATACTGGTATTTGCTGTTAGAGAAAAAAAAATCGGCCTTTTGTAGTTTAGTTTTTATGTAAAAAGTTGGCACTGGGCTGGGCGGTGGTGGCGCATGCCTGTAATCCCAGCACTCGGGAGGCAGAGGCAGGCGGATCTCTGTGAGTTCGAGGCCAGCCTGGTCTACAAAGCGAGTTCCAGGAAAGGCGCAAAGCTACACAGAGAAACCCTGTCTGGAAAAAAACAAAACAAAACAAAAGTTTGCCCTGGACCTTTGTTACCTTTCCTTGCCATTGGTACTCATCAGGAATGAAATGTGAAGTGCTCAGGTGAAACCTGTGAAGGGCTTGCATTTTGTCAGAGATTGATTTTGCTGTGGAGACACAGGGACCCAGATTGAAAGGGGTAGTCTGTGGTGTAACTTACAGAAACAAGAAGAGCCAGGTTTGGAGAGTGTTTCCCATTCTTAGTGTCCAGTGGAGTGTTTGTGTGGATCTGTTGAGTGATGAGACTCTAACATGGGATTGTTTGAATTTGATGTCAGGTGAGGTTTTTCGGGGGGAACACTGCTTCTCGGGTAGTTTAAAATTAAAGGGATAAAATTATATGATGTCTGCTGTAGTAGTAAGTCAGTCAAATCCAAATATGAGACTGATGCTAATAGTGAAACATTGTATTTCATTTTTGGGAGACAAGATTTTGTTATATAGCTCTGCCTAACCTGGAACTCACTAAGTAAACCAGATTGGCCCCAAACTTGAGGGGATCCTTGTACCTTTGCCACCCACGTGCTGGGACTACAGGCGTATGCCACTCTGCATGGCAGTAAGTAAAATTCTTTAGTTGAAAAATAGCAGTTAAAAAACACAACACTAGGGGCTGGAGTGATGGCTCAGCAGTTAAGAGCACTGGTGGCCCTTCCACAGGTCCTGAGTTCAATTCCCAGCACCCACATTGGCAGCTCACAACTGTCTATAACTGTTGTTCCATGGGATCTGATGCCCTCTTCTCTTATGCAGATGAAACACCCATATGCCTAAAATAAATAAATCCTTAAAAACAACAGCAAAGTAACATGGTTTACAGTTTTAAATATTAAAATTTGTGTGAACATCCCCATAAGGAAAAAAAAAACCGCAAAGGGCTGGAGAGATAATTCAGTTGGTAAAGTGCTTGTCATACAAACATAAGGACCTACGTTTGATCCTTGGAATCCCTGTAAGAAAGCTGGGCATGGTAGGCTTCCAACTGGGGAGGCAGGGACAGGTGGGTTTACTGGCTAGCCAGTGTAGCAGAATTGGTGAGACCTAGGTCAGTGAGATACCCAGTATCCAAAAATAAAGTAGATGGCCCCTGTGTAATGACATCTGAAGTTGTCTTCTGGCCTCTGTTCACAAGCATCAACACACATCTGTGCACCTTCATAAACACACAAACACTAGATAAAATAGCAAGTAATATAAACCTGTGGTCCTCACCATGTCAGTCAAAACCATATTCTCAAGGTCATGACACCTTTACCTTTGGATGGTTGGAAACACTATAAATGGCTGGGTAGAGGGACAAAGCTTTAGTGCAAGAGTGCTTGCCCCATTGTTAACATCTCCTAATTCTTCCAATAACTCCTTTTTAAGAAATTTTTTATATTTTTTTGTAAATTTTTGAATTTATATTCTAGATCTATTTATTTTGTGTATGTTTGTACTCGTACTGAGGCCAGAGGACAACTTGAGGGAGTTGGATCTCCCTATCATGTGGATCTGGGGATTGAACTGGAGTCAGGCCTGATGGCAATTAGCCTTTCCTGCTGAGCTGTTTCCACAGCTCTCTCTTTTTTACTTTACTTTTTAAGGTAGGGTCTTATCTGGACCTTTGCAGTACTTGGGGAGGCAGAGGTAGGTGAATCTCTTGTGTTCAAGGCCTACAGAGTGTCAACCAGAACTACACAGAGAAACCCTGTCTTAGGAACCCCCCCCCCAAAAAAAAGATAGGGTCTCATGTTGCACAAGATGACTTTAAACTCACTTTGTAGTTAAGCCTGACCTTGACCTTGTGATCCTTCTGTCTCCACCTGCATGCTGGGGTCAGCAGTTTGACCTCACCCAGGTTTGTGTACTGCTGGCCATCAAACCCAGGGCTTTATGCATGCTGGGCAGGCCTTGCCCTTCTCAGCCAATCACCATACTGAGATTGGAGACTGGAAAGAAAAGGGCTAATTTAATCATGATAGTTTGGGGTGGGGTTTGTTAGGTTTTTTTCCTTTAATTTTTTTAATGTGTATGATTGTTTTGCCTTTGTGTGTATCTATACCACTTGCATGCCCAGTGGCTCTGGAGGCCAGAAGAGGGCATTGAAACTGGAGTTACAGGTGGTTTTGAGCTGCCATGTGGATACTGGGTCTTGAACCCAGGCAAGAGCGTCTAATGCTTTTAGCTACTGAGTCATCTCTCCTGCTCCTTATCTGTCTATGTCTGTCTATCTCTATCTATCTATCTATCTATCTATCTATCAATCAACCATCTATCTATCATCTATCTGTATTTTTGAGATGAGGTCTCACTACATAGGCCAGGCTAGTAGTAAAGTCACAAAGATCCTCCTGCGTCTGTCTCCTGAGTGCTGGGGATTAAAGGCTTTACTAGCCTACCACACTGAGCTTGTCTTTGTTTATTTTTTGTATTCAGACAAGGTTTCTCTATGTAACAGTCCTGGTTGTTCAGGAACTCACTTTGTAGACCAGGCTGGACTCGAACTCAAAGAGATGTCTGCCTCTGCCTCCCAAGTGCTGAGGCATGGCTTCTTTTTTGTTTTTAAATTAAAAGTGGTAAAGCCTTTTTTAGGTAGATGCTGGGTGATGGTGGTACACGCCTTTAATCCCAGTACTCAGGAGACAGAGGCAGGAGGATCTCTGAGTTTGAGGTGAGCCTGGTCTACAGAGCAAGTTCTAGGACATTCAGGACTGTTATATAGAGAAACCTTGTCTGGGGAGAAACACACACACACACACACACACACACACACACACACACACACACACACACACACTGGTAGAGATACTTTGTGTAGAGATGGTTTCCCCCATTATATCAATAGACTTCTTTAGGTTGTGAGACTGTCGAGTAGTTTGGGGAGATTTTCTCTGTGATAGAAAAGGGGGAAAAGTGAGTGGTAAGATGGCAGGCCAACAAGAATTTGAGTGCTGTGGTATATGGGGTACCATTTGCATTGTATTTTAGCCATAGCCATCATTCTTGGCTCTGCAGCTGATCTCATGTCAAGGGATATATAGATTTAGGATAACCTACCAGGAAAAGGATAGTATAGATAGCTTTTTGTTGTGTGTGTGTGTGTGTGTGTGTGTGTGTGTGTGTACAGATGTGAGATAGCACACATGTGGAGGTCAGAGGACAACTTGGAAGAGTTGATTCTTTCCATCCACCATGTACATTCTGGGATTGGAGCTACAGTTACCAGTCAGACATGGCAGCAAGCACCTTTCACCTGTAAAAACAAGTTGTCTGAATTTTTGAGATAGGGTCACACTCAGTACCCAGATTGTCCTGGAGCCATATAGGGCAGGAGCTGGTCTCTTACTCCCATAACGGTCCTCCAATCTCAGCCCCTCAAGTGCTTAGATCATAGGTGTGAGCTACTGTGTCCTACAAATGGCAGCATTTTTCTCACATGCCATTTTACAGCTGACTAGTTATGCTTTGTGAGCAGTAGTTCTTAAGTGCCTGATTTTGGGCTGTCCTGTTTATTGGAATTGCCTCTTTATTTTATTTTGAGACAATCTTACCATGGATCCTTGGCTGGAAATGTGGAGACCAGCTGGCCTTGAACTCAAAAGAAGAGACCTTCTTGCCTTTGCCTCCCCAGTGTTGGGATGAAAGGCCATGATGACTAGCAGGTTGAGTTTTTATTTATTTACTTTTTAAAATGTATTACTTTTTTTTTTTTTTGGTGTGGAGGGGGATGCATCATAGAGCACATGTGGAATTTAAGGCATATTTTGTCATAGTCTGTTCACTCTACTATGTGAGGCCTAGGGACTGAACTCAGGTCATCAGGCTTGGCCTTTATTCTCTGGCCCTCTGTTACTTTAATTTTTTTTTTTAAGATTTATTTATTTATTATGTATACAGTGTTTTTTTGTCTGCATTATGCCTGCAGGCCAGAAGTGGGCACCAGATCTCGTTACAGATGTTGTGATCCACCATGTGGGTGCTGGGAATTGAACTCAGGACCTCTGGAAGAACAGTCAGTGTTCTTAACCTCTGAGCCATCTCTCCAGCCCTAATTTTTTTTTTTTTTTTTTTTTAATTAAAAAGCATTTACCAGGTGGTGGTGGCGGTGGCGCGGCGCATGTCTTTAATCCTAGCAGGTGGATTTCTCTGAAGTAGAGACCATCCTGGAGTGAGTTCTAGGACAACCAGGGCTACACAGAGAAAACCTGTCTCAAAAAACAAACAAACCAAAACATTATTTAATGTGCATGACTATTTTGCCCACAGGTGTGTATTTGCACCATGTGCATGCCTAGTGTTTCAGAAGATGCGATATGGATGGTTGCCAGCCACTGTGTGGTGCTAAGAACTGGGCCTGAGGCTTCTGTGAGAACAAGTACTCTTAGTTTGAGACCTTCCTCGGCCCTGGCTCTCCGTTACTTTAAACAATAGGGTTTGTTGTTTTGTTTGAGGCAGGGTTTCATGTACCCCAGGCTGGTCTTGCTGTTTAGAGTCAAAGATGACCTTGATCTTCTGTTCCTCTTGCTTAGAATTTCCCAGTTGTGGAATTACAGGTATACACTGCCACACCCAGTTTATAGTATGGGGGATCCAGCTCAGGCCTGTTTGTTTTTTGTTTTTTGTTTTTTGTTTTTTTTTTTGAGCTGAGGATCGAACCCAGGGCCTTGTGCTTGCTAGGCAAGCACTCTACCACTGAGCTAAATCCCCAACCCTGTATCCCTGTTTTTAATTTACTTTTTTAAGATAGGGTCTCATGTATCCCAGGCTTGCTGCAAGCTTGTTATATACACTTGGATGGATGACCTTTTTTTTTTTTTTTTTTTAATTATGTGTATGTTTGTGGTTATGTATATGTGATTCCCCAAGAGCCACCGACCAAGAGTGCTAGGAACCAAACTTGGATATTCTGCAAAAGCAGTATACAATCCCAGTGCTTGGGAGGTAGAGCCAGGAGGATCTCCGTGAGTTCGAGGCTAGGACAGGCACCAAAACTACACAGAAAAACCCTGTCTTGTTAAAAAAAAGGTGGGAGGGGGGGTACCATGGGGGAAAAGAGAGCACTGGGATTAAAGGCGTGTGCAACCACGCCAGGCTCAGTATGTACTCTTAATCATGAAGCCATCTTTCTTGCCCTCAACTCTGAACTTTTCTTTCTTCCACCTAATTAGCCTCCTCATAGGTGCTTAAACTGTGTCTCCAAAAGTCCATTCTACCATATGATCAGGCCAGCTGCTTTGGCATGGTGGGGACCATGGTAGAACATGGGCTCACTGTCACAAATTTCTGGCTGTGAAGTGAGTTCCCTCCTTAGAAACAATGCTTTGTGGAACCATAACGATAGATAAGGCATTCTGTAAATCCACAGATGGTACTTTTGTTAGGAGCAGGAAAGGCGAATTCCTATCTGAGTGTCTGTTCCAGTAAGGACAAAGCGATTTCCTCTTCATGAAGAAAGTTGTCCGATGTAGTCAACCTGGCACTAGGTCGCTGGCTGGTGATCCCAGGAATGGTGCCTGTGGGTGCACGGCAGTTGTACTCAGGTCAGCAGTGAGTGGAAGTCCATGTGGTCAAGCCCATGCATAACTTCTGTCTCTGCCACCATGGCAACTTTGTTCCTGGGCCATTGGGCAGGGACAGGGATGGGGGTATGGGAGGCTCACTGTCCAGATGGGTCATCCTGTCTACTGCATTATTGGACTCCTGCCAAAGTCGCCTTTTTTTGGTTTTTCGAGGCAGGGTTTGTCTGTAGCTTTGGAGGCTGTCCTGGAACTTGCTTTGTAGACCAGGCTGGCCTCGAACTCACAGAGATCCACCTGCCTCTGCCTCCCAAGTGCTGGGATTACAGGCGTGCGCCACCACCGCCCGGCTTCCAAAGTCACCTTTTGATGAACACTTAACATGAGATACAAGTATCTTCACAGCTGGGCAGTGGTGGCACACGCCTATAATCCCAGCACTTGGGAGGCAGAGGCAGGTGGATCTCTGTGAGTTCGAGGCCAGCCTGGTCTACAAAGCAAGTTCCAGGACAGCCTCCAATCCTACAGAGAAACCCTGTCTCAAAAACAAAACAAAAACAAAAAACCAAGTATCTTCACATCCTTCACCTGTTTGGAGAGATCTACTCACATACTTTTTCTCCCAGATGTATTTCTTATCAGTTTTCTAATTATGCTCTTTCCAAGTCCCTGACCATTCACTACTCCATTGGCTATAGCCCATGACCATGTGTTCTACCCACAGTGAAGACTCACCTTTACCTGTGTCTTTCAGGGTTGTCTCAGAAAGGGGTTATAATACTGCAGCTGTCTACTTCTCTGTCTGTCCCTGCATAGAATATAGACCTATCAGTAAACGAGGCTCTGTTTTTCTCTACCTCAAGTCAACTGACCCTAGGGTGCACACCATGAGACTAGGTATGTGCTTGGAAGCAGCAGGCATGTCAGTGGGAATAGAACGTGCTTCATGTCACTTGCTTGCGCCATCTGTGCTGGATTATAGGTTGTGTGGATTTTGTTTTGTTTATTTTTCAAGACAGAGTTTCTCTGTGTAGCTTTGCACCTTTCCTGTAACTCACTTGGTAACCCAGGCTGGCCTCGAACTCAGAGATCCACCTGGCTCTGCCTCTCGAGTGCTGGGATTAAAGGCGTGCACCACCACTGCCCGGCTGTGGATTTGTTTTAGTGTGTTTTTTTGGCTTTTTTTTTTTTTTTTTTTTTTTTGAGACAGTTTCTTTGTGTAACAGCCTTGGCCATCATGGAACTCACTCTGTAGACCAGGCTGTCCTTGAACTCACACAAACCTGCCTGCTTCTGCCTCCTAAGTGCCAGGATTAAAGGTGTGCACCACCATGGCATGGCAAGTTTGTTTTAACATTTCATTATTGTGTATGTGTGTGTGCCTGAGTGTGCTGCTGTGCGTGTGCAGAGATCGGAGGACAACTTGTAGTAGTTGCTAGTTCTCACGTTTTACCTTTTAAGAATAAGAGACCAAACTTAGATTGTCAGGCATGGCAGCAAGTGCCCTTACCTGCTAAGTCGTCTTGTTAGTCCTTGGCTCTGGGTTTTTTTTTTTTTTTTTTTTTTTTTTTGAGACAGTGGTCTCATGTATACCAGACTGGCCTTGAATACTCTATGTAGCAAAGGAGAAGGATGGCCTGAACTCCCGATCGTCCTGTCTCTGCCTCCCACAAGTACTGTGCATATAGGTGTGTGCCATCACACTTGGGTAAGATTGGCCTTTTTATTCATACTCCATTCCAAAATAAGTTATATTGGAATATATATATATATATGTGAAGTTTCATGAGAATATGATCTTGAACTGAATGTCAGTTTGCTGCTATCCAAAACTTTTTTTATTTATTTATTTATTTATTTATTTATTTATTTATTTTTTTGCTCACACTTAATCCAGCACTTAGGAGGCAGGGGCAGGTGAAACTCTATGAGTTCAAGGCCACTCTTGTCTACATAGTGAATTCTAGGCCATCCAGGGCTACATAGAGAAACCCTGTTTCAAAAACAAAACAAACTTAAGTTTGGGGAGCTGGAGAGAGGGCCCTGCAGTTAAGAGCACTGGCTGCTCTTGCAGAGGACCCAGGTTCAATTCCCAGCACCCACGTGGCAATTCACACCTATCTGACTCCAGTTCTGGGGTCTTCAATGTTGACACAAAGCATGTACATGGTAAATAGACATACATGCAGATGAACACCCAAACACATCAAATAAAAAAATTTAAAACCGCCTGGAGGTAATGGCGCACCCTTTAATCCCAGCCCTTGGGAGGCAGAGACAGGCAGATCTCTGAGTTCAAGGCCAGCCTGGTCTACAGAGTGAGTTCCAGGAAAGGCGCAAAGCTACACAGAGAAACCCTGTCTCGGAAAAAAAAAATTTTTTTAAAACCAGTGTGCCTCGGGTTGATAAGTGCTGCTTTCCCGAGTGTGCGCGCGTGCGTGCGTGCGTGCGTGCGTGCGTGCGTGTGTGTGTGTGTGTGTGTGTGTGTGTGTGTTGTACATATGTGAAGGAACTGGATAAATAGTGGGAGACTGTGTGAGTTCTGGGGATTGAACTCAAGTTTTCAGGTTTGTGTGACAAGCACTTTGACAACTGAGCTATCTCCCCAGACCCTCCCCCCCCACACACACACAATTTTTTAAATTTAAGTGCCTGGATCAATTCACATTCCTAGTGTGTTACTTCATTTGTATTGTCTTTGTTTCTACCAGAATCTCTCCCTTCTTTTGGATACATTGTCTCATTATGTAGGCCTGGTTGACCTTGAATTTATGCAGTCTTCCTTTCCTATAGAGTGCTAGGATTGTGGGCCTGTTTATTTTGGGGTGTGTGTGTGTGTGCGCCCGCGCTCATATGTGTTTTCAAGATTTGTTTTATGTGCATTAGTGTTTTGCCTCTATGTCTGGATGTGAACCATTTGTGTGCCATGTTGGAAGCAGCCCTGGAACTGGATGTAAAGGTTAACTTGTGCTGATGTCTGGGTGCTGAGAATTGAACCTGAGTCCCCAGCCAGCAACTGGTGCTTTAACCACAGAGCTGGCTCTCTAGTTCCGCTTTTGGTTGGTTGTTTGGTTAGTTGTTTGGTTGGTTTTTCCAGACAGGGTTTCTCTGTGTAACAGCCTGGCTGTCCTGGAACTTGCTCTGTAGACCAAGGCTGGCCTCCAGCTCAGAAATCTGCCTGCCTTTGCCTAAGGCATTTACCACCACTTCCTGCTTCCTGTTTTGTTTATGTAATTTTTTTCTTTGACAACTTCATATATGTATGTAACCATTACCCTTTTTTTTTTTTTTTTTTTTTTTTTTTTAGATTTATTTGTTATGTATACAGTGTTCTGCCTGCAGGCCAGAAGAGGGCACCAGATCTTATAAATGGCTGTAAGCCACCATGTAGTTGCTGGGAATTGAACTCAGTACTTCTGGAAGAGCAGCCAGTTCTTTTAACCTCTGAGCCATCTCTCCAGCCCCCATTACCCTTTCTTATTCCCTTCCCTTTGGACCCCTTCTTTGTTCCTACTTCATGTCTTTTTCTGTCCTATGTCTCACTGAATTTAATTAAGATAGTTTGCATGAACATGAACGTGGGATTGTTTACTGAAGAAAATGGCTCCCCATATTCCAGCAGCCATTAACTGCCAATGGTAACACCTCAGCTAGAGGTAGGGTCTCACGGACCTCAGACTCATGGCAGCTTTGAACTCCCTTACCTCTGAACTATAGCACTGGGACTACAGTAGGTAGGAGTCACACACTCAACTGCCTTTTTTTTTTTTTTTTTTGAGACGTCTTTTAGAGCCCAGATTGACTTTAAATTTACTGTGTATGTAGTTGAGGATGATCTGTAGCTCCTGCTTCTGGTTTCTGCCCCTCCCCAAGTGTTCTGTGTCACAGGAGTGCACTGGCCACCTAGCGGAGCCCTTCTCCTTAACCTGTCCTTTGCTGCTGCCTTGGCTGAGTCACTTGTCCTCTAGATTCATTACTTGAAAAAGCAGCAGCTGGGCTTGGTGGTGCATGTCTTTAATTCCAGCAGCATTTGGGAAGCAGAGACCAGCCTGGGCTATATGAGACATTATCTCAAAAACAAACAAAAACAAGGACATCCAGTTGCTCAGTGGGTAGAGGCATGCCCTGCCAAGCCTGATTACTTGAGTTCAGCCTCCAGAAACCACACAGTGGAAGGGAAGAACCAACTCCTGTAGGCCTCCACATGTGTGGTATTATGTATGTAACTTCCACACACAACATAAAAGAATTTTTAGTTAGGGTCTTATTCTGTAGCCCTGGCTGGCTTTGAACTCACAGAAATCTACCTGCCTCTGCCTTGTGAGTGCTAGAATTAAAGGCATGTGTCACCACTCTTAGCAAAGGAAAAAAAAATGTTAAACACACACCCATACCCCCCAAAATCAACAATCCATGCTTTTTAGAATTGTCAGGGGACTAGGGAGATGGCTTAGAAGTTAAGAGCACTGGCTGCTCTTCCAGAGGTTCTGAGTTCAATTCCCAGCAACCACATGGTGGCTCACAACCTTCTAGAATTTTCTGGATTAAATGGTATACATTGTGAGGTCCTCTCACTTTCTTGAGTACTGATTCAGCCATGAAAAGCTACTTTCCAATCAAGCCTGGAGACCGAGTTTGGTTCCCAGAACCCGTGTCAGATAGAAGCAGAGAATTGACTGCACAGAATTGTCCTCTAGCTTCTATGTGTGCACTGTCGCACCTATGCACATACATACTGACAGCCAATACTTTGTTGTTGTTGTTCTTTGAGAAAGGGACTGCCCTGGAACTTGCTCTATAGACCACCCTAGCCTCAAACCCAGAGATTCACCTCTGCCTCTCAAGTGCTGGGATTATAGGTGTACACCACTGTACTTTTCTTTGGGTATCCAGCTCCCAAAAATTAACATGGAGACTTCTTATTAATTATGAAAGCTTGGCCTTAGCTAGGCTTGCCCCACTATCTTTTTTTTTTTTTATTATTTTTTATTTTTTTTTTTTAGGCAGAGTTTCTCTATGCAACAGCCCTGGCTGTCCTGGAACTTACTTTGTAGACCAGGCTGGCTTAAAACTCAGAGGTATGCTTGCCTCTGCCTCCCAAGTGCTGAGATTAAAGATGTGCACCACCATTACCCAGCACTCACTAGCTCTTTAACTTAAATTAACCCATTTCTGTTCATCTGTGTGTTGCCATGTGATTCATGGCTTTTACCTCTCCTGCATGTCTCTTCCCTCTGTGACTGCTGGTGACACCACCTTTCTTCTTCCCAGAGCTCTCTCTGTCCAGAAGTCCCTGCTATACCTTCTGCCTTGCTATTGGCCATTTAGCTTTTATTAAACCAATGGCTTGACATATCTTTACACAGTGTAAAGGAATAAATTCCACAGCATGCCACCCCTGCCTGGCCATTTAAAAATATTCTTGCCAGCCGCTGTGGCGCACGCCTTTAATCCTAGCAGTCGGGAAATAGAGCCAGGCGGATCTCTGTGAGTTCGAGGCCAGCCCTGTTTACATAGCGAGATCCAGGACAGGCACCAAAACTACATGGAGAAACCCTGTCTGGAAAAACCAAAAGAAAAGAAACCATCCTTAACCGTGTTGAGCATGACAGACAATGCTGCTGCTGCTTGCATCCACATGACTTTGAATGGCAGTGGGAGAGAGATAGCTCCAGTTGCCTGTGATGGTGGTCCTGTAGACCTTTTTGTCCTTTTGTAGAAGAGTCTTTCCCAGAACCCTTAGGAAGTCTTGGAGCTCTCTCTGCTTAAGGAAAATAGGAATGGGTATATGCTTTGTTCTCGTTTTCAGAGATCCTTTATGGGGACATTATTAGTTTGGGACTTCTCTTATGAATTTTCATATCTATTCTTTTCTTTTCTTTTTTTTTGAGCTGAGGATCGAACTCAGGACCTTGTGCTTGCTAGGCAAGTGCTCTACCGCTGAGCTAAATCCCCAACCCTTTTTTTTTTTTTTTGGTTTTTCGAGACAGGGTTTCTCTGTGTTCTTTTGGTACCTGTCTTGGAACTCGCTCTGTAGCCCAGGCTGGCCTCAAACTCACAGAGATCCACCTGGCTCTGCCTCCCGAGTGCTGGGATTGCAGGCGTGCGCTGCCGCCGCCAGCACCTCTTTTATTCTTTAGGGAGAAATAAAAAAGTAGACCTCCCTTTTATTCTGCAGCCAAACTCTCTTCTTCACTCGCTTTGTCCATCACCATTCTTGGCTTGTTTAGTTTTGTTTTGTTTCGAGACAGGGTTTCTTTGTCAGCCCTGCTGTCCTCGAACTCAGAGATCCTCTTGCCTCTGCCTCCTGAGTGCTGGGATCAAAGGTGTGCAAAGACCATACCCAATGACGTGTCTTTTATTTTATTTCTCTTCAGTGGAAGAGGAGAAAGACAAAGGTTATGGTTGACATTTGAGCTTCTAGCATCTTTTTGAAAATTTATACAAATACAACCCACCGTATTCAAATCAGTACAAAATAACATTTGAGTGATGTCAAGGGCAGTGGGACAACATCAATGTAGAATATGTGATTGCTGCCCCCAAAAAGTTTAGCTAGATTAGATCCCCTTAAACTGTAATCAGATTGTTTCTGTTGCCTTAGGAGGTCCTGGAACTCCTTTATATAAAAGGTCAGGTTCAGCTAGGTTAGCATCAACAGAATCTCACAGTCTTACTGTTCAGCTGGCCCCCAGATGTGTAGATACACTAGGAAATATTATACTGTTGCTGGTGTGCTGTGTGGGTGTGTCTGAGGTAACTGTTGTCTGAACATAAGAAGCGTTAGACAGTTTTCTAAAGAATATGGTACAACAACTATGTGTGTAGCATTCATATTATTTTGGGGAAGTGTATGTGAGGTTACCAATACATGTCTTATAACATTTGTTCATTTTGTGTGTGTGTGATAGTGTGCAGTGGCATGTGCATGCCACAGTATACATGTGGAGGTCAGAGAACAAGATGTGGGACATTTATCTTTCTTGCCAGCTCTGTCATTTTATAAAAGGATGGCTTGTTGGGTGTAGAGGTGCTTGCTGCCAAGCCTGACAGCTTGAGTTCAATCCCAGCATCCACATCTCAAAAGGAAAGAAGTGACTGCAATAAGAACCCCTCTAACCTTCATACATGTGCCATGGATGTGAATGCGCACGCACACTTCAGTAGTTTAAAGGGACTTGGACATGTACTTTTCATGTCCATTGGGAAGGGGGCTTGGAACCAATTCCCTGGGGATACCTAGAGTGACTTTTGTAACTCAGGACTAGGATTTGGCTGGCATTACTCATTTAGAATTGACCCTTACTTATGAGAAGCTGTCAAAGCCACAGATTTGGTACATTCCTGTCCATGGCTGAAATACATTTCATCCTTTTGTAGATTTTAAGGAATTCAGAGGGCCGGGCGGTGGTGGCTCACGCCTTTAATTCCAGCACTTAGGAGGCAGAGGCAGGTGGATCTATGTGAGTTCGAGGCCAGCCTGGTCTACAGAGTGAGTTCCAGGAGAGGCTCTAAGCTACACAGAGAAACCCTGTCTCGGAAAACCAAAAAAAAGAAAAAGAAATTCAGAGGTTGGCAAGATAGTTTAGAGAGCAAAAGCACTTGCTACCAACCTGCTGACGCTGTTTGACTCCTGTAACCCACGTGGTAGGAGGAGAGGACTGCCTCTCTCAAGCTGTCTCTGGCCTCCACGTATGTGCTGTGCCTGTGTATGCCTGGACTCACACAGAGTAAACACGAAGACAGTAGTAAGTGTAGGAAGTTGAGGACCCTGTCTGCTGGAACAGACATGGTGGCTCATGGAAGATTGCCGTGAATTCCAGACCCTGTTTCAGAGTTTTATTTTGTTGTTTTTTTAATTAAAAATTGAAAAGGGAGCCGGACGGTGGTGGGTGCCTTTAATCCCAGCACTCAGGAGGCAGAGGCAGGCAGATCTCTGAGTTCAAGGCCAGCCTGGTCTCCAAAAAATGAGTTCCAGGACAGGCTCCAAAGCTACAGAGAAACCCTGGAGTGGGGGTGGGTGGGTGGAGTTGGAGAGTTAAAAAAGTAAAGGGACTAAAGAGAGAAGGCCCAGCAGTGAAGAGCACTGACTGATGTTCCAGAAAACACGGGTTCAATTCCCAGGCCATCTGGTTTCTGACCACACCAGGCCTTAAAAAAAAAAAAAAAAAAAAAAAAGGACCCACGTGACCCCTCTCACTTTCCTTAAAAGCTGGGCATCGGTGGTGGCACACGCCTTTAATCCCAGCATTTGGGAGGCAGAGCCAGGTGGATCTCTGAGTTCGAGGCTAGGACAGGCACCAAAACTACACAGAAAAACCCCATCTTGTAAAAAAAAAAAGGGGGGAGGGAGCACTGGCTTTTCTAGAGGACCTGGGTTTGATTTCCAGCATCCTTATGGCAGTTTAAAACATCTGTAATCCTAGTCCCAAGGGGATTGGCCTCTGAGGTCACTGCATGCACACGATGCAGACATAGATTCAAGTAAGTATTTATACACAGAAAAATAAAATTTAAAATTATTACAGATTAGAGAAAGCTGGGTATGATGGCACATGCCTTAAATTCCAACACTCGAGGCAGAGGCAGGTAAATCTTTGTGAGTTCTAGGCCAACCTGACATACATCTCAGGTTCCAGATCAGCCAGGGTTATGTGGAGATCCTGTCCCAAAGGGAAAAAAATTTTTTTCCTGCCTGGACTTGTTTGTTGGAAGTGTTTCTGACTCTGGAGTCACTTACTGGCTTCTCTCTCTCGGCTGGTGTCTGCCGTCAGCCCCAGCACACCCTCCCTAGAAGCAGCTTTACTTGTGCACACAGCCCTTCGTTTCCTGAAAGCTGGCTGGCTGCTCTTGACTCAGCATAGTGGGTGGTGGTGGTGGTGGTGGTGGTGGTGGTGGTGTGATGTGTGTTTTTGAGACGGTTTCTCTGTGAAATAGTCCTGACTACCCTGGAACTCACTCTGTAGACCAAGCTGGCCTGTGTCTGCCTCCTGATTGCTGGGATTAAAGGCGTGCACCACCACTGTCTAGCATTGGTGTTTTTCAGTTGATACTTGCTAATTGGCCATATTTTTGGAGGACAGGGTGATAATTTGATACATGGATTCTAACATGTAATTAGGGTAATTGACATTTCCTTCTCTTTAAAAAAATTTATTCTTTAGTGGCAATGTGTATTCCTGCTGTTCCTTTTTCTGTTCCACTATTTTTTTTGGTTTTTTTTTTTTTTTTTTTTTTTTTTGGTTTTTTCGAGACAAGGTTTCTCTGTGTAGCTTTTCGTGTGCCTTTCCTGGATCTTGCTCTGTAGACAAGGCTGGCCTCGAACTCACAGAGATCTACCTGCCTCTGCCTCCCGAGTGCTGGGATTACAGGCGTGCGCCATCACTGCCCGGCTATTCCACTATTCTTATTAGTTATTAATTTATACATAGGTCTCACTATGTAGCGCCAGCTGGCCTGCAACTCTCTACATAGACCAGGCTAGCTTGGAACTCACAGTGGTTTGTCTGCTTCTACTTCCTGAGCGCTTGGATTAAAGATGTTTCCACAGGCAGCCCAATTATTATTGTATACATTCGTATGCCTGTGCATGCATACCATGGTGTGTGTGTGTGTGTGTGTGTGTGTTTAGGTAGGTCATTCAGCATATAACTTTTGTGTCATCAGGTTTCTCTTTCCACTTTATATGGGCTCCAGTGATCAAACTGGGGGGTGCGGAGGCTGCAGGTACCACACACCATTAATCCCAGCAACTCAGGAGGCAGAGACAGTTCCAGGACAGCCAGGACTGTTTCACAGAGAAACCCTGTCTCAGAAAACTAAAGTGGGTAATGGGTGGGAGACTGGGTTCCTAGGCCTGTGCAGGAGTTCCCTTCCCTGCGGAGCCATCACTGGCCCGTCCCTACCTTCCTTGTGGAGGGGAATCAAACCCAGGGACACACATCCCAGACAGGTGCTAAGCCACCCCTCCAGCCTCACACGACTACCTGCCTTCTTGGAGGGTCTTTCCCGGCCTAGGCAGCTGCCCTTAACCAAGCATACTGCCATTGAAGCCTTCCAGAGCGAGGTAATCAGATTAGGAAAATAGATTTTGAACTGAATTGTGGTTGCTTTACTTTTTCTACTTTTTTTTTCTTTTGGGGTGGGGGCAAAGTTCTAGAACAGCCAGAGCTGTTACATAGATAAACCTTGTCTTGAGGGAGAGAAAAAAATTGTGTGTGCACATGCCCCCAAGGCAGGAGGATGGCATTGGGTCTCTTGGGTTTGGAATTGCAATCATTTGCAAGCAGCCTGAGTGCTAGGATCCAAATTCCAGCCTCAGGATTGAGCAAGAAGCACTCACGACCACTGAGCTACTGCTCTAGTCCCTTAACTTCACCCACCCCCACCCCCAGCCCCCATTCCTTTAATCCCAGCACTCGGAGGCAGAGGCAGTTAGATCTGTGAGTTGAGGCCAGCCTGTCTACAGAGTGAGCTCCAGGACAGCTGGGACTACACAGAGATTCTTTCTTAGGGAAGGAAAAATAAATATAAATAATAGATAATAAATAATAAAAGAATAAAATGAAAAGTCAAGAGGGTTGGAGAGATGTTAGAATGAAGAGCTGAGTGTGGATCTCCAAACCCCACAAAAGTTACAGGTGGGTGCTGGCCTACCTGTAACCCTAGCACTCATGAACTGGAGTCAGGGACTGCCTAGGTAGCCAGACTGTTAGAAGGAGTAGATCTGGGTTAAGCAAGAGACCCTGCCTCAATTTATATGGTGGAGAGTGATCAAAGAAGACACTCCAACTCATCACACACATGCATACACATTCATACACCACACCTGGCCAGAACTCCTTTTTAAAACTGGTAATCTGTTTGAAGAGTGCTGTCTTCTCTTCCTGTGGATACAGTTCAGTTCCCAACTACCTAGAACTCCAACTCCAGGGGATCCAATTCTCTCTTCTGGCCTCCAAGGGCACCTACACACACACACACACACACACACACACACACACACACACACACACCTTTACAGTTTTGTTTGTTTTAAGACTGGTAATTCTTAATTCCTTGGTTCTTTCTGCCCAGCCTATCATGTATATAACCCAGTGAGACAAGACATCCTGTTCTTTAGTCTTGGTGAGATTTGTGTGGTATTGCCCCAGGTATCATCTAATACGCAAAGACTGATTCTAGGCCAGGTGTGGTGGTACATCCTATAATCCTAGATAAGACAGGAGGCTGAAGGAGGAGGATCACTAGTTGGAGGCCAGCTTGAGCTATTGAGTTGTTCAGGTTCCTGCCAGCCTGAAATCTTTTTTTTTTTTTTTTTCAAGGAAAATGGATGTAAGTAAGGAAAGGGGAACAATTAAAGATTGCTTTCAAGCTTGTGATGATTTGCTGTGTGTGGCCATAGGTACATCTCTTTTCTATAACTTCATTTCTGTTCAAAGTGAAATACCAATTCTGGTTTCTTGAAGTTTGGCAAATGTTTTATGACTCAATAAGATGTACATAAATTTTGTCATAAACATTAAGAATTGTGTTTTGGGGTGGGCCATACTGCTCAGTGGTTGTTTCTATTCATGTTATTTTAGAGAGAGTTTCATAAGTGGTCCACACTGGCCTTAGCCTCTAGCTTCCTGAGTGCTGAGAATACAGCCCAGTGCCACCTTGTCTGGTCTAGACATTGAGAGCATGACCTAGTTCCCAACTATGTGGTCAGGTGCTAGACACCAGAATTCCATCACTAGCATTCAGTAGTTATTCCCAGGCGTGACGTGGTGCTGTGTCTCTTTCCAGGTAGAATGGAAGAGTCTCACTTCAATTCTAACCCATACTTCTGGCCTTCTATCCCCACAGTCTCAGGGCAGGTAAGTGGTTTGTTTTATTCTCCTCAGTGTTTATTTCAGCTCTGAGAAGTGAGGTCTTCGTGTTTCTACGGTGTGGAGGCTGAAGCAAAGTAACACACACCTAGTTTCACTGAGTCCATTACCACTGAGAGTTCCATAGTGTGTGGGTCTGGCTCCTGTCCAGAAACAGATAATCAACTCCTTGTTCCTTGATCTCCAAGGAGAAAGAAGACAATGGAATGTCCTTATGGAGCAGACAAAAATCGGGCTTGCTCAGTCTGAAGAGGGTACTCTTCTTCCCCTTCTTTTCTTTTAGATTGAAAATACAATGTTTATCAACAAGATGAAGGATCAGCTATTGCCAGAAAAGGGCTGTGGACTGGCGCCACCTCACTACCCCACTTTGCTGACAGTGCCTGCCTCAGTGTCTCTGTCCTCTGGCATTAGCATGGACACAGAATCCAAGTCAGAACAGCTGACCCCACACAGTCAGGCATCTGTTACCCAGAACATCACTGTGGTCCCTGTCCCATCTACAGGGCTGATGACTGCAGGTAAGGGCCCTTACTGCTCTCCATTCTGAGGTGTTGATCTCTCCTGGTCAGTACCCCAGTCTGGAGGGCTCTGAGGACATGGGGAGTGGGGTATGTGTTTAATTCCTCAATCAGATTTTTATTAAGTGCCTACTGTGTACCTAGCAATGTGCTAGGCATTGTGGGGGATACAAAGAAGTAGAAGATGCGGTCCCTGCCTTTGAGGAGGTGACATTCTTTCCTTCTCTGAATCAAGGAGTCTCCTGTTCTCAGAGGTGGAGAAGAGAAGGGAGTCAATCAAGGGGTAAATCTCACTGTTCTGGGGGGGGGGTGCTGGGGGCAGGGTTAGGGGACCATTGTTTTGTACAGGGTTTGGGAGTTCTGTATAGTAGTGGCTTGGAGGGTGGTGGTGAGGGATTAATTAGACAACTATCTGGGGGAAATGAAATAGACTAGGTCAGAGGTGAACAGCATGACCCCATCTCCTTTTTCTGCCAATCCTAGGTCCTGGTTTGGTGATCACATCCCCCTCAGGCTCTCTTGTGACCACAGCCTCATCGGCTCAGACCTTCCCTATTTCGGCTCCCATGATTGTCTCAGCTCTTCCCCCTGGCTCACAAGCCCTGCAGGTGGTCCCTGACCTCTCCAAGAAGGTAGCGTCAACCCTAACTGAGGAAGGAGGCGGAGGTGGCGGTGGAGGTGGCAGTGTGGCTCCTCCTAAACCTCCTCGGGGCCGCAAGAAGAAGCGGATGCTGGAATCAGGGCTTCCTGAGATGAGTGACCCTTACGTCCTTGCCCCCGATGACGACGACCATCAGAAAGATGGCAAGACCTACAGGTAGGGACTCAAGCCAGGGGCACCAGGGGTGTGAGGGCGACTGTTTCAAGCCCCCCATCTTCTTTGGGTCCTGCCCCAAGTCGGGCTCTGCTCTCAGCAGCTGTCACCTGAGAGCCACTTGCATGTCCAGGCGCCCTGTGCTGTGATAGGAAGGTGCAGCTGCTGGCCCTCGCGGCTGTTTAGACCCTTGTTCCACTGCCCCTTTGAAAACTCAGCCTCCCATGCTCCTTAACTGATTTTTGAGTGACAGGAGAGTTCCTCTCTTGTAATAAGACCAGACTGGGCTCCAATGTCTGCAGCTCCTTTTTTTTCCTTTCTGTTTCTTATTTTCAAGAAATCTTTCTGGTAAGCACCTTACCTAACCCTGTGCCATCCACCAGCTCTTGGGCTGTGTTGAGCACTGAGCCCATTAGCCCCTGCATGGTTGGGATGGGAGGAATAGTATACTTATAAAATGACTTGTTTGCTCACTTTCCAATTCACGGAAGTCATTTTGATCCTCCACTTTCTCTCCCGTTGTCCCCTCCAGAAGAGCATATGCATATTTGCATGTGGCACTGTGTACAGAGAAACTCCTTGCCCTTTGAACATTGAAACAACTTGAATCTCATTGAAAGCTGTCAGGGTCCCTAGTGGGTTTTTGGAGACTTGGTCCCAATGTGCAGAATGGGTTATTTGTCACAGCTTTGACATATATAGACAGGGGCAGATTTGCATGGCTGGGAGACTGGTTCTGTCCTTAGTGTACCGAGATGGGCAATGTTGTTCCCATTTTAGGAGCGAAGGGAACTGCGGCACAGGAAATGGACAGAGCCTTGGGCTCATGGATTCAGTTCCCGGCTCCACCACGAACTTGCTGTGTGACCCTGGGCAAGTCCTTTACCCCTCTCTGCGCCTCAGTTTCCTCATCTGTAAAATGGGGAGAATTCTTTGTATGCCTCCCATTTGTTGGGAGTATAGATAATCTTTAAAATGTTGGGAAGTTCAGAAAGATGAGAGCTAATCATTACTTAGCATTATTTACTTGAATTGTATAGTTCTGTGGAGAGTATCCACAAGTACACTGTTTAAATACCTCTTTCTTCGTGAAAAAGAGGGCGGTGTTGCTATGCAGAATATATTGAGCACTGCAGAATTCCAGCTGTAATTCAGAAGTTCATTGTAGCTTTATTATTACAGGTGTACCCCACTTTATACAATAAGTGTTCCTGGAAAATGTTTACATCATACCATATTATAAAGGTACCTGACAAGTTTGATTCATTTAAAGGCATTCTTTTATTATATCAGTTGAAATGAAAATCCCTTTTAACTTGACTGTGTAGATACCTGGATTTTTTTTTTTTTTTTTTTTTTTTTTTAAATATATTTGCTTAAAGTGAGGTCTTTGACGAGAGATGCATTTATCTAACATGTTGAAGTAGTGGAGGTAACCCTGCTGGTTGACCAGGGCCTCAGTTCTGCCAAGTTCATTTTTTTTCTCCACACTAAAATTATTCTGAATTTCCCAACTATGTATGAATATATACATGTATATGGATAAAGAATTGTGACTATACAGTTGGAAGGAAGCCTTCTAGGACCTTCTACCTTCAGTGTTTTTGAAATTCTTGAAAGCCTCCACCCTTGATTAAAGGGAACCCTGAAATTGTTCTGTGACTAATTATATCCTAGTTGAAAAATATTCCTTCAGAAACTTAAAATTCTAAAGTCCAAAGGAATCTTCCAAATCACAAAGAATTCTGGCTTTCTTTCTTATTGTGCAATTGAATTTAAAAAATAATCCTGAAGCCGGGCAGCGATGGTGGTGCACGCCTTTAATGCACTCGGGAGGCAGAGGCAGAGGCAGGTAGATCTCTGTGAGTTCAAGGCCAGCCTGGTCTACAGAGTGAGTTCCAGGACAGCCAGGGCTGTTACACAGAGAAACCCTGTTTCAAACAAAAACAAAAAAAAAGTCCTGATTTTGGTGCATGTGTATGTGAACTACTTCTGTCCCAGCTGTCAGTAGCATGACTGGGTATTGGAGGAATTAGGTGCTGTTGCTATGGACAAGTCAGCTTAACTCAAAGGCTTTGTTCTCATCTAGGAAATAAATGGGTCAGTCAGATTGATCTATTGTATGAAAATATTTTGGGGGGAAATCTGAACATTTAAATTGTTGTCAGCATCTTAGAAAGAAAAGGCTGGGATAATAATTCAAAGTGATTACTGAATCCCAGGTCATTGCATTGCCTACCATTCTTACTGTATCTGATACACATGGTGTCCATTGAAGTAATGGACTAAATGATGTATGGTGCTAGCTTTTCCTTTCCACTGCCACAGCAGTCCTGAATCAGATTTCTAACTACCCAGTGCCCTACAGTAAAGGACTTACTTGACTTCTTGGGGCTCCCAGAGTTTTAAAATACAGGTTAAATTTTCCCTGTCCAAAAGTGGTTGAGACTTTGGCTTTTTTTCAAATTTTGGAGTATTTGCACATACCTTGGGAATGGGGCCCAAGTCTGATCATGGAAATTTATTTGTTAAGCTGGATGTGGTGACTGGAACACAGCAGCAATCTCAGTACTCAGGAGGCTGAGGCAGGAGGATCAGGAATTCAGTACCATCCTGGTCTATATAGCCTCTCAAACCAAAAGCAGAGTCAGTTGTGGTGGTGCTGCTGTGAGACTGTTGGGTCTGCCAGCCTATCTTAGTACTGACTCAGAAAGGTGTAACTTCCCCTCTCCAGATAGTGGCTGCAACTTAGCGGTGCTCTCCGTGGACTTTCTCACACTTTGAAGTTTATCCAACCCATGTAACTGCTGGGCTGTCCTGTGGCTGAACCTTCATGCCTAACAGAGAGGCATGGCTTTCTTTTCCACCCACTCCTTCAGGCATCTGCCAAACTTTACAGCTTGCCTTCTCTGCAGTTTTTCTTTTAAACTTTAATAAAATTGTATTCACGCTCTAAGTAAGAGAAAGGCATTAATGTGTTTCAAACATACCTTACATAGGTAGTCTAAAGGTACATACTACATAGTATTTTTGTGAGCCTGTGTTTTGATTTCCTTCTGTACCATGAAGTAACACATTGAATTTTCCACTTATGGTGTGAAGTCAGTGCTTAGAAAGTTTTAGATTTTGGGTTAGGGAGGCACAGCCTGTCCTTGAATGGTCACCTGAGATCAGTGCCTTCACCTGGCAGATAGTCAACCTCTGCAGGAATACTCTTAGTGCCAGAACTATGGTGTTTGCTTAGTTTGTGGCAGTATAGTGAATAGCTTGCCCTTGACAGATGGTTTTTGGAGCTTTGGGGTTCCTTTTTACAGAATTAGGAGAATACCTGCCAGGTTAGTTTGAGTAGAAACTAAGGTGCTTTAAAGGGCCTACCCCAGCCCCTGTCAATCTCGAGCAGCAGTTCTGGTGATCACAATGGCCATCTGACCGTTGGGAGGCATTGGCATCATACCCCAGAATCTCTTTAGACTTATTATTCTGTTGCCAGTACTTTGTTTTGTTTTGAGACAGGCTGGCCTTGAACTCAGGGTTCTCTCTCCTTCCTCCTCCTCTAGTGCTGGGATCACAGGCATGTGCCATTGCAGCCAGTTTGTCACTCTAGTTTCAGTGAGTTTTTCAGATTCTTCTATAATTAAAGCTTTGAAGATTTGTCTCTTTCTAGTTTCTTAACACACAGTCTCTCACTGTAGCCCAAGCTGGACTACAAGCCCCTCACAGGCCTGCCTCAGTCTCCCGAGTGCTAGGCTATTTTCTTTTTCATAATTGACTTACACTTCAGGGGTGATGGGGTTTGAATTAAAATGTATGGATAAATTTACTATTTGAATTCCAGTGTGTTGGGGCTGAGGATACAGTTCTGTAGTAGAGCACTTTCTGGTGTGTGGCAAGGCCTAGGTTCATGCCCCAGCACTTTAGAACATTTTTTAAGCAATGAACATGTTATATCTGAACTGGGAAATTTTAGTTCTCTAAGGAACTTATTTTGTAACTTTAGTGCAGTGTCCTATACGTGTCATTATGTCCAGTTGCTAACCTCAGTCTTTGTAAAATACTTACATCATCATCGGCTCACCCATCAAAACCGAGAGAGACTGTTAGCAATAATGTCATTTTATAAGTAAAGAACATTTAGCTTACCTTTGATGGTCTTGAGTGCTTGCTGGCCCTTCGAGAGGCAAAAGTGAGTATCTTCGTTTTAAAGAGCAGAAGATTGAGATGTAGGTTAATGGGCAACCTGCAACTGACTCTGTTGGACTAGAGCCCGAGTATCTGGACTCCTGTTGACTGTGTACTTTGATGATCTTTCCTGCAGTGTTTGGGTGTCTCAGTCGATAGCCAGTGACTGATAAACTGATAGAGTTTTCTGATTCTGACTTTGAAAATTGGTTATCAGTCATTAGGATCTTAGTGAAAGCATTAATACAGAGACCACAACAGTGATACCATTTTCTCAGAGGGGATTTGCTCTAGTCTTGATCACAGCTATTTTCAAAAAATTCTTGTGAAATGAAGAGAATGCAAGAATCCTCATCCCACACAACTGTTGCCCAGTTTACACAGATAGGTGGAGAGGAGAGCAGCTTACCCCAGTGGCGTGGCTTCCAGACCACCTCCCTCTGCTAACTCACAGTGTGCCCTGGCAAGCTGTTTCCAACTCGTGTATGAAAACTTGTACTCAAGAAAGTCTAAGAAGATGTGGCTTAACTTTCAGAGAGACCCTGGATTGGGGATTTAGCTCAGTGGTAGAGCACTCGCCTAGCAAGTGCAAGGCCCTGGGTTCAATCCTCAGCTCAAAACAAACAAACAAAAAACCAAAAAACTTTCAGAGAGACCTCCTTGCTTGATATTGTTGTGTAATGTCAGAACAGGAAGGGTCCACTGATTCAGGTGACCAGGAACAGTGTATTCAGGTGCTGTGATTTAACCCAGGAGTGCCAGCATTGGCTTCATGTGCTAAGAAAAAGGAAAGGTTTAGTATAGCGTATCATTACTTTTCAATTCTTTTTTCTTGTTAAGGTTTAAGGATTATAATCTACTACTAACCGTTACCTTGGCTTGTTTCAAAAGTGGGTCTGATTTGATTGGCTTGAGACTGGGAGCAGGGGCAGGTGATTAAATCAGCTATGGGGTAGAGACCAGATATGGGTTGGGAAAGCCCCTCCAAACAATTCTGGTACTTTCCATCTCCATCTCTTTAGCAGTCACTACAAAAAGGAAGTAGGGAGAGTCACTGAGAAGACAGCTGACTGTGTGGAGATGAAAGATCTTAATCTAGTCAGTTTTCCTTCATTATTGCATGGGGGGCTTGAAAACGTGATTCAGATAAACATGGAGAAACTAGGAATGGGAGTTAGCTTGAAAAGCTTGAAACTTTAACTAGCCCAGTAAAAATCTCTGTCAGTGGTTCTCCACCTGTGGGTCACATCCCCTTTGGGGGTGTCAAACGGCCCTTTCACAGGGCGCCTAAGACCAGGAAAACAGATATTTACAATCCATGGCAGTAGCAAAATTACAGTTACGAAGTAGCCATGAAATAACTGTGGTTGGATGACACCACATCATGAGGAACTGTATTAAAGGGTCACAGTATTAGGAAGGTTGAGAACCACTGCTCTGTGTTCACCCAGATCATAATATATACCTGTCCTACCAGGGTTGAATGTTTATTTTTGTACACTCAGGGTATCTAGTCATTTATTAAGCATTTATTGGGTATTTCTGAGTGCTTGACACTGTGTTAGCTTAGGCAGTAAATAAGAGGCCAGGCATGATGATACATAGCTATAATCCCAGCATTTGGGAGGTAAGAGATAAGAGGGTCATGAGTTCCAGGCCAGCCTGAGCCACATAATGAGTTCCAGGCCAGCTTGAGCTGCATGAGAACCTTTCTTTGAAAAGAAAAAGAAAAGGGAATAAGAAAAAGCTACAAGCCTCACCATGTAGTTGGAACAGGAGATGGGGGCAGTTAGATGGGCTTCTTTTGGCAGGTGTTAGGCTCAGCAGCACCTCCTGGTTGAGGCTCTAATATTGCCCTTGCTTGGCCAGGTGCCGGATGTGCTCACTGACCTTCTACTCAAAGTCGGAGATGCAGATTCACTCCAAGTCACACACCGAGACCAAGCCTCACAAGTGCCCGCACTGCTCCAAGACCTTCGCCAACAGCTCCTACCTGGCCCAGCACATCCGAATCCACTCGGGGGCCAAGCCCTATAGTTGTAACTTCTGTGAGAAATCCTTCCGCCAGCTCTCCCATCTGCAGCAGCACACCCGGTAAGGCTGCTGTCACTTCTACCTGGCTATAAAACCCCCACGACCATGTGGCCTGTGCCAGCTGTTCTCTCCTTTGCCTTTTGGAATCTACTCTCTTTTGTTACTGTCTGAAAACTAAAGTATGTATCCTAGCAGTGGGGGCCTTGAACATTGTGATTTCTGGTCCCCAACTCTGGAACAATTTTTGTGGTTTCTCTCTGTGTCTGTTTGGAAATCTTCTACAGAGCAGACCCTGCTTTTACTATATGCTTCAGTTCAGAGCCATGGTGTGCATTCAACTTCAGGTCCATGGGGAACAGGCGGTATTGGCCTATGTTCAAATTGCTATTTGGAAGCAGGGTAACTGTGGTGAGTGTGCACCCTTAGGAAGAGGCCCAGGGTTGGCAAGACTGACTACTGTAAGGTCGCCAAGAGCCCTGGGTTGCAGCTCTTCACCATCTCACTGCCATTCTGGCCGCCGACCTGCAGTCAGCAACAACCTAGACGTGGGTGTCCTCTTCATTAGCCTCTCCAGCCGGAGCTCGATTGGGAGGAGGGAGGAGGGGGTGCTCTCATCCGTCCAGCAACATCATTTCACCCAGCAGAGAGCTGAGCCCGTGGTGTCGAACTGCCTCCTCCTCCCCCTTCCCTCCTCTCCTCTCGGCAGGATTCACTCCAAGATGCACACGGAGACCATCAAGCCCCACAAGTGCCCGCACTGCTCCAAGACCTTCGCCAACACCTCCTACCTGGCCCAGCACCTCCGAATCCACTCGGGGGCCAAGCCCTACAACTGTTCCTACTGCCAGAAGGCCTTCCGCCAGCTCTCCCACCTCCAGCAGCACACACGGTAAGGGAGAGGGGCGGCTACTGACCCCGCCCCGCCGGCATGCCCTCCCCAACCCCCGCCCCGGACACACACAACCACCCGCATGCGGGGGGCGGGGGAGAGGCCTGGCTGGAGGTGAGGCCTGGCTGGAGGTGAGGCCTGGCTGGAGGAGAATATGACTGGAAACAGAGAAAAGAACTGGATGCCAAGCGAACCTTTCTGGAGCACAAACCATTTCAAAAAGGCACAGTGATTGTTTGGTATTTCTTGATTGATTAAAGCGAGACAAACTTGGAACAAAGACAACTATCTCCTTCACTTTCCTCCCTGAAAATACCAAGCACACATCTTACCAGATTTCCTCTTTGGTGCTAAGCAGAGACATTCGATTTCAGAAGACCTTCTTTGGCCCTCAAGACACTAATTACGCGTGGGAGATATAATCAGATATAAGCTGGCACCAGCCTGGATATCACACTCACGACAACAAGCAAGAGCCCAAGAGTAGAGCACAGATGGAAACTGAGAACTGAGTCCGGCAAACTGAAGGAGCGCCCACTTCATCAAGAGGATGCTCGCATCTGATCCATCGGTGTAGCCTTACTAGGGAAGTCTGATACTAGAAGAGCCAATGGTCTCCTTTGGTGATATCTCAAGATGAAGTGGAGTCCATACTCTTGGCAATTGGCAGTCTTCTTATGGATGTGATGTTCTTACCCAAAAGTGATCAGACTGCCTTGAGGAGTTTGCTGTCTTCGTATACTTGAGGCTTTATCACAGATCGTTCTGAAGTCCCTGAAAAGGAGCAGGTGTTGGTGCATCCTCAAGTCTTGAGCTTATCTTAGTAGATAGAGGGCCCTGTGGTGGAGGGAAGGTTAGATTGGTTCTAACCTCAGGATTTCCTGTCGTTAAGGGCTTAGACTGGGGGCAGAATCCCTAGGCATTTCCATGAGTTTCCTCTGATGTCACCACTACTTTCATTGTAACTGTCCTTTGATTTCAGAACTGTCTCTGGCTATGATGCTCAAGGTTGAAGGAACAGTTTCTGCCTGTAGGGTGGGGACCACTGAGGAAGTGCTATGTATTTTTCTTGTTCCTTACAATTGTAGTTACCTTTTGTTTCTGAACATTCACTGCGAGATGGTTACTGTAGGAGCAGATTTATATACCAGATCATGATGTGCCTGTGTCCTGGATGCTGAGGCCTCAGTCCCTTTTCTCCCGGCACAGTGAGGCTCTCCTTGAGCTCAGTGCTATACAGGCAGTGACCAGAAATCAGGCACTTCAAACCACGCCGGGTCAGAGAGGGGCTAAAGCCAGCACCTCATTCCTCAGGAGACAACCTGAAGAACCTGAGTCTGGTACGGAGCTAGTCTGTAAGTAACCTTGCTGACGTCCATACTCTTCTTTTCATCCTGTACAGAATCCACACCGGTGATAGACCCTACAAATGTGCACACCCGGGCTGTGAGAAGGCCTTCACACAACTCTCCAATCTGCAGGTGCGTATCTGGGTTCCACATAAGTAAGACCTTGAGTTTGAGACTTGGGAGTGACAAAGTGCAAGGCCTGGCTGCGGTACAAAATGAGCTCAGGTCAGCCAGCAACTTTAGATAACAGTTTCTCGGGCTGGAGAGACGGCTCAGTGGTTAAGAGCACCAGCTGCTCTTCCAGAGGAACCAGGTTCAATTCCCAGCAACCACATGGTGGCTCACAACCACTTGAAATGAGATCAGGTACACATGCAGGCAGAATACTGTATGCATAATAAATAAATAAGTCTTTTAAAACAACAACAACAATAATTTTTTAAAAAATGATAACAGTTTCTCAATATTTAAGAAAATAAGAGTTAAGGAGTTAGCTCCCCAACAGACAGTAAAGTGCTTGCCACAAACATGAAGGTGTGATTGATCCCTAGACCCCACTTTTTAAAAGAAAAAAAAAAGTGTTGGGGATTTAGCTCAGTGGTAGTGCACTTGCTAGGCAAGTGCAAGGCCCTGGGTTCTATCCTCAGCTAAAAAAAAACAAAACAAAACAAAAGTAGTTTGGTATGACCTTGTTATCCCGGCACTGGGAAGGTGGACAAAGGCAGGTCTTTGGAGCTCTCTGGCCGCCATCCTGACCATGTTGGCTAGCCCCAGGCCAGTGAGAGGTTATGTCTGAGAAAACAAGGTGGGTGGCTCCTGAGTGGTCACACCAAAGTTGTCACTAGCCGCCACAGGTATGTGCAACTGAACACAAACCCAAAATATTTTTTTTTTAAAAGACTAAGGTCTGATGAGATGGCTCAGTGGTTACATATACTTAGCATGCAAGCCTGACTACCTGAGTTGGACCCCTGGAGCCAACAGTGGAAGAAGAGGGACTAACTCATCATCTTCTACCCGTGTGCCATGGCAGGTACACCCACAATAATAAAATTGAGCCGGGCAGTGGTGGCGCACGCCTGTAATCCCAGCACTCAGGAGACAGGCAGGTGGATCTCTGTCAGTTCGAGGCCAGCCTGGTCTACAGAGCTAGTCCAGGACAGGCTCCAAAGCTACAGAGAAACCCTCTCTTGAAAAACAAAAACAAAAAAAAATTAATTAATTAATAATAATAATAATAAGATTTAAAGGAAAAAAGATTGGTTCTGTAGCTCACTAATAGTGCTTGCTTAAATGTGCCAGGCTATAGTAGGTTCAGGCCCTAGTACATACCATATTTTAACAAAAACACTACCCTTAGGTGGCTAAGAATGGTGGCATGTGCTGGACTACATAGTCAGAAGAAACAAAAAATTAGGGTCTGGAGAAATGGCTGAGCTTAGAGTTTAGAGTACCCATGTCAGGTAGCTTACCACCACCTACCTAGAACTCCAACTCCAGGGAACCCAGTGCTCTTCTGACCTCCCCAAGCACCTGTACAAATATGTATATAAAAATAAATGTTCAAAAACAGCTGACAATCTGGGCTACATGAAACTCTCAGAAAACAAAACAAAAAAGTAATCACAATATATAAAACAATTGCATGTTAGCATTAATAGAAAGAACTATTCCCAAATCCCACTAAAGGAACTTAATGGGAGAATGATACTATTTCACATTTTGCAAGGTTTCTTTCCCCCACAGCCTAGGCAAGCACTCTACCGCTGAGCAACACACCCAGTCCTTGTGATTTTCTTATACTTACATGGTGTGTTGTGTGACTTAGACTGGCCTTGAACCTGCCATCCTAGCTCTTTGGTCTTAAGTGCTAGCGTTGCAGATGTGTGCTGCAATGACCAGGAGCTTTGTACATTCCTTCAGTCTTTGGCTTAGCTAAAAGTGAACATACTCCTCATCTGATACAGTCAGTCTGGAACATGAGAGAACAAGAGTGCAGAAGCAAACACCTGTACTTCGTGTGTGTTATAGCTGTTTATGCATAAGTATAGGTAACGCTTGGGTGTCTGCTTCTGTAGCTCTCTGCCTTATTTTTGAGACTTTTTACTGCAGCTAGAGCTCACCATACTTGACTAGACCAGTAAACCTGAGGGATCCTCCTGTTTCCGACCCTGCCCAGCACTGAGATTCTCGGTGCATGCCATCAGCCAGCCCTTAGGTAGATGCTGAGGATGTGAAGTAGGGTTCTTACCACATAGCAAGCACTCCACCCACTGACTCATCTACTCAGTCCTTGTCTCAGTATTTCAAAGGGTTTTGATTATGTGGGTCCCTGAAAAGGGTCAGGTAGCCCCCAAACCTCCCTTTAAGAGCCACTGGAAGAGGGAGACCAGGTAGGTGTAAGTGTTGTAACTTTGTGGACCCTGGATTTCTGCCGTATGGTAGACATCTCCCCCATTAGCCACTAGTCCTGATGTTTCATCAGAGCACTCTACTGCTTCTTGTAAGAAGGGAAGCTAGGAGGGCCTCTGCTCACCCCGGGCGCTCTCGCCATAAAGGCCGAGGGAGGGAGGGTGCTCATTTCGGTTTCTCTCGCTTGTTTGCAGTCCCACAGACGGCAGCACAACAAAGACAAACCCTTCAAGTGCCACAACTGTCACCGGGCGTACACAGACGCAGCCTCACTAGAGGCCCACCTATCTACACACACGGTGAAGCACGCCAAGGTGTACACCTGCACTATCTGTAGTCGGGCGTACACGTCGGTGAGTGCTTGGTGCTGTCCCTTCCCGATG
Organism: Onychomys torridus; assembly: GCF_903995425.1. Taxonomy (NCBI): domain Eukaryota; kingdom Metazoa; phylum Chordata; class Mammalia; order Rodentia; family Cricetidae; genus Onychomys; species Onychomys torridus. The sequence continues at coordinate 138,999,575 of NC_050445.1, forward strand.
GAAGTCTGTTGGTGACTGGCTTGTCATGTACTTGCCCCTGCTCTCACTGAGTAGATAGAGTCAGTGTCAGAGATAATTAACACCATGAGCAATGGTTCTTCATTAGACAGATAAGATGAGCTTTTGTGTTGGAGAAAGATTTCAGGTATTTTCTGTGAGATTCTAGAACAAGATTATCAAATGGCTTCACTCAAAGATGGTTGAGAAAAAGAACTTTCCCTCTGCCAGCTCAATGTCCACAGTGACTTCTACAAGTCCCAGGCCTTTACCTCACTCCAGAATAACCCTTTCCAGCCATGACAGAGTAAGAGCCCAGAGTGACAGGTGCAGGTCATCTCTTTCCTTTCTTTCATTTTCTTTTTACTGTCTCTAGGAAACATACCTTATGAAACATATGCGCAAACACAACCCTCCTGATCTTCAGCAACAAGTGCAGGCGGCGGCGGCGGCAGCGGCAGTGGCCCAGGCCCAGGCTCAGGCTCAGGCTCAGGCCCAGGCCCAGGCCCAGGCTCAGGCCCAGGCCCAGGCCCAGGCCCAGGCCCAGGCTCAGGCCCAGGCTCAAGCTTCCCAGGCATCACAGCAGCAGCAACAGCAACAACAGCCACAGGCACCACAACCACCACACTTCCAGTCCCCTGGGGCAGCTCCCCAGGGTGGGGGTGGTGGGGACAGCAACCCGAACCCTCCACCCCAGTGTTCCTTTGACCTGACCCCCTATAAGACGGCAGAGCATCATAAAGACATCTGCCTCACTGTCACCACCAGCACCATCCAGGTGGAGCACCTGGCCAGCTCTTAGAGATCCGTACTGCCATCCACTGGAAAGAGGGAGAAGACGTTCTGGCAGAAAGTGCTCTTCTTCCTTGACAAGTCCTGTCTGCAGCTCCTGGGTCCTCAGGCATGGCTTCCTTCGCAAGATAACCACCCTTAATCTCAGCTGCTCCTGATTGACAAAGGAATCCTGAGCTGATAGTGTTATCCAGCAGCCCCATCCAAGCAGAGCTTTTAAAACTGGGGGTTGGTGCTTGAGAGAGGATCTGCTGTGACCTCACATCTTGTCCAGTGTGGGCACTTACCTTTCTCTCTTCTCATCCTCAAAGTTGGGGCCAATAGAAGGCTAGCGGCTGGCCTCCCACACAACAGAAAAGGAAGCTCTAAATGCAACCAGCCTTCCGTTGTACGCTTACCTGTAAAAGAACAGGTTTTGCACGTGGCCTGACCCCTGTGAGCCATTTTCTTTCCCTTACGTGGTCTCACTTCCTATTGGGTGGTGACTGTACCTTTTTATTCGTAAGGGGGACAGTAGCTGATACATGGTCACCAAGGTGCCAGAGATTCCCCAGGTGACCAAAGGTGGTATAAGAGTATGGGTTATGATTTTTTCCTTCAAGTCTCCTTCCTTCTCTGCCAACCAAGGGCCTATATACTCTGCCTCACCACCCCAGTCCAAGGAGCTATGGGAGCTGTGTTCTCTGCAAAACCCCAGCCAGGTTATTGCAGAGAAGAGAGAAGTCAGAGCACATACAAGGACTGGACTTAGCTCCCTAGGTGCCACGGTCAGATGCCAGACATGGATTTATATATAAATATATATATATAAGTATATATATATATACCTGCTCATCACGGCCATCTCTGTTGTAACCATTTCTGTGTTTATAAATGCATTATCTCTGAGAATTTTCACATTGATGTTTTGTTTTTGTCTTTTTTTTCTCCACCTTGTCCTCTGGCCATGGCATTTTAATTTTCTTTTACCTTTTAATTTTTTTAATCACGGCAGATTTCAGAGAAAAGAAAATTAAAATAATCAGGAATTATACAGTTGTTATAAAGCAATTTAAAAATGAAAATTCTTATGTACAAACTAAGGGGTGTTTTTAGAACATTGTATAGAAATAAATTCATGTTTAAGGACGAGAGCAGTGAGCTACTGATGTAAGCTAGCATGGGAAAAGCTATTTGGGGAGATATTCAGGACAGCATTAAGTACTTAAACTGGAATGTGTGAAGAATGAGTGCTTGTGTGGTAAGCCCCATGTGAATCCTTAGCCACTTCCAGTTTAGGAACATTTGTGTACAAATTCTGTCCTGGGGCATATCCGTGGTGAGAGCAAGGTTTTATTGAACAAGACAGCTATATTCCTTACCCTTTGCCCTCCACACACCAAAAAAGGGGGCAGGGGAAGTATGGCCTCTTTAGAGGACCTGCACTACCCATGCCTATTTTGTCCAAATTCTACTGGGCATTGTGTACATATGTGTGTGTCTCGTTAAACTGCAGTGCCTCAGACCAGAGGTTTCCAGTGATGGAAACCATAACCAGCTACTGGGCTTAGGACTGAAGAAAATGCAAAATGCAGTGAGCTTCCATGATACAATGGTTATCATGTTCACCTTACAGTGGAAGACAGTTGTGCTGGACAGAGCATGATCAAGAAACCTAAGACTTCTCATAGTCTACCATGAAAGGATTCAGCCTAATTTCCAAGACTGCTTCATGAAGATTAAATCCTTCATACAGTACTGAAAAAGTTGACAAAGTTCTCAAACCTGAGAACTGACCAACAACTATTACCTAGCGACGTGGATAAGTCAGTCCCATTTAATTTGGGACTAGCCATCCAGGACAGTATCTCAGTATGCCATTGTTGGTTAGCTTCTTGATGCATTTTTCTCCTCTCACTGACTACTGAGAGTCTCTAACGACCTTATTTTCATCACAAGTATTGGAATAAGTACCTTTGTGGGTGAAAGACCATCCCCACTCCCACCCAATGATAATGTTGCCTACTGCTGCTCTGGTTGTATAGAGAAAAGAGCTGGCAGGGATAAAGTTATCCCAACAGCATGCTCTTGTAATTAGAATGGGGTCCACGTCCTACTGCCCTGCTTTAGCATCTGCTCAGTAGTAAATGGGCATTTTTACATATTTGGTCAAAGGAAGCTAAAAATTTTAAAAGTATGCTGTGTGGTGTAATTATTGTGAAAGATGTATGAATTAGAGGTGACAGCTATCTTCAGGAATCTACCACCACTATTACATTATGGGGTTTCAGTTGTTTCCCTAAGGTAGCAGCAACCTGCCAGGCTCGCTCTTTTGTACAATGGATGATACTTTTGACTAGGGAAGTGGCTGATGTCTAGGTGGTCTAGCAATTATAAACCTTGACCCAGTCCTTTCAGTCATGTTAACATCATACATAAATTAAAATACAAAACAAAAACATGAGATCTCCCGTTAATAGCACAACTGCAAAAATCAATGAGTGTTGTGCACTTTGTGAACGTTTATTGAGTATAAAGAACAAGAACCCTAGCCAGGTGTGGTGGCAAATGCCTTTAATTCCAGCACTGTCAAGGTAGAGACAGGCAGATCTCTTAAACTGGAAGACAGCCAGGGCTACCAGTTGTGTTGTAAAAAAAAAATTAAGTGAATAGAAGTGCAAAAGGTTAAGTTTTGCAAAGCCTGACAACTTCAGAAGAAAGCATCTGCCTCGGAGACTACCTGCTTCAGCTTTGATGATCAAATTCAAAATAAGCAAAGCAAAATAGCTGGTTTCCCTACTTGCCGAAAGGAGGGATTTACAGAATTTCAGACAGAACAGTTTCTTCCCCCATTTACCAAACATGCCTGTTGTAAGCAAAAAGTTTGCTAGAGAATGCAAAATGGCGACCTTGCGTGATGTCATACCTGTCTCAGTAACATTGGCGTCTTGTTAAGGGCGGAAGCAGGCTAAAGCAGCCTCGCTGTGGGAGAGCGTGAGTAGCCATGCAAAAAGGTTCAATGTTGGGCGGATGTGTCTGGGGGCGATATAGTAAGGGCGGAAGTTCTTTAAGTACGGGAAGGATCTAATCCAAGAATGGCTCCAGCGCCTGTCTGGTTTCAGTCACTTCCGGGGCGGATCGGAAGTTGCTTTGTTTTGCTTCAAGATGGCTGCTGGGATGTATTTGGAACATTATCTGGACAGTAAGAGCCGCCTGAAGAAGGGGGTCATGTGTCATAGAGTGGTGTGAAGGGTCCGGGTTGGCAGAATCGATGGCTCTGAGGTCCTGGTGGCCTGAAGCTCACAGTTGGGAAAGGGTTCCGCGGGAGGATTTATTCGAGGGTGAAGGAGGAGGGGGCGGGGCAGTGGCAATACAGGCCTCGCTCATACTGTAGGCGAGGGAAGGGGCTGCCCGCTGGGGTCAGGGTTGTGTTTGGAAGGATTTCGGGCAGCAGCAAGGTATTTCCTGACTGTCCTTTAGGGTTCCTGGCCTCAGGGTATATTTTTCTCTCCTAAATTGCGCAGGGTCGTTACCACTGCCATTTGGAGTAGCTGCAAATATTTGATCTGGTCTCCTTTAGTCATTTGTGTCCCCAGAGTGGCTAGGTGAATGGAGGGGGACGACCACTTGCGTTGTTAAACTGAAACGCTTTACTTCGTAAGCAAAATCCAGTTCTCATATAATGAAGTGTGTGTGTGTGTGTGTGTGTGTGTGTGTGTGTGTGTGTGTGTGTTGAGAGACTGGGAAGTGAGAAATAGTCTGGAAGTAGATTAAACGCCAAACTAAGATGTTTGCGTCTTAATATAGAGTATTGACTTTAATAAAGGAAAAGTAAATGGTCAGTTTATGATAGCAGTCCCAATTCAGAGATGCAAACCTGATCTTAGAGAATGACAGAAATTTTTAGATATTAAATATGACAAGATTGATTAGATGGTATCGCGATTAAGAGAAGGAAAAATCAGGGTGAATTCTGCTTGGAAAATAAGATATACTATAGGAGAGCAGTGTAGGAGATTCAGGAGTCATAGCAGTATATTTATTTTTGCCTTAGACATAGACATAAAGTCTGTGACAGTGAGATTCTTTAGGGAAAAGAAAGTGAGGAAGAAAGATGGACAAAATCTCAAGAAAACAGCATTTAAAGGATAAGACATCAATGTTGAAGTTACCAGAAGATCTATATTTTAGTATTTGCAATACTAGGAGGAAGTCAGTCACTTGAACGAGAAGATAGTACCCACTGCTTCAGACTTTCCTTTAGAGGAAGACAAAAGATGGATCATTTGATTTTGGTAATGTGTGGTGACAAAGTAATCATAGTGAACTGATGCCGGCAGACTTGAGAAGTTCAAACAATAGAAGCAACTTTTTGGTTTTTTTGTTTTTAAGACAGTGTCTAATGTAGCCCAGATTGACCTCGAATTTGATACACAGCTGAGGGTGACCTTGAGCTCTAGGTCTTCTTTCCACCTCCCTGGTGCTAAGATTATAAATATGTGACACCATGCCTGGTGTAGTAGAAACATTTTTAAAGTTTGAGTTGGCTTCCTAGAGACACTTTAAAAGTTTGGGTGGGTGTGGTGGCACATACCTTTATTCCCAGAATTTAGGAAGATCTCTGAATTTGAGGCCTGTTGATCTATATAGTGAGATCTAAGCTAGCCAGGGCTACATAATGAGACCCCACCTCAAAAACAAAACAAAACAAAACAAAAAGACAGTAGAACACTTGCCTGGCAGGTTGGAGCCCCTGGATCTGAGGTTCTGTCTGTATCACCAAAGGGGTTGAAACGAGGTTAGACTGTAGGAAGAAATTTCGCTTCTGTGGGGAGGCTTAGCTAAGAATGCATTTTATTCAAGTATTCCTTGGGCACTTTCTGTATACATGGCAATTCTAAACATGAGGAAAATTTCAAATTGATACAGACATGTATCTGTCCTGGAAGATTAGGGAGACAGACACGGAGTAACTAGGTTAATTATTTAGTTATGGTTGGATAACTACTAAAAGTATTAGCTAGACAACCTTGACAGCCTATCAGAGTCTGGGAAAGCCAGGTTCTGGACTGAACTTTGAAGAACGAGCAGAAGTTGAGTAGGCAAGTGGGTAAGGTGGGGGTGGGAGGAGGAAGACAGAGCTCTTGGGGAGCTGCTGGTGAGTGTGAGGCACTCACAAGGCCAGAGCAGAAGCCTACGGAGTTACTGGAAGCTCTCAGCCTGCGTGAAGAGTCCCGGAAGGAACAAGGGTGGGACTTTGGAGCTGAGGGCGAAGATGTTGATGGCATAAACGGAAAACAGCGGGAAAACTGGTTTATAGGGTGTCACCAAAGAGGAAGGGGATGGGATGGTGACACAGATAGGCGAGGGTTCTCTTTTGAGAAAATGCAAATGAATCTTTCACAGATAAATCCATCATTTCAGGGCTGGCATGCTAAGAGTGCCTACCTACCATTCAGGAGACCCTAGGTCTGATCCCCACCACTGCATAAACCTGGCATATAGACACAGGTCTCAACACATGGAGGTAGATATACAAGAATCAGAAATTCATTTTTGCTCATCCTTTGCTATGTAACAAGTTTGAGGCCAGCCTAGGCTACAGAGACCCTGTCACCAAAAGGGAAAAAAAAAAAAAAAATCCACTTTCAAATGGGGGGAAAACTGAACTGCACTTCATTTTTTAATGTTGAGTGACACATTTTTAGAAAATGCTTTTTTAAATTAATTTTTAATTATGCATCTTTGTGGATGGTGTCTGTGTGTTTATGCATGAGTGCAAGCCCTCTTGCGACCCAGAAGCACTGTATCCCCCCAGACCTGGAGTTTCGGCACTTGATAGCCACTCAACATGGGAATTGCAAACCAGACTCTGGTCCTCTGGAAGAACAGCTAGTGCTCTTATCCACTGAGCATCCCTCTAGCCCCTGCACTTTACTTTTGTCTGCTTGTTTGTTTGTTCTATTTTGTTTTTCCTTTTAAATAGCATCTTAAGCCAGGCATGGTGGCACACACCTTTAATCCCAGCACTCGGGAGGCAAAGGCAGGCGGATCTCTGTGAGTTTGAGGCCAGCCTGGGCTACAGAGCGAGATCCAGGATAGCTAGGGCTGCCTCAAAAAACCAAATAATATCTTTTTTTTTTTCTTTTGGATTTTCGAGACAGGGTTTCTCTGTGTAGCTTTGCGCCTTTTCCTGGAACTCACTTGGTAGCCCAGGCTGGCCTCGAACTCAGAGATCCACCTGGCTCTGCCTCCCAAGTGCTGGGATTAAAGGTGTGCACCACCACCCCCACCCCCACCCCACCCCGGCTTACAAAATAATATCTATGCAGGCCAGGCTGGCTTCAAATCCCCATGTGGCTGAGGCTGACTTGAGCTCCTAATTCTTCTGCCTCCTGCTGCTTCCAGCTTGTTCTTTTTTAAATGTATACAGTGTTCTGCCTACATGTATCCTTGCAGGCCAGAAGAGAGCACAAGGTCTCATTACAGGTGGTTGTGAGCCACCATGTGGGTGCTGGGAATTGAACTCAGGACCTCTGGAAGAGCAGCCAGTGCTCTTAACCTCTGAGCCATCTCTCCAGCCCTGAACTTCATTTTAAAAGGAGCTCTAGAGCCAAGGATGTAGCCCAGTGGTAGAGCCAATTGCCAAGACCTGTGTATAATCCAGTAACTATATTTCTCTGTCTTCCCAGGTATTGAAAACCTCCCGTTTGAATTACAGAGAAACTTTCAGCTCATGAGGGACCTAGACCAAAGGACAGAGGGTACGTCCAGAATAATAGGCTCTTGTTGACCATCATTTATTTTCCTACTTTCTGTTATCATACCATCTGGTATAATCTGGAGGACTGTGACTTACTGTGGAGGGGTGGGGGTGGGGGGGTGAGTGTTTTTCCTTTATGTATGTCTGTGCATCATGTGTGTGCCTGATGCACAAAGAGGTCAGAAGACAGTATCAGATATCTGGAACTGGAGTTAAGGATGGTTCTGAGCCACCATGTGGGTGCTGCGATCTGAACCCAGGTCCTCTGCAAGAGCAGCCAGTCCTCTTAATCACTGAGCATCTCTCTCTCCAGCCTGTCTTCCATGGAATTCTGACAGGAAGATAATGGTCATCCTCATTTCTACTTTCCTACATCAAATGGAGTGTTGAGATAATGCCTCAAGAAGTTAGACATGCTGAGCTGGCAAGACAGCTCAGCGTGTAAAGGTGTTTGCCGCTGAGCCTGACAGCTCCGGTTCTAACCCCAGGATCCACGCAGCAGAAGGAGAGACCCTCTAGGAAGTTGGTCCTCTGACCACCACCTCAAAGTGATTCTACACATTCATCCACACACATACAAATCATGCACACAAAATTAATAAGCAAATAAGGTTCAGAGCTACTGTGATTTTTGAAGTACCTTCCTCAAAAATTCAAGACACCAACCCTAGACATTGCTCCCATTTTTGTTTGTTATCTCTTCGTGATAACCACAAGTTATACCTCATTGTTTTGTTTGTGTTATCATAAAATACACAGGGTGTTAGACTACAGTTCATATTGGTTGACAGGGACTTTGCTGAAAAGCTCTTAAAAAGAAAGAAGGGCCAGGCATGGTAGCACAGCAGATAGATCTTTGTGAGTTCATGACCAGCCTGGTCTCCGTACTGAATTCCAGTTCCAGGCCAGCTAGGAAGGACTACATAGTGAGACCCTGTTGTGGGAGAAAAAAAGAAAAAAAAAACTTTTTTAGGTCATCCTCAGGTACATACCCAGTTTAAGGTATACCTGGGCTACATGAGACCTGAGAAACCTTTTCTCTAAATGAATAATAATAATACAAGCAAGAGAAAGAAAACAGAAGGCATCACTTATCATCAGGAGCTCTATACTGTATTCTTTCACTCATGCATTAGATAGTATCTCAGGCCTTGGATGTGGAGCAGATTTGGCTACACTCAGTTGTCCATTTGGAGCCTCAGGAAGGCTCCACTGCAATGCTCAGATTGGTCTGCTCCAGTTTTAAGGCTGAGTTGAAGTTCCCTCCATACCTACTGAAGTCTCACATTCCATTCTGTGTAGCCATGTCAAAGAGGTAACGGGCTAGGATGTGTGAAGCCATGTCTTAAGTTAACTCTGGCTAAGTCTCTTCATGAAAGGGAATATCACCTAACATCTGTCACTGACGGCTGCTGCCAGATGGTCAGAATCAGCTGGACTTCTCTGTAATGAAGTTCTAACTCGTGAATCCATGCTCAGAGACCAGCTGGAGATGATGGAATTGTGTGCTTTTCCCACATCTCCTACAGGCCTGGGATACAGTGAAGTGTGATCATAACATGCTCCCAGATGCTCCCCATTGTCTGGTGGTCCACTGTGCTACAGTCTTTTGCCTCTTCCCATTGATATTTATATGAGCCCTGGCTAATGTCAGGAAGTAGACATCTTCGGGTCACTGTTCTGGGACATCGCCAGCCCTCTGTCTAGTATTAAGATATTTTGAGCAATATCTAAAATGAACAAGCAGAAAAAAATAATGACAAGAATTGTAAGCATGTTGCAATTGATGAGCAAAGTAAGATGAGCAAGCTGGATATGGCGGCTCACACCTGTAATCTCAACATCCAGGAGGCTGAGGCAGGAGGATTTGCTTCTGTTTTAGGCAAGCCTGGACTACATAGTATGTTCTAGACATCTTGAGCTACAGAATGAGACTTGGTACTCAAAAAATGCTAAGAAAAAAGTAGGATGGACAGTAAGGATGCAGAAGCAGCATTCCTTGGAGGAATTAGGACCTAATGTTAAAATTTCAGACCCAGCACTGTGGCGGTTTAGGCAGGAGGGTCATAAATCCGAGGCCGACCTGGGCACAACCCTGTCTGAGAGAGAGAGAGAGACCTGGAGGCCACAGTACCAGTAAGTGACTCAGCCTGGTTTGCAGCAGTCGGGTCTGTTGGGGAATGCGGTTAAGACAAGAAACAAGGTGGCCTTTGGAACCGATCTCATGAGGCCAGCAGCAAGCAAGCCCGCAAAGAAGCACCTTGAACCGTCATCACAAGTACACTTCATGTTAACATGTACACGTCTGAGAATCCCACAGTGCCTTCTGGTAGCTTCACTTCCAACTCTGGCAGCCATGTTTTCTGCACTTTGAAGGCACTTTAAGACAGTCTCAGCCACGCACAGTGATATATGTTTGTAATCTCAGTGCTAGGGAATCAGAGGCAAGAGGATATCTCAAGTTCAAGGCCAGCCTGAGCTACATACTGACACTGTCTCAAAACATACCAGAAAAGGCCCAAATAATTTCAGTGTTGCATTTCCCGAATACAAGGGACAGTACCTGTGAACGTTCAGTACATTTCAGTTGGAAGGTCTTGATGGCCAATGGAAAAGGCCCAAGGAACAAGAGGAAGAAGTATGTTTCATCTAGCCACCAGGGGCCATTGTGACCCAGGCCTCTGTCTCTGTTGTAGACCTGAAGGCTGAAATTGACAAGTTGGCCACTGAATATATGAGTAGCGCCCGCAGCCTGAGCTCCGAGGAAAAACTGGCCCTTCTCAGACAGATCCAGGAGGCCTATGGCAAATGCAAGGAATTTGGTGACGACAAGGTGCAGCTTGCCATGCAGACCTATGAGATGGTATGGTCCTGTTCACGGCTTCCCACCTATCTCCCATCCAGTCCTCAGGCTCTAAGACCCCCCTGCGGCTGTGTTGGGATCTGTTAGGGGTCTGGAAGAGTCATCGTCGGCCTTGGCTGTCTTCTGTCATTGGAAACAGCCTTGTACCTCTTCCCGTCTTCCTCCCGACAGGTGGACAAGCACATCCGGCGACTGGACACAGACCTGGCCCGCTTTGAGGCTGATCTGAAGGAGAGACAGATGGAGTCAAGTGACTACGATAGCTCTTCCAGCAAAGGCAAAAAGAGTGAGGAGGGGGAGGGCTGGGAGATGCGGGCAGGCCGGCCGGCGGGCGGGCGGGCGGGGACTCGGGGGAAGAGGCCCACTCCAGCCTGAGGGGCCAGTGTCACCTGGGACGGGAGCAAAGAGGACTTAACCATCTTTCTGTCTTTGCCTTCCGGCTTACCCTTTCTTCCTAGAAGGCCGGACTCAGAAGGAGAAAAAAGCTGCCCGTGCCCGCTCCAAAGGGAAAAACTCAGATGAAGAAGCCCCCAAGGCTGCCCAGAAGAAGTTAAAACTTGTGCGCACGTGAGTATATCAGAGGACGCCCACCTCCCAGCCAGCACTGCCTCTTGCCACCCCGTCTGTCTTCTGTGCCAGTAACTCTGTCACTTTGGTGTCTGCTGGATGGAGAAGAAGCCGTCCATCATTTGCCTCACCATGCCCTCCTGCCACCTCCAAGCTCAGGTGGTAGCTTCCCTTCCTGCAGGTGACATTTGTCTCCCTCTTGGCATGCAGAAGTCCTGAGTATGGGATGCCCTCAGTGACCTTTGGCAGTGTCCATCCTTCTGATGTGTTGGATATGCCTGTGGACCCCAACGAACCCACATATTGCCTTTGTCACCAGGTCTCCTATGGAGAGATGATTGGCTGTGACAACCCAGACGTGAGAACCCTCTGCCTCAGGGTTGGGGAGGAGCGCTGAGGGACGAGAGGGCGCCAAGGAAAGGAGCAGGCGCGTCAGTTGGAGAGAGGGACTGCAGAGTAGGATAGTGCTTGGGCTGGGTTGCCTGGGGACTTGTAGGAAGTTTCCAAAAGGCTGGAGGAAAGGGGCTCCTCGCCCCTCCAGCTCAGGCCCCTGACCGCTGTATCCCATCTTCCTTTCCCAGTGTTCCATCGAGTGGTTCCACTTCGCCTGTGTGGGGCTGACAACCAAGCCTCGGGGGAAATGGTAAGTGGCGGCTGTGGCAGGCGCTAGCCAGGCTGTCCCAAGTCTGAGTGGGAGAGCGCAGGCTTCACTTACTTTTGCTTGCCCTGCTCTTTGCTGGTTTTTAGGTTTTGCCCACGCTGCTCCCAAGAACGAAAGAAGAAATAGCTTTCCTTTGGATCCCATGCTGGATTCCTTCCGAATCCCCCTGCCCTGGGCTAGTGACAGAGAGGAACGCCTCTGCCGGGGTACTGGGGTCCAGGGAGATGTCGACAGCGAGGTCCTGTCCTCCCTTCTCCCTTCCCCCACTCCTGGTGCTGAGGCTGCATCCAAACCCCAGTAGGGAGGGTGCCACAGCCACTGACGGTATGTGCTCTGGTTCCACTCTCTCCTTCAGAGGGAAGTAATCCCACTCACCCGTCCTTCTGCCTCCGTGGTGAGGTTGGTGCTGTATTTCAGAGGGAGGGTCCTCTTCATCCCCTTGCTTCGTGTTTAAGGACTGGGGCAGTGGGGTGGGCACTCTCCCAGGCTCCTCCATCTTCCCTTCCCCTACTGGGGCTAGGTAGGATAAACTTCTTCATTCTTTTTTCCATGGTGAGGGATCTTGTAGATCACTTGGGCTCTGGCCTAGTTGAGTGATTCCTTCCTCCTCTGTGGCCCGGGGATTTATCCTGACTTTGCATGGGAGGGGGCAAAGTGGAGCACAGTAACTCACATGTAAAAGGAACTGGGGTAGGTAAATAAAAGCTATCCATGCTAGCCTGCTGTGTGTATTGTAGAGACTGTTTCCGTACATGTGATAAGCATTCTTTTTGCATCCTCTGGATTGGATGAGAGGCAGGAGGATGGCTTGCCAGAAGTAGGACAAGACATGAAACCATGATACTTGTCCTGTGGTATCCACAACTCTTCCACCTGGAGGGTGCCTTGCATTGGGGGACTCAGAACTTTGTAATTATGCATCTGCTCTCGGTGAAACACTTTTCACTTAATTCCAATAAATCATGTATTTGCGTTATCTGTGTGTGCTGTGATAGTGTTAGCTTGATTTCTTTTAAAAACAAAAGATATAAGTATTTTCTTCCCATCCCCCAGTGAATTCATTGTATCGGTCACCTTTCTCTTGGGAACAGTATGTCCCTTGGACCACTGAACCATCCTTACATGTGTGTTCACCTTGGTCCATCCTGCTTTCATTTTAACTTTGGGCCTCTTCCCCCCACCCCCACCCAGACAGAGTTTCTCTGTGTAACAGTCCAGGTTGGCCTCGAACTCACAGAGATCTGCCTGCCTCTGCCTCCGCCTCCCAAGTGCTAGGACTAAAGGCGTGCGCCACCACCGCCCCGGCTTCGGGTCTGTTTCTTACCTAGAGGTGCCCTCTTAGGTCCTGGCCAGATCGTCCCTGCCTTTATTTCAGACAGTCTTGCTCTGCTGCCCAGGGTGCTGCCTAGACTCAGCAGCTAGGTCTCCATACCACTGGGCACATGGCTTCCTTAAGCCCACCTTCTTTATCTGTAGAAGAGGTGTTAATACACACCCTCTGGGGTTACGGCTACGTGGCTGGGGTTTTAGCTCTGTGGTGGGAGAAGCGAGGTTCTAGGTTCAATTCCCGGCAGCGCAAAAATGAATTCCCAGAAAGTAGTACCAAGCAAGAGGGCTTACTCTTGAAGAGGCGCCGGAAGGGCTGCAGCCTGTGGCTTCTGCCCTCGGTCCGAGGCCGCAACTGGTGCAGCTCACGGGAGGTCACCTCGTGGCCCGGCCCCGCCCTCACCGTTGTGACGTAGTAGCCGCGCCTCCTGCCTCCGCGTTAGCCGCCCGAGACCCACAGCTCTCCGAGGCTTGGCCCGTTGGAGGTTGCTTTGGTGTGGAAACACGGGTGGATCTTCCCGGGCCATGATGAGACTAGCTGCTGGCTTCCTTCTGCTGCTTCTGGAAGGTGAGAGGCGAGGGTTGGCCGACGGAGGCTGCCCTGGTCTGAAAACGGTGGGCTTCCCTGGGGTGCCTTGTGCTCCCCAGGACCCGAGGCCCTGCCTCCTGGGAGCCCTTTTTCGTGGGTGCTGAGACGGCTCCCCATGTGGTAGGACCGGACCTCTTCCTGGTTTGGGAAAGGTTGGACTTTATCTCTTGGGACACTCCAGTTATCAGGCATCACCCAAGACACCCCCCACACCCCCGACACCCACACACATACATAATGTGCCAGTTCTTTTTTTTGTTTTTCGAGACAGGGTTTCCCTGTGTAGCTTTGCGCCTTTTCCTGGAACTCACTCGGTAGCCCAGGCTGGCCTCGAACTCACAGAGATCCGCCCGCCTCTGCCTCCCGAGTGCTGGGATTAAAGGCGTGCGCCAGCACCGCCCGGCATGTGCCAGTTCTTAACTCACGGGGAGTCTGCTTCTAGTCTGCGTCCGGCCGCTGGGCACGGAGTATGTTTTAGGGTCGGGTCCATTCTTGTCTGTCCCGGTTGGTTCCTGCAGTGCGGCTCCTGCCTGTAACACCTCTTTCAGCTGAGGATTCATCTTCGGCCTCCACTCCAGGCAGCCCTCTCTCATCCACTGAATATGAACGTTTCTTCGCCCTGCTGACCCCAACCTGGAAGGCAGAGACCACCTGCCGCCTCCGTGCAACTCACGGCTGCCGGAACCCCACTCTCGTCCAGTTGGACCAGTATGAAAACCACGGATTGGTACCAGATGGTGAGGGCCAGACCGGTGGGGAACCTTGACACCCAGAGGTCCACTGGGCTCGGGGCAAAAGCTTCGTGCTCATAGAGGAGGCAGGGGTACAGCTGGCAGCTCACCCCGGAGCCTGTTCTCCCCAGCCCAGGCGATCCTGTAACCACTCTCCACGGGCTGTCCTTCCCTAGGCGCTGTCTGCTCCGACCTCCCGTATGCTTCCTGGTTTGAATCCTTCTGCCAGTTTGCTCAGTATCGTTGCTCCAACCATGTCTACTATGCCAAGGTGAGAGAGGCTGGCTCTGTTGATCCAGAACCAAGGTAGAGTCCGCGGGAGTGGGAAGTTGAGGAAGGTGTCCAGGAAGGGCATCCTTTAGTTCGTGCTCCCTGTCAGTTTGCCAGGGTGAGGACCGTCTCACTTGAGGTGCCCACGTGGGTAAAAGAGAGAAGAGATTCTGGGAAGAGGCAGAGCTATGCCCTTCCTTCCGTTGCTTTAAAGGGTCCGTGTTTTTATTTAAGTCAGCTGGGAAAGAGTGAAGGCAGGCAGGTGGCCTAGACAAATGCCCTTTCTTAAGACTACAGGCTCCCTAGAAGAACTGTGTTCCTTCCTTCATCCCTGCCCAGGAGCTGCGAGAGCTGTGCCTTGCTGGGCAGGGGACCAAGGAGGGCCCTGCTGGAGAGGCTGCTCTTGGGAAAAGGCGTTCCCATTCTCCTTCTTTTCTTGCAGAGGGTCCGGTGCTCCCAGCCAGTCTCCATCCTCTCTCCCAACACTCTCAAGGAGATAGACTCTCCCCCAGAAGTTCCTGCCACCACCATGACATCCCCCATGGCATCCCATGCCACAGGTGAGACCTCCCAGTGTTGGGAACCACAGTGCCCAGGGCTCAGGTATCAAACCTTTGCCGTAAGAGTGATGAGTTGGGAGAAGAGCAAGAGGCTTTTGCTTTTCGTGAAGTAGGTCAAGGCGCTCATGTCTCAGAGTACTTCCACGATAATTATGGTCTGCGTCTGAATCTGCTTCTCCTAGTTCCGAAGACAGGCCGGCCGCAAACTCAGATCTCCGGTTAAGAGCACTGGCGGCTCTTCCAGAGAATCTGGACTCAATTCCCAGCCCTCACAGGGCAGGCCTGGAAGATCCAACGCCCTCTTCTGGCCTCCACAGGCACTGCATGAATGTGATGCAGGGGCATACATTCAGGCAAAACACCCATACATGTGAAATGAAAATAAAAACCTTCTAGGCCTTTTGTAAATTAGTATTTTCATTTTAGAGAGTATTTGGATTGGGAGCATAGCTCAATGGTAGAATATATGCTCAGCATATATGAGGCTCTGGGTTTGATGCACAGGATCCCCCTCATTCAAATAGAAGGAATTAGTTGATAGTTCCTTAGGATACATGGTATTCTCTAGGTGAGATGGATAAAAGTAACATTTGTTCTAGGGAACAAGTACATTTTTAAGGCAAGTAGAAAGGTGATATGTACCACCAACATATTTGTTCTGGGAATATCTTTTAATTTTGATATTAGTTTGTTAACTATATATAAATAGTTGGTGTGTGTGTGTGTGTGTGTGTGTGTGTATGTGTGTGTGCACATGTATGTGAAAATCAGAGGTCAACACTAAGTGTCTTCCTCAGCCACCACATTTATTTATTTTGAGACAGGGTTTGACTATGTAGCCTGGAACTTATTATGTAGACCAGGCTACCCTGGAACTCACAAAGATCTGCCTCACAGTAGGACCAGGACTTATCCCAGGTGCATGAACTGGCTTTTTGGATCCCATTCCCCGGGGTGGGATACCTTGCTCAGCCTTGATACAATGGGGAGGGGCTAGGCTCTCCTTCAACTTGGTATGCCAGACTTTGTTGACTACCATGGGAGGCCTTACCCACTCTGAAGAGTGGATGGGGATAGAGTGGGAGGGAGGTGAGGAGGCGGGAGAAGGGGAGGGAGGAGGAATTGGGGATTGGTATGTAAAATGAAAAAAATTTAATTTAAAAAAAAAAAAAACCTGCCTCAGTCTCCAGAATGCTGAGATTAAAGGTGTGTACCATCATATCCAGCTTAGACCACTTGAGTTTTGAGGACTGGTTCTTTCAAGAAACTTGGAGCTGAGACTAGAGAGATAGCCCACTGGTTAAGAGCCCCAGCTGCTCTTCCAGAGGATCTGGGTTCAATTCCCAGCACCTACATGGCAGCTCACAACTGTCTGTAACTCCAGGTGGTGATGGCTCATGCCTTTAATCCCAACACTTGGGAGGCAAATGCAGGAAGATCTCTGAGTTCAAGGCTAGCCTGGTCTACAGAGCAAGTTCAGGACAACCAGGGCTACAACTGAGAAAACTCTGTCTTAAAAAACCAAAATAATAATAATAATAATAGAAACCTGGAGCTCACTGTCTAGCCTGTAAATCCTCAGCATCCTTCCATCCCCACCTTCCCAGTACTCAGAATATAGGCACATGTTTCCATACCCAACTTTTTTTTTTTTTTTTTTTTTTTTTTTTTTTTTTTTTTTAGATTTATTACAATACAGTGTACTGTCTGCATGTTTTGCCTACATGCCAGAAGAGGGCACCAGATCTCACTATAGATGGTTGTGAGTCACCGCGTGGTTGCTGGGATTTGAACTCAGGACCTCTGGGAAGAGCAGTCCATGCTTTTAACCTCTGAGCCATCCCTCCAGCCCTCCAGCCCTCCCATATCCAGCCCTTATATAGACTTTAAGGTCTCCATGCTTGCAAGCACTTTACCAACCATCCGTCCTCCAGCCCCAATGTCTTGATTGAAAAACAAGCAAACATGAAAACTTGTGCTGATCCTGTTTTTGAGATAGAGTCTCCAGCATCGTGCAGCCTCAAGCTCAGTAGGTAGCTAAGGCTGGACTTGAAGTAGTCCCGTCTCCACCTCCCAGATGCTAAGATTGCAGGCCTGCACCGCCGTGGCAGCATATGTAGATGTGGTTTCTCCATGGGAAGAAGTCTGATCCCTTTTCTCTTTTCTCTGTTCTCTCCTGGTCCCTTCCAAACCCCGCTGCAGCCACGGAACGCCAGGCCTTCCAGCCGTGGCCTGAGCGGCTCAACAACAACGTGGAGGAGCTGCTTCAGTCGTCCTTGTCCCTGGGTGGCAAGGAGCAGCAGGGCGGCCACAAGCAGGTGCAGGGGCAGCACAAGCAGGAGCTAGTACAAGATCATAAACAAGAGGCCGGGCAGGAGCAGGAGGAGCAGGAGGAGGAGGAGGAGGAGGAGGAGGAGGAGACAAAGCAGGAGGAGGGGCAGGGGACAGAGGAAGGCCTGGAGTCAGTGTCCAACCTGCAGTCCTACTCGGAGCCCAAGTTTCAGTCCGAATCTCTGCCTTCCAACCCTTCCTCCTTTACTCCCCGGGTCCGAGAAGTGGACTCTGCTCCACTGATGATGGAGAACATCCAGGAGCTCATTCGGTCAGCCCAAGAAATGGATGAAATGAATGAACTGTACGATAACTCCTGGAGAAGCCAAAGCACCGGCAGGTACAGGAGATTGTGACCCCGCACGGGCCCTGCCGTCCCTGCTGCCTCCTTTGGAGTTGCGAAGCCCACTTTCCAGCTTGGTCTCCAGACCCACTCAGACGTGCTTAGGCTTCAGGCAAAGCTAGCAATGGCGGCCCCTGTTCTGTGCCAATCCTTGTTTTAAGCCCCACCCTGGCTTCTGGTCTTATCTCTGGCCTTGATTAGCACTAAAGCCTTCAGAAAGTTATTTCTTCATCTTGTTGTTGTTGTTCTTTATTTTATTTTTACTTAGGTGTATGTGTGTATGTCTGTGTGTGTGTGTGTGTGTATGTGTGTGTGTGTGTGTGTGTGTGTGTGTGTGTGTGTGTGCGCACATGTGTGCAGGTGTCCATGGAGGCCAGAAGAGGGCGCCGGATCCCCTGGGGCTACAGTAAATGGGTGGTTGTGAGCTACAAGAGTGGGTGCTGGGGACCAAACGGGTCTTCTAGAAGAGCAACAACTGCTCCTAACCACTGAGCCATCTCCAGCCACTGTTTCTCCATGTTGGACTTCAGTTCCTCATTTGTAAAAGTAGGCAGTTGGTCCAAGGTCCTCTCAGACTGCAGGATGGAAGTCCTCTGCTAAGCATGCTGAATGCATATGACCAAGACCAACTGCTTGGCGGAGGGGAAGAGTGGATGTGGTTTTCTGCCCACCCCCTGCCCATCCCCACCAGCCTGTACTGTCTTCTTGCAGCCTCCTGCAGCTGCCCCACACGGAGACCATGATGGTGCTATGCTATTCCATTATGGAGAATACCTGCACCATGACTCCCACAGCCAAGGCCTGGAGCTACATGGAGGAGGAGATCCTTGGCTTCGGGGATTCGGTATGTCCACCATGCTATTTAATGGATACATGCCACTGGACATCCCATGGGCCTGGCACTGTGTGAGCCATGGGTGAGGGGGCTGGGTAAGGAAAGTATGAGACATAGTTGAAGAGATTCCTTGGAAGGACATCTCCAGCCACCATAGAGGAAGGCTGAAGACCTAGTCTGGAAGCCAGCCTGGTCTTGAATGCATCCTTAAGCTCTTCAAGTTTTCAGCCTGTAAGCCATCCTTTGAATGCCGCTCAGCATCTTCAGTACCTATCTGTGCCTTAGACTCAGCTCCTTTTCTTTTCAGAAGGTTCATAGAACCTATTCCTGTTGAGTCTAGTGGTGCAGGCTATAGTCCTGGCTGCTTAGGAGGCAGAAGCAAGAGAGTCACAAGTTCACTCTGTGGAATGGGCAGCAGAGTGAATAGAACTTAGTGAGACCCAGTCTCAAAATAACAAAGTAAACGGGGCTGAGGATGAGGCTCAGGGGTAGGGCACTTGCCTAGCGTGCAGAAGACCCTAGGTTCAATCCCCAGTTCCCAAAACAATGTATAACAGGAACCATTGTATTAAGACTTTCTAAACAAACAGAACTGATAGAATGAATATGTATTAAAAGCGGACTTACTAGATTTGCTTACATGATACAGTCCACATAGTCCAACAATGGCTGGAGAGGCTGAGGATCTGGTAGTTGCTTAATCTTTGAGGCTGGACGTCTCAACAGCCCCAGACTGGCACTGGAGGCCTGAGGATTCCTGCAGAGCTGCTGGTCTTCAGTCTACATTGGAAGCCTGAAGAAGCTGGTTCTAAAGTCAGTAAGGGGGTGCCGTGTCAGCGTGATAACAGACTTGCCAGCAGGCGTGAAGGCAGGCAGGCGAAAAGCAAAGCCGCCTTCTCCCATTTCCCTCTTTGTCTGGGATACCCAGATAATAGGACTGCAGGATGCTGCCCACATTTAGGACCAATCGTCCCCCTTCAAATGATCTGGTCAAGAAAATCCTTCCCAGGAGCCCAGTGGCTTGTTTCTAGTTGATTTCAAATCCAGTCAAGTTGACAACCAAGATTCACCATCAGAAATTCACCCCTTGTCAATTGACACCCAGTCTCTTTATGTCATGCTTAATTTCCACATAAAAAAAAGACAAAATTATAATTCTGCCTACATGTGATATAACTACCCCACATATGATTAAATACATTATTTAAGAATAGGTGGCAAAATCCCTTGAGGAATGCTTAGTGTTTTAATGTCCCATAATTTACATATGATAATATATTTACAATACTTAAACACTGATATTATCTCAGTGGGTGTTTCATTACTTGATAAAGAAATAGAGGAAAGAAAACAAATATCTGCTTAATATATGTGTATCTATGCACAAACACGTTCTTAACAAAATAGGACAGGAGACACATCAGTTACAATCCTCATTTCTGTGAATGAACTTAGCTGGTATTTGTAACTACCTTCTGCTACTCATTCTGTATTTCCTCCCATCAGGAAGCACCTCAGAAGGCCTTGGTTCTTTCCCTGGAGGGGTGACCCTTTCCTTTATCCCTGAAGGGTTTGGATCCTGTCATCCTGCCTCAATTGGGTTGTTGTAATTTCCCATTGACCTTAATCACGGGGCATTAACTTAACACCAAGAGATGCCCTAAAGCAGTGGTTCTCAACCTGTGGGTCATGATTCCTTGGGGGCGGGGGTCGAATATCAGATAACCTGCATATCAGATACTTACATTATGATTTATAACAGTAGCAAAATTACAGTTATGAAATAGCAACAAAATAATTTTATGGTTGGGGGTCACCACAACACGAAGAACTGTATTAAAGGGTCACGGCATTAGGAAGGATGAGAACAAGAGGTCTTCTTCACTCCAGACATAATCTTCCTTATCTCCATTGTGAAGAAGGAATCCAGTTTCCCCTTGGTCGTCTGCATCAACCACCCCTCCTAAAAATGCATTCCTTTCTTAGCTTGTTGACTTAAAAGTATCATGACCCCAAAGTGGCCAGGTTGGAAGTCTTAGCTCCTAATGAAATGTAATATTTTTTGTGACTCCTGGTTGGAGTGCTCCCCTTTATGGAACCAAAATTTCTAGGCTAGCAGAGCAGAAAAGTCCAAGGAACAGGAAGAAAAAATTGTTCCTGGGGGTCACTAAAGGTGGTAGTAGTACCATCCTCATTTCCACCCCTTAATTCCTAGACCATGAACCCTGGCTATAGAAGAAATAATAGTATATATTGGAGATTGATTCAAAACATATACAGTCTTCTGGAAAACACTACCCCAGCCCTCTAGGCTACTCCCATCTAATTGGCACTGTAACTGTCTTTTAAAAAGCCATTGCAAGGGCTGGATCAATGGCTCAGTGGTTAAGAGTACTGGTTGCCCTTCCAAAGGACCCAAGTTTAATTCTAATCACTTATGTGGTGATTCATAACTATCTGTAACTCAAGTTGCAGGGGGATCTGACACCCTCTCTTGGCCTCCAAGGGCACCAAGTGGTGAACAGACATACATGCACACAGAGCATCCATACACATAAAATTTAAAAAGCAAAAAGCCCATTCTACCATTCTATCAAGCCAGCTCTCTTCAGGATGGTAGGAAACACGGTAAGACCAATGAATTCCATGAGCATAGGCCCACTGGCTACTTACCTGGCTTATAAGTGAGTTCCTTAATTGGAAGCAAACCTGTGTGGTGTACCACAGTGGTGGATAAGGCATTCTGCAAGTCCATGGATGATTTCACCAGAAGAATTATGTGCAAGAAAGGAAAATCCTTAAGTATTCAAGTAAGGAAAACTGCACTTTCCACAGTGCCACCTGCCATCAGGTGGATAATCGTTACCATGGGGACTGGTGCCATAGTCTGTATTAGGGTTCTCTAAATAAACAGAACCACGAGAACGGATATATTGAGAGGGGATTTATTGGATTGGCTTATATGATATGGTCTGGGTAGTCCAGCAACGGCGGCTGTCTCACACTAGAGAGGCCAAGAATCTGATAGTTGTTCAATCCATGAGGCTGATGTCTCAGCAGTCCCAATCAGGTACTGAAGCATGGCAGGTTCCTGGAGAGCAGCTGGTCTTCAGTCTACGTGGGAATCCCAAAGAAGTAGGTTCTAATATCAGTAAGGAATGCATCTTTGAGAGCGGCAGGATAGATGGACGTACCAGCAAGAGTGAAGGCAGGGACGGAAAGGAAACTTCCTTCTCCCATCTCCCTTTCAACTGAGTTACCATCCTACATTTAGGGTGGGTCTGCCCACTTCAAAGAGTCTCTTCAAGGGAACCTCTCACAGGAATGCCCAGTGGCTCGTCTTCTAGTTGAGTTTAGACCTAGTCACGTTGACAATCAGACTACCACCACAGCATTTCAGGGATCTGTAAAATGATTCCAGTTCCAACATTTTGTCCACAATTAGCAAGTGCATGCCCAGAAAGGTATGTGCTTTTAAGTGATCCTTTGCTGTCATTGTTACTGACTGAGGCAAGGTCTCTGTTGCATAGGCTGATTTGGAGCTTCTAGGCTCAAGTGATCCTCTCTCAGCCTTGGTAGTCGTCAGTAGCTGGGTGTACAGGTACACCCTACCCCACACAGTTCCTTGATTCTGAAACAGTACAATTTAGCAAACAACCACTGAGAGCCGACCAGCTACCATTCATTCATCTGTTTCTTCAACAAACACTGACTGGGCACCAACTGTCTGCTAGACACCTGGGATGCTAGCAGTGTGCAGAGCAGATTCAATGCCTGCTCTCCCGGAAACTAGGTGGGGAGAAAGAGATGGGCAACTAAGGCTGGGCGTGCTCAGTGGGAGAGTGCTTGCATATCCAAGGAAGGCACTTGGATTTGATACACAACCAGTGAAGCTGGGCACTGTGAGAAGATCAGCACTGTTAAGGGGACAAGGGGACAGTGCGGAGAAAGCAGGTGGTGGTGTGAACAGGCCGCTCTGCATGATTGCCATGATCAGAGAATGTTCTTAGGGGGAACTGGAGTCTAAACTGAGACTGGAAGGCAGTTAACAAGGCAAAAGGAAGCCCGCTGCAGGGTTCTTAGTGGAGGGAGCAGTACGTACAGAGACTCTGCAGAAAGCAAGATCTGAAAGTTCGTGAAGACTCGGAATGAACACATTTTCTGGCCAGAAGGAGCTTGAGCCTGATGCGGGAGGTTTGTGTGGAGTCAGCAGTGTTTTACAAAAGGGTGTGCTGGAGAGATGGTTTTTAGAGACGTGTGAATTCAGAGATCAGAGACTCGGGGCAGTATGCCTGGGTGAGGGAACAGAGTCCGTTTTACTGAGCACACAGTAGCAGAAGACAGAGTGGAAAGACCTGATGCCGCCCGAGGCATTTCATGTTGCAAGAAAGGGAAAACTGATCAAGGGCTGGGGTCAGGGTCGTGCTGCCGTCTCCCTGGCCAGCCGCTGCGGGGTAAGCAGGGCTGCAAAGGAGCCCACACCCTGTGTCCGGCTGTGCCTTGGGTGATGAGGGATTCGCTGAAGGTATGCTTGGCCCAGATGTTTCTGGTTATGCTGAGGACACTCATTCAGGACCAGCACTCAGCTGGGAGATGGGTAACCCCACTCTGAAAGAGCTTACAGGAACTGGCAGGTTTGGAACTAGGCATTTGATGGAGAATGGGTCTGAGAGATGGAAAGACCTGGATCCATGTCCAACTTTGCGCAATGTTCTTAACTGCCGGGAGCCTCGCTCTCCTCATGAGTAAGTGCCAATGTTATTTGTTAGTACTTATGGGCTTAATGACGTTTATTTGGTGTTTTTGATTTTGAGACAGTACCTCACCATGTACACCAGGCTGGCCTGGAACTCAGAGATCCACTTACCAATGCCTCCAGGGTGCTGCAACTAAAGACATGTGCCACTGTGCCTGACTGGTTTTTGTTTGTTTTATTTTGTTTTTAAAGAAAGGATCTCTGTAGGCCAAGCTGGTCTGGAACTTGAGGATTTTGAACTGCTGATCCTCCTGCCTCTGCCTCCCAAGAGGGTAAATCCCTGATTGCTTAATTTTTTTTTTTTTTTTTTTTTTTTTTGGCAGTGTCTTGCCAAGTGGTTTAGGCAGGGCTCAATTTTATGATGCTCCTGCCTCTGCTGGCCAGTGCAAATATGATTAGCACTATCACTAATGGAATAGGGAGAATTACAATCCTCCTCGGGTTGCTTAAGCAAGGATGATTCCCTTCCCCCATGTAAGATGCCTATGAGTTACTTGGCAAGGAGAATTTGGAGCTTGGGGAAGAAGAAATCAGAGCTGGTCATCAAGACGAGGGTGCCACCTGCAGATGAAGTTTACCTGAGAGCTGAGGGGAGGTCCCTGAGGGAGTCTTAGGAAGGAGAACAGGGAAGAAAAGCCTAGCAAAAGGCCTTAGGGCAAAAACATCAACCCTCATGCTGTGTGCTCTGGGGGGCTGATGCAAGAGAAGGACTCAGCCTCTCACTCAAACCCCTGTCCCAGGTCTGTGACAGTCTTGGACGGCGACACATAGCTGCCTGTCCCCTCTGCGCATTCTGCTCCCTGAAGCTGGAGCAGTGCCATGCTGAGAGCAACGTGCTGAGACAGCAGTGTGATGCTTCCCACAAGATACCCTTCATCAGCCCCTTCCTCTCATCCCAGAGCATATCCACTGGCAACCAGGTACCTCAACCAGGAAGCCGGCAGCGGTGGGCAAGCTGAAGGGAGCATGGGAAGGCGGCCTGGGGGTGGAAGCCTGTGCCTCTCACATGTCTCGTGTCCACAGGCGAGGATCCCAGACAAAGGCCGCTTTGGTGGGCTGGATATGTACGGAGGGCTCAGCTCTGACTTCTGGTGTAACCGGCTTGCCCTGAAGGGCTGTGAAGATGAGCGCGTCTCCAAATGGCTCAAGGCTGAGTTCCTCAGCTTCCAGGATGGGGATCTCCCCACGAAGGTCAGACCCTTTTCTTCAACCTTAGCCCCCTCAGCCACTCCCAGTTCTTCTGAGGTACTTGTTCTGGAAAGCCTGAGCTTGGGACCCTGGCTCTGAGACCCAGTCCTTAGTGGCTTCCTACCATTCTTCCAGTGGACCCTTCCCCCAGTAAATGAGGGTCACATTCAGCCAATCAGTAGGAGCCCTGTCCCAAGAGAAAGCTCCAGACTAGGAGGCGAGCTGGAGATAGAGGTTCTAGGCCCAGCTCAGCCAGTCATTTGCTGAGTGGCATTGGTCAAGTCACCTCAGGCCCAAGTTCTACTCACTGCTACAATCAAAGCCTGGACTCTGCCCAGCCCTGAGGAACCTGCCTTCCTAGCTCAGCCTGAAGCCTTCTTCCTGTCTTGTCCAGTGCCTTCCCCATCAATAATATCAGCACAATTCCCCCTCACCCCAAATTACCACCTCTGAGTTGTTAGTCATCTGCTGTTGCTGAGAGCTGGTCCCACTCCACCATTTGACAGCAGGCAAGGTCCACAGGAGAATGATTGATCCACTGGCACTTATCAGAGAGCGCCTTGTGCCCCCCCCCCCCCCCCCCCCCCTACCCCCCACCCCCCTTCCCATCATCAACAGGCTTCCTGATAATTGGACCACTAGCTGGCTCACCTTCCTGTGTTCTATATACTCTCACCTCTGTGTGTGTGTGTGTGTGTGTGTGTGTGTGTGTGTTGCTAGGCATGGCACCCAGGGACTACGTATACTAAGCAAGCCCTTGGCCACTCATGCACTGGACCTTTAACTACCTCCTTCTATACCCCCAATAAGTTGACCAATAGGGCACTCCTGATTCCCCTTACCACCTGACTGCTTCCCAGGAACCCAGGACTGGGGGTGGGAGTAGGAAAAGGCAGACATGGTGGGGTGCACCCCAGCTATATGAGGCTGGCTTCTCTACAGCCCTGGCCCACCAGAACTGCCATGACCTTAATCTAGAGAGTGGCGCCCTGCCAGGGTTTTGATACTCTGTCCCTTTTTCTGGCTCCTGGTATAGATTTGTGACACAGACTATGTCCAGTACCCAAACTACTGTTCCTTCAAAAGCCAACAGTGCCTGATGAAAAACCAGAATCGGAAGGTGAGCCCCTACCCTGTCCTTACCCCTTACCTCCTGGGAGGGTCTATTCTGAGCCCTTCTCTTCCAGAAGCTGGGCTGTGGAAACAGTTCCCTGTCTGCATCTGTGAGGCAGAGCCTCTACATGGTGCCTCCTCCTCTTCCTAGACAGGAGTGGGCAGGGGAGGGGCAGAAAGGAGGGATGAGCCCTGAGGACCCAGCAGGAGACCCTTAGCTGGCCTGAAAATGGGATGCTGAGTTTCAGTCTCCCAGCCTTGCTCATCAGGTAGCCTACTACAGTACGTTACTTCCTGTCTGAGTCTAGGCCTCCTCCGTCTTAAAGGAGGCTGAACTATTGAAACCGCACCTGCATTGCTTTCTGCCCTCTAGCACATGCCCCTGGTTCTGATTCCTCCTCACTTCATGCTCCCATATTCCCATGATCCTTTTGTAGGTATCCCGCATGAGATGTATGATGAACGAGAACTACAACGTGCTGAGCCCTGCTAAAAGTGAGGAGGTTATCCTCCGATGGAACCAAGAGTTTAACACTCTGGCTCTAGGCCAGTTTGGATGAGCTGGGGTCTGTGATGTCCTCACCCCAGCCCTGCCTCTCCACTAATTTCTCCATCGCTCTTAGACCTCATCTGTCAGTCAGCCTCCAGGTGCTCCTCACAGGCCTCTTACCTGGCCCCTACTCACATCTTCCTTGGGTTGGGACAGCAGTCTCAAAGAGAGGTCCTTGATGGGAGCTGCATGTGCCTTGAAGAATACCTTCAAATAAAATGTTTATCTTCAGCCCATGGGCTCTGTTTAGTGCGATCCCCACCCTCCATACCGCCACCTCACTCCCTAGAAATCTACCTCCAGACTCCCATTCTCGGGAGAACTTCCTGGGAACAGCACCAAGGAAGCATCCTGCACCAGGAGAAGCAGCAGGCCTAAGTGGTCAAGGAGTTGCATTGAAAGGGCTGTGACTGATCCAGGTGGCGGTGGTGGCACACGCCTTTAATCCCAGCACTCAGGAGGCAGAGCCAGGCAGATCTCTATGAGTTTGAGGCCAGCCTGGTCTACAGAGTGAGATCCAGGACAGGCACCAAAACTACACAGAGAAACCTTATCTCAAAAAAAAAGAAAGAAAGAAAAAAAAAAGCCAGGGTTGGTAGAGCGCTTGCCTAGCAAGCGCAAGACCCTGGGTTCGATCCTCAGCTCAAAAAAAAGAGTTGGGGGGCGGGCAGGGCTGTGACTGAGATTGTAGGGGTGGAAAGGGCGGAGAGGCTATGCTGGCCTTCATCTCTGAGTTCATGTGAGAGTATGTAATTCTCAAGGCCAAAGCCAGAAAGTATGTCAACCCCAGAAGGTATGGCATAGCTTGTATTTCTAAGAGGAGAGAGAAACTGAAACTACATCCTGGAGCTCAGGAGCTCTGGGCATACAAGCTTTGCCAGATGGTCTGAATGACGAGCACCGTCAAGTGTCCCTCTGGCACTGGCTTGAATAATTTGGACACTCACAAGCAAGTACAGCTGGAGACACTGTAGCGTCTCTTCTGTAGGCTAACAGCCATCAACAGCGTTTCAATTAGCCACGCAGAACTTGGGGTTGGGGATGGAACTCACTTGGCAGAGTGCTTGCCGAGCATGGACAAGGCCCTGGGTCCACTGGGGCATGGTGGTGCATGCTTTAATCCCAGTGGAGTCTGGAGGGTATGAAATTCAGCATCAGCCACGGCTGCATAGTTTGAGGTCAACTTGGGCTACATGAGACCCTATTTCCCAAAGGGGGCGGTAATTATGGGGGACTAGAGAGTTTGCTTAGCAAATAAAAGCATTTGCTGAGCAGGTCTGGTGCCTTAAATTCAATCCTCAAAACCCATGTAAAAGGCAAAAGGACAGAGCCAACTCCACAATGTTGACCAGGTACCATGGCATGATTACACATTACCCACATACATCACACACACACACACACACACACACACACAAACACACACACACACACACACCACATCATCACATCACATACCTTCATAAATAAAAAACATTTTCAAAAACCAAAAAACTTTGTGTGGTGACATACACCTGTAATCCCAGCACTTGAGAGGTAGAGATAGGCCAGCCTGGGCTACATGCTGGGTGTGGTGATACACATCTTTAACTATTACCACTGAGGAGACAGAAACAGGTGGATTTGTGTGAATTCTAGGCCAGCCTGGTCTACATAGCAAGTTCCAGAACAGCCAGATGTATATAATAGAGAGATCTAGTCTCAAAAAAACCAAACTAACAAAATTAGAGGGATAGAGAGAAGGCTCAGTGGTTAAGGATAGTTCCTGCTCTTGCAGAAAACCCAGATTTGGTTCCCAGCACCCATGTCTGGGAGCTCACAACCATCTGTAACTCCAATTTCAGAAGATCTAATGCTGTCTTCCAGCCTTCACAAGTACCTGCATGTGCCTTGCACACATAGACACACTCAAGCACACACATAAAAATTTTTTTAATTTATTTTTTATTTTAATTAAAATTTAATTACTTAATTTTTCCCCTTCCTGTTTCTCTCTCCAATTCCTCCCATGTTCTCTCTTCAAATTAATGGCTTTTTTCTTTGACTGTTTCTCTCTCTCTCTCTCTCTCTCTCTCTCTCTCTCTCTCTCTCTCCCACACACACACACACACACACACACACACACACACACACACACACACAATCTGCTGAGTCTGTTTTGTGTTGCTTGTGTGTATATAGTTTTGGGGCTGACCATTTGGTATTGCGTAAGTAATTAAGGAGCTCATCCCTGGGAAAGACTAATTCTTCCCCTCCCAGCAGTCACTAGTGGGCAGCAGTTCTTTGACTAGAGGTGGGGCTCCTGGTGGGCGTTGCCTTGGTGTTGTTATTGTTCAGATCTTGTTTAGGCAGCCATAATTGCTGAGGTAGCACGGATGAAGTTTCCCTGTCATTTCTAGGAGACACTCTCTCACATTGGACTTCCTGTTCCTCTGGTTCTTACAGTCTTCCTCTTCCAGATGTTCCCTGAACCTTAGATGCAGGAGGTGTATTGTAGCTGTATCTGTTGGGGCTGGGCTCACCAGCATCAATCCATCTTTGCATTGTCATTAATGTGGTTTTCTGTAGCATCAAATTTCTTTAGGAAAAAAAATCAAGAGATTGCCAGTCATGGTGGTGTCCACCTTTAACACCAGCACCCAGGAAGCAGAGGCAGGAAGATCTCTGTGAGTTCAAGGCTAGCCTGGTCTACATAGTGAATTCTAAGCTAGTCAGAGATACATAATGAATCCTGTCTCAAAAAAAGAAAACAAAGTTGAAACATGCCCCAATAGCAGATCTGGGTGTGGTTTAGTAGAAGAGCACCTGCTAACATGCAGATGAGATTCTAGATTCAATCCTCAGGAAGGAAAAAATACAATTAGTATAAAGTACCCTCAACCAGCTGGAGCAATCAACCCATGGCTTATCATTCAGCAGAACGCTGATGCTGCATTTTGCCTAGTGTTTGCCAAACTCATTTAACCATAATACCAGCTACCTCCCCCCCACCAAAAAAAAAATCCCTATCTTTGCTTATGTAGTGAAGGGCTATGTTCAGCCCAAAAAAGCTGACAGGAACCATCATAGGCTCCCTGCCTCCGGGAGTTCCCAGCCTGAGATAGAGGGAGAAGATGAAGCATCCAGACAGGCCACCGCTTTGATGGAGGAACTGGGTGTGTACTGGCAGGGAGGGAGAGCACTTGGCATGCCCATGAGCCCCAGGCAGGGGAAGATACAACCACGAACCACATGAACTAAACCACCTAGCTGATCTAAGAGAGGAAGAGGGACAGGCAGGGAGGAGACAGGTGAGAGCAGCATGGGGGTGGGGGGGGGGGTTAGTCATCAGGCATTCGTGGGTAGGTTGGGTAGGTGTGTCACCTAGAGTTCCCGGAAACTGCAAGCCTGTGAGCCATAGTTGGGGAGCTGGGTAACTAGAGTTAGAGCTGGGTTTTCCTTCTCGGACCTCTTTGTGAAGGTGGCCAAGGCTGCGCTCCTCTTTGATTCTGTGGGCTTGGGTGAGTGCACAGAGCTGGGAGGGATGTACTGAGATCTGTGAGGTGGGTGTGTCGGGGCCGGGCCGCCCAGGAGCAGGTCCTACCAGCCCAGCCCAGAGTGTCAGCGGAAGCAGTCTTGGGGCAGCGGCAGAGGAAGAGCCTCAGAGCACAGGTATGGGGGTGTGACACGTGGGGCTGCCACCAGAAATGTGGGACCTTGGTGAGGATAGAGAATATGGGTGTCCCATAGGCTCTGGGGAACCCTTTTGGATAAAGTGACAAGGAAATCGGGGGGCGGGGGGCTGGACCCTGTGGAGAGATCTTTCCTTAGGGACCCTGAAGAGGCAGGTAGTCAATATGCCCTACACACCTGAAGGTCTGAAGCCCCACTGTGGGCCACCTTAGGGTCTTCCTCTAAAGCTTTAGGCTCCCGCTTTCATGCTGACCCTGAGCTCTCTGAGGAGGGCTCTGAAATTTGTTCCCCTTACATCCACTCATCCTGCAGGGCTAGGTCCTAACCTGGAAGATACTGAGCCTAACTGATTTAAGTTGGTTAATGAGCTGATTGGGAAAGACAGCCCTCCCTGGCCACCAAGGTGTGCTTTATTTGGTTATTTGGTGCTGGGGATGGAATGAGTATAAGTTAAGTATGGCCTGATCCCTCTCCGTCTCCCTCTGGAGTACTGGGATTATAGCCAGGGACCACCACACCAGATTTCTGCAAGTGCTGGTGATTGAACCCAGAGCATGCTAGGCAAGCACTCTACTGGCCGAGCTACACCCCCAGTCTCCTGACCCTTTGGGGGAATGAAATCTCATGCTTTCTAGGATAGTTTTCAACTCCTAACCTCAAGTGACCCCCCCCATTCTATCAGTTTCCCTGATAGTTGGAACTACACGAGTGTGCCGTGATGCTCAGATCTAAATTTATTTATTTTTTGCTGTCCCAGAGATTAAGCCCAGGGCCTTGAGAATGCTAGAAATCTTTCTGCCACTGAGCTACCCCCAGCCCTTCCAGCTATATTTCAATGGGTCTTGAGGAAGCACCACCCCAGCTTGAAATGCTGTAATAGAAGGGTGTTGGGCTGTACAGTCTCTCTGTCCCCAAGGCTTTGACAGAACATGGCTCATGAGTAGCATAAAGCGGGCAGGGGGATGAGCTATTGTGCATGTGTGGGAACCTGTGGAAGGCTGTCTGGGACCTTTGCCATACTTGTGCAGGCCACTGCCTGCCTACTGCCTATGGTTTTGGGGGCCCAATGACAAGAAAGGGGCTCACAGACTCGTACTTCCAGAATGCTTCATTTATGGTAAACTGAAGTCATAGCCCCAGGGGAAATGGGGCAAAGAATGTGACAGTGAACCTCACCTCCCAAACAACCAGAGACACTAGAGGACAGCTCAGTCTGTGCTGTCTGATGCCACCTGCTCTCCCACCCTACTCCTCCCAGTATGTAGCCCATTGACACAGAGACCTTTTATGTCCAGGGAAATAATAATAATAATAATAATAATAATAATAACAACAACAACAACAACAACAACAATAAGCCAAGGAGGAGACAACAGAGGAGGGGAGAGCTGATGGGAATATTGGTGTAGTTGGAAAGCAAAGCACTTGCCTAGTGTGAACAAGGCCCTGGGTTCATCCTCAGCATCAAAAACAAAGGGTGTGGGCCTCCGAGGCCAGTGGTATGATGGAGTTCAGAGAAAGGTCAGCCAGCCTAAAAGGCTCCAGGAGGTTATTCAGAAGAGGCAGGACCTGTCAGGCCTGAAGCATGGGTAAAATGCACCCAGGGCACAGATCAGCGTGGGGCTGAGCCTATGGCAGTGACTTTTTGGGGGTTGGGACTTTCTTTCCTGTTTTTCTAGCTTTGGAAGGTAGGGTGGAGGGAGAGGCAGGTAAGCTGTCATCTGCACATCAGGGAAATGAATTATTGAGCTCTGGGCCACCTTTGACTTCTGTCTTTCCCAGAAAAACATTGTGAAGGATGGTTGTATTCCCAGCATTCTGGAGCCTGAGGCAGGAGAATTGTCATGAATTCCAAGCCAGCCAGAGATACACTGTGAGACCCTATCTCAAGAAGAAAGGAAGAAAGGGGTGAGGAAGGGAAACCCTTTGAGGAGAGCTGGACAGGGGTAGAGAGGGAGATCGCTGTGCCCGGAGGGAGACTGAGGCTGAGGTCGATGTTGGAAGAGCAGAGAGAGAAAGGCTTTAGAGGAAAGAGGGCAAGCTGGGCAGCCTTGGGCAGAGAGAAGACAAGACCCCAGTGACGAGGCAGGATACCTGGGCCTGAAGTCAAGGTATGGATATCTCTGTGACCTGGGCCACAGGAGGTCTCTTCTGTCTTTCTGGTGTCCCCAGACTCTATCTCCTTCTAGGTAGGGCGCCCTCACTTTGAACTCCCCAAACCACAAACCTCCTCATCTTTTCCCTGGCCCTCAGTCTCAGGAGAAGCTGACTGGCAGGACTAACCTGTGCACAGGAAAGACCGGAAGACACCTTTGAGTTTAGTTTTGTTTTGAGAGAAAGTCTTACCATGTAATTCTGCTGCCCTGAACTCACTATGTAGAAAAGTGTGCACACTCCAGTGGACAGGGTTTCCTTGCCTGGTCTGACCTGGCCATGTAGACCAGGCCTGGGACCTGTGGTGATCTTCCTGCTTTCTGCCTTCCAAGTGCTGGCACCACAAGTGTATACCAGCACGCCCAGGGCTGGGGCAGAACTAACAATCTAAGACAGAGTTCTCAGCTTACCCAGGGGCTCCGTGGGGAGCTCAGTGAAGGGATATGAGGTCATCCTTGCACCTAAACCTGTCAGGGGAGAGGTGCACCTGCTGCTCCCCCCACCACACTTCGAACAGAAGCAGAGAGGAAGTGTCTAATTGGCCACCTAGACACTTAGAAAGAGGTATGCTATTTCCTGTGTTTTGGCTGAGAAATGACCTGAGGCTATCCCAGAGGTAATCCTGGGCACAAAGACCTGAATTTTGGCCCTGTGGAGAAGGCAGAAAGATATGAATTGGTGATGGGAGTCGAGGAGCAAGGCATCTGTTGGCCATGTGAGAGGCAAGGTAGGGAACACAGTGACAGTGGTGGGCAGCCTCTTCCGGTCTTCATCACTGTGATGTCTGCTGCCTGCATGCTGGGGAGGATGGCCCCCTTGGGCAGAGCATGGGGAGCAGCGTGGAGCAGCAATCATGAGCTAGCCTCCTGCTCACTTTACTCTGGGTTCTTACTTCCTGCCCCTGGCAGAAAATAGCCCTGCCCCGCTCCCTTATCTCAGCTAAGAGCAGCACCCAGCCCAGCTCAGAGGGCAATGGGACAGCTTCCAGAGGTCCTGAGGAGGTAAGGAATGTGGGCCCCAGATGTGCACATTTGATCCCAAAGACAAAGACACCTTGAGCAACTGGCCTGCTCTGATTTGAGCAGGGAGAGGGTGGAAAGCATTGTGCCTCTGGTTCCTCTATGTGGATCGTGGTTTCTTTGGCTCTCCATGCCTGTGGGCTGAGGTATTGTTGCATACATCTGTATGAGCATGTGCTTATGAAGGAACCTGGCTCTCAGTGCATCTGTTTAAGATTTCCCCTAAGGCAGGGGACAGAGCTTCTCTTTCTTCTCTGGCCCATGTGGCTGTGCAAATGTCAAAGCATGGACACAGACACTGGTTTGTATGCTAATGTATGCATGCCTCCGTGTGTCTGCGTATGAAAATGTGTGTCATGATGTGCTTATGTGACATTAGTGAGTGTCCATGTTACCAAGCTGTGTAAGCCTCCATGGCCCTCCTCCTAGCTGGTGAAATGAAACTCCACTGTTCCTTCTTTTCAGAGGTAGCTGCTACGTCGATTTTTTTCCAGCCTGGCCTCTTCAGACCGAATTGGGGAGAGGGTCTGTGTTACCTCTCCCCTACACCTACACCCCTGCTTCCATTTCCTGTTTGCCTCCTCTTTGGCAGTTTTTTCCCCGTCTTTACCATCTGGCCTGGCACTGGGCCCATACATCTCCTGAGCCAGGAGCCTCGCCAGGGCTCAGCAAAGGAGCGGGATGGGGTAAGGGGCCAGGCAGGGATCTTGGCAGCTTGGCCTTTCCCTCTACTAGAAAGAGATAGCTTTTTCACCGTAAAGAAACCCAAGAACTTCTCTGTGGAATGGGGTAATGAGACTTTCACCATTTCCCTTTAAGTGGCAGCTCAAATAGTCTTTCACATTCTGATTTACTTAAACTTTGAAACTTGTTTTAGGAGAAAGAATTGACATTCTTGGAAAAAAACGCATTCTTGCACTCAGTATCTAGAATGTTCTTCCCGTAAGGTTTTGGTTCAAGATAGTTCTTGCTGTTTGGCTTATAAATTGTTATTGGATTTTTGAATTTTTTATTTTTATTGATTTTTTTTTAGTGGTTTAATTTTATTTTGTGTGCACCGGTGTTTTGCCTGCATGTATGTCTGCAAGAGTGTGTCAGAACCCCTGGAACTGGAGTTACAGACAATTTTAGCTGCCATGTGGGTGTTGGGAATTGAACCCTGATCCCTTCAAAGAGCAGCCAGTGCTCTTAACCACTCAGCCATCTCTCCAGCCCTGTTAATTTGTAAAATAATGTATAGACGAGCGTCTGAGAGGAGGGGTGCTGCAGTCCCTGGAGCTGGAGCTCCGAGTTCTGGTCCACCTGACAGAGCGCTAGGAAGTGAACCCTGGTTCTCCACAAGATGGGAACAAGCCCTCGCCCACCATCTCCCAGCCCCTTCCTGAAACTGTAATGCAAGTGTTTTCATAGGGCCTCCCAGAGACCTGGTGTCCTGGGAGTCAGTAAAGAGCAGGGGCAGAAGCATGGTAATGGTTAGGTAGTTACTGTAGCACTAAAAATAAGCTAATAATTTGCTGGATGGGAACCATTTTCTTTCCAAGTGGCCAAAGAGATTCACTCAGGGGACCTAGGTGCAGGGCTGAAGTGTGTGTCTAAGAATGTGGTCCTCACCCTGGGGCTTTACCATCTAGTTGGGGGAAAGGATAAACACACAAAGACAGCGGGAGGGTTAAAAGCACTTAAAAGCAGCAAGCCAAATGGCTTTTTTCTTTTGGAGACCAGGTGTCCCTTTTGGCTCAGGTTGGCCCTCACTCCCCAGTTCCTCCTGTCTCAGCCCCCCTGAGTAGCTGGGACTTCAGGAAGGTACACTACTCCTTGCTTAAGTGCTTAAGTACTTCAGAGAAAATTGTAAAGAGGCAGATCTGTGTGTGGGAGAGAGATGGGTGTATGCTATCAGTGTGCCGAGAGGATGGAAGAGGAAGTGGGTTATTGAAATGAATGTCAATCGGACAAATGAGGAAATGAAATGTTACCCATGGGCATAGATTTCATATGGGCAATTACAAAAGACCAGGTACTCTATGCAGCACCCATTCACAATCCTCCTATTCACTCTTGTTGGGAGCTGCAGTGGACAGCTTGGACTTTGAGCCGGGCAGTCCAAGATGTGGGTCGCGCCTCCTCCCCTCAGAGAGCAGAACTTGTGCTTTTTCCCTTTCCTATAACAATGAGGACAAACACCTACCTCAAAGAAAGAACTGCGGGGAGATCCAGCACTTGGGAAGCAGAGGTAGGCCGATCTCTGTGAGTTCGAGGCCAGCCTGGTCTACACAGTGAGTTCCAGGAGAGCCAGGGCTACACAGAGAAACCCTGACTTGAAAACCAGAAAAACCAAAGAACTGGGGGGAGGCTTAGAGACTACACGTGTAGCCTGGCTGGGGTGCGGTGACTGCTGCCTCCGCCCCCCCTCCTCATAGCTCACAACCTAAGGCGAGGGGCTAAGCACTGGCTGTCACCATACATGTAGGAACAGCTGAGGTGTCTGTGTCTGTGGACCTTAGATCCTGGCTAGCGCATGGAAGGGGCTAAACCACAGCTGCCCTGCTGAGGAAGACAGAGACAGGAAGGGGGTCAAACGGCCTCATGGAAAATGACCGGGTTCATCGGGTAGCGAACAGGAGGGAGGAAGGACATTCCAGGTTGAAGACATGCAGCTGCCATGGCAGAGGCCCGAAAGCACAGGGTATGTGCAGAACTCGCTGGCAGAGGACACGGGGTGAGGGGCGACATCTGGTTTGGTAACTAGTATCAGTACCCGTGGGATACTAGTATCTCCGACCCCTTCAGATGCCAGTGTTTTTTGGAGGAGTAAATCCTACACACATTGTCCTGTCTGTCTGTAAGCCCAGGTCAGGTATTACCTGCCTGTAACCCCAGCACATGGGTTACATAGAAGCTGGAGGAGCAGAAGTTCAAGGCCACCCTTGGCTACTTAGTTTTGGAGTAGTCTAGGTCACCTGAGACCCCATGTCCTCCCCTTCCCCCACAAACCATCTATCTCTAGGTTGCTTATAACCCACGTAACACAATGTAAATAGATTTTTGTTGGTTTTGTTCCATTTTCCCTTTAAATGTGTGCACATGCATGAGCACATGCACGCAGACACTGAGCCCTCCTGCATTTGTGTTTTCAAAAGGGTTTCCCTATATAATCCTATATATTACATATTACATAGGCCTATTATATTTCCCTATATAAGCCCAGTCTATCGTACAGCCTCAGCCTCTGGAATTACAGACCTGTGCCCCACACCCTACTTTTAAAAAAAATTTAAGATTTACTTTTATTTTATGTGTATGGGTGTTTTGCCTGCATGTGTGACTGTGTACCACATGTGTGTAGTGCCCATGGAAGCCCAAGAGGGCATTGGATACCTTGAAATGGGAGTTACAAAGAGTTGTGAGCTGCATGTGGGTGCTGGGAATTGAACCCAGATCCTCTTGAAAAGCAGTAAATACTCTTTTTTTAAAGGTTTGTGTTTGTTTGTTGTTTTGTTTTAGACAGAATCTCTCCATGTAGCTCTGGCTATCCTGAAATTTGCTGTGTAGACCAGGCTGGCCTTGAACTCACTGATATAGGGTCTTCCTCTATAGCCCAGGGTGACCTTGAACTTGGGATCTTCCTGCCTCAGCTTCCTGAGATCTGTGATTACCACATGCTAGACCTTGTAACTGCTTCCATACTGTAGTTTTTTGGGGGGAAATGACAAGGGAAAAGTATATATATTCAAGACAGACACCTTTTTTTTCCTGTGATGGGGTCCTGCTGTGTTCCCATAGTTGTTTTTAACCTCCTGTGTTCAGGTGATAATCCTGCCTCAGCATCCCAAGCAGCTAGATGAAATCTGTTCGGTTGGCTTTGCTTTTGAGACAAAGCCTCACTCTGTAACCTAGGCCGAACTCTTGACAATCTTCCTAAATGCTGAGATTACAAGTGTGAGGAACCACACCTGTCTTTTATTGAGACAGGGTCTGGAGTAGCTCAGGCTGGCCTCAGACCCTCAAGTGTTTACAGACAGGGTCACCAAGCCTGACTCAGATGCAGCACTCTCTCTCTCTCTCTCTCTCTCTCTCTCTCTCTCTCTCTCTCTCTCTCTCTCTCCAGGGCCTCACACACTGCAGCCCAAGCTGGCTTCAAATTCCTGCTGCTCTTGCCTTTAAAAACATTTTCAGATTTATTCCTTTTATGTCGTGTGAGTGTTTGGCTTGCATATATGTATGTGTACCATGTGTGCTTGATATCCATGGACCTCAGAAGAGGGCATTGGATTCCCTGAAACTGGAGTTGTAATCCTATCATGTGGGTGCTGGCAACCCACATCCTCTGCAAAAGTGGCAAGCGCTCTTAACCACTCAGCCATCTCTCTGGCCCCTGGTTTAGCTTTTTGTTTGTTTGTTTGTTTTTTCTTGTTTATTTTGTTTTTTTCGAGACAGGATTTCTCTGTGTAGTTTTGGAGCCTGTCCTGGATCTCTCTCTATATATATAGACCAGGCTGGCCTCAAACTCACAGAGATCCGCCTGCTTCTGCCTCCCGAGTGCTGGGATTAAAGGCATGTGCCACCACTGCCCAGCGCATATTTTTATTTATTTATTTATTCTTGTTTTTTCAAGACAGGGTTTCTTATTGGTGGAAATATTAAGGCCACTCCACGTAGTTAAAAGGGAAGTTTATTTTGTGGGGTAACTTACAAATGAAGGGGTAGGTCGCAGAGTCTGGCAAGGTAGAGGGTAGTCCGGCGGCGGCGTTCTCTGGAGAACTCTGCTCGGTCCACCTCTCGCGTCCGGCGTCCCGGAACCAAGAGAGTGAGTTCTTCCCGATCCTTCGTCTTCTCTTCCTCCTCTGCCCCGCCTTGTGGGTGTGACCATTACCGAAGCCTCAGTGGGGGTTGGAACTTCCAGGCCAATGCTGGGATGCCTATCCACTACAGTTTCTTTCTCTGGGTAGCTTTGGAGCCTGTCCTGGAACTTGCTCACAGAGATCCGCAGTCATCATCATCATCGTCCCCCCCATCCCCCCCCACCCTCCCCCGGGATTAAAGGCATGTGCCTCTACCACTACCACCAGGCCCAGACGCATATTTTTAAAAACATTTATTTTCTCTGAGGTTACTTGAACATATATTGTATACACGGAACCCACACATGGAGGGCTGACTGTATTTTCATTATTGAAATTGGTATTTAATGGAGGAAATATTTATCCCCTTTTAACTGTTTGACTATGCTTCCGACAAATCATGAGATGCTGGTTGCTGAGAGAGAACAACAAAAGCCCCCATAAATTTGATATAGTCAGGTTTACAACTTAGTGCCATAAACTAATTTATTTATTGAAATGCTGGGCCTTGGGGCTGCAGAGCTGGCTCAGAGGTTAAGAGCACTGCTGCTCTTCCAGAGGTCCTGAGTTCAAGTCCCAGCACCCATGTCAGTGTCTCACAACGGTCTTTAACTCCAGCTCCAGGAGATCCTGGATTCTGGCTTCCTCGGTCACTGCACTGAACACACACACACAGACACACACACAACTGTGTATGAGGCAGGGATAGGTAGAGAGGTGACTCCTGTGACCTCTTGCACATGAGGGAGGTGAGGCCCTAGGATCCTACTTTGTCCATTTTCTACCCCTTGGCTGTTCTTGGTACACCAATTGGTTTTCTTGTAGGAGTGTCCCATGGCTTAGTAAGGAGGGCTCACACAAGAAGTACCTGGGGAAGCTCAGCCCTTGGGGCAGCGGTTCTTTGTTTGTGGCTTGAGACCCCTTTGTGGGTAGCATATCATATCCTGCATATCAGATATTTACATTGTGATTCATAACAGTAGCAAAATTTCAGTTATGAAGTAGCAATGAAATCATTTTATGCTTGTAGGCGGGGTGGGGGGGGGTGTCGGGTCACCACAACATGAGGAACCTGTACTGAAGGGCTGCCGCCTTAGGAAGGTTGAGAACCGCTGCCTTGGGACCTTCCCCCACCTTTCTGACAGAAAAGCTAAAGTTCTCTTCACGTGCCTTTGGCCAAGGCTGACGGCAACTGCCTTGGAATACACCAGTATATTCTTCTTCCCATTTTACAGATGAGGAAATGGAGGGCTGGGTTGGTCAAGCTGAACCCAGCTGGGTCTCTCTGACCAAACCCAGCCCACAAGGGAAAAGGTGAAGATGGATGATGAACAGCACTGGGATTTTGTTCTGGACTTGAGAGTCTGAACTTTATTCCTTAGATAATAGGGCACCAGCCCTGGCTCCATAACCCTTCTCCCCACTAGTCAGACCTATTTGTGTGGTTTATTGGTTTTCCTCTAATGGAATGTGAAGTAGGTGGGTTGGAAAAGGCCTTTGTTTTGTGCATTGCTGGAATGTGCTGGAACCTTCTAAGGATTCAGTAAGCATTTAAGGGAAGGAGGGGAGGCAGATTCTAAGAACTGCAAATGAAGCATTTTATCTTACTTAATGTCCAAACAGCGTCTTGAAGTAGAGGCCAAACTCCTTCACATGTACCCAGATAAGGAAAGCAAAATTGAGAGAATGACTTCTCTGAGGTCACCACGCCAGGCAAGTGACAAACCAGCACTCACGCATAGCCTGCCGGGAATCCATGACTGCAGGAGCTGGGCATGGCGCTGGATGACAGAGAGGGGCTAGAAAAAGCTAGTCTGGCCGAAGGATGAGGAAAGATGGAGTGAAGAGAGCCTTGAGGCTGAGAAAAGAGGCCAGTCAGGTTAGCTAAGCATTTAGACTATGACTCTGTCTCTAGTAACTCGACTTTTGGCTTGCCTTCCCATCCCAGGTCTCCACGGCTGAAGTTGTGGCACCAAAGGCGTCCAGCCTTGGCCAATAATCATCTGCCTCTGAGGTCATAGACCACACTTCCATGTCTTCTTGCCTCTGCTTGCTTTGGGACAGACTCTGTATAGCCACCAGGCTACCACCCTGGAGGTGAATGCCATGCTCGGACCTTAGTATTCCCCATGATGCCTCAGCCTAGTTTCTCTTCCCACTTGGACACGATGTTTGCCAATTCTTCAGCCAACACCTCTTCCACCAACAGCTCTGTGGCCCAGTGCCGTGACTACCGGGGTACACATCGTCTGCATATGGTGGTCTACAGCCTGGTCTTGGCGACTGGTCTCCCTCTCAATGCTCTGGCTCTCTGGGTCTTTCTGCGTGTGCTGCGTGTAAACTCGGTGGTGAGCGTGTACATGTGCAACCTGGCAGCCAGCGATCTGCTCTTCACCCTGTCACTGCCCCTCCGCCTCTCCTACTACGCACGGCACCACTGGCCCTTCCCGGACTTCCTATGCCAGACGTCGGGCGCCATCTTCCAGATGAACATGTACGGCAGCTGTATCTTTCTGATGCTCATCAACGTGGACCGCTACGCGGCCATCGTGCACCCGCTGCGACTGCGCCACCTGCGGCGGCCCCGCGTGGCGCGGCGGCTCTGCCTGGGCGTCTGGGCACTCATCCTGCTGTTCGCCGTGCCCGCCGCCCGCGTGCACAGCCCGTCCACCTGCAAGTACGAGAACATCACCGTGAGCCTGTGCTTCGAGAGCTTCAGCGATGAGCTGTGGAAGGGCAGGCTGCTGCCGCTCCTACTGCTGGCCGAGACACTGGGCTTTCTGCTGCCCTTGGCCGCTGTCGTCTATTCGTCCGGCCGGGTCTTCTGGACGCTGGCGAGGCCCGACGCCACCCAGAGCCAGCGGCGACAGAAGACCGTGCGCCTCCTGCTGATCAACCTCGTCATCTTCCTGCTGTGCTTCGTGCCCTACAACGCCACGCTGGCAGTGTATGGGTTGCTGCGAGCCAACCTGGTGAAATCCAGCCTTCAGGCCCGCGATCAGGTGCGCGGTGTGCTGATGGTAACGGTGCTGCTGGCCGGCGCCAACTGCGTGCTGGATCCGCTGGTGTACTACTTCAGTGCTGAGGGGTTCCGAAACACCCTCCGCAACCTGGGCACCCCGCTCCATACCAGGCCTTTGGCTACCAACGGGGCTAGAGGGGTGCTCACCGAACCACCCTCAGAAACCACCCAAAACACTGGGCTGGATGCCACCAGTCAGGGGCTACTCCAGCCCGCCAATCTGGGAACACCCGTCATCCAGTGCCCCCAGGATTCAGCCCTCTGAAAGCACGCAGTGTCATAGTACATAGGCTTGGGCCACTCTCAAAGGCTTAGGGTGAACATTTGAGGGAGGTGGGCTGGGAACTTGGACTTTGAAGCAACTCCAGTCCTAGTGTGCAGAAGAAAGCAAGTGTGTAAGCAGGGGTGGAGGAGAGAGAAAGTGCTGCAGGTGAGAGAGCCATAGGCTCTGGCTTTGATGCAGAGGCCCCTGCTCCAGTGAGCATGCGCGTGGCTAAGGGCTGGTACGCCCGAACAGAAAATGGATCTCCCGGATTTAGGTCATCAGTCGGAGAACTGAAGATTCCCTGACCTTGGTGAATCAACTACACAAAAGGTCATCTGTCATCTTCAAAAACAAAGCAAAGGCCGGGCAGTGGTGGGGAGGTGGATCTCTGTGAGTTCGAGGCCAGCCTGGTCTACAAAGCGAGTTCCAGGACAGGCTCCAAAGCTAACGAGAAACCCTGTCTTGGAAAACAAACAAACAAACAAACAAACAAACAAAAAAGCAAAACTCAGAACTTAGAACCCACTGCCTGTATATGCTGGGCCACCACATTCCCACTGAGCTCCATCCCAGCCCCAGCTGCTGCCTTCTGTGCTGACTTGAGGGCCATGGACACCATGCCCCCAGCCCTCACTTCCACTTGGCTTCCCTGCGCAGCTGGGAGGCATAATACAAAGGTTTATTGGTGCGCACTGACCTGTTTTGTGACTTGTGACATCCAGCATTAGGAGGCTGGGGAAGGGCAGAGCTGTGTGTTGAGTCCCCCGAAAATCCCAGTTCTTGGGCCTTCTCCTTCTGTCACTCTCGGGGCCTCTTCCATCCTGTCTCCTTTCCTCCCTCTCTCCCTCCATCTCCTCCTCTGCACTCCCACCCCTTCTGCAGACTGGGCTGCCCGTGAACTCTTTATTTATTTATTTTTTGGGGTGTGTGTGTGTGTGTGTGTGTGTGTGTGTGTGTGTGTGTTGTTTTGTTTTCCGAGACAGGGTTTCTCTGTGTAGCCCTGGCTGTCCTGGAACTTGCTCTGTAGACCAGGCTGGCCTCGAACTCACAGCCTGCCTCTTTCTCCTAAGGACTGGATTAAATGTGTACACCACTAAGACCAGCTTTGGCCTTAAACTTTTTGTTTGCTTGTTTGTTTTTGTTTCTTGAGACAGGGTTTCTTTGTGTAGCATTGCTATCCTGCCTGGAAGAATTCACAGAGATCTGCCTGCCTCTGCATCCTTGGATTGAAGACATGCACCACCGCTGCCACCGGGCTCGGCCTTGAACTCTTGATCCTCCTGTTTCCCACTTCCTAAGACTGGGATTAGAAGCATGAGCACCATGCCCAGCTGCAGTCAATATCTTACAGAATTTGTATTTTTCCGAGAAAGACTCTCTCTCCATAGCCAATACTCTGCTTCTCTCCCTCCTCACTCATTCCCCCCATACCCCCTCTGCCCTCCTGGTCCTCCTCCCTGCCCTCCTCCCCTCCCCTCTCCTCACGTCTCTCTTCTCACTCTCCTCTTCCTCTCTGACCCCTAACGTTTTTGCCATCAAGCATCAATGCTCAGACTCTTTGGTCCCCGATCCCTTTATCCAAACTAGGGACCTAAAGAGCTTTTCTCATTCTTTTGTCTCGTGAAGCTCGCCACGTTATAAATCAAGGCTAACGTGTTTCTGAAACATGGAGATACAGAGGCACACACTCCATTTCGCTGAGAGTAGTGATGTCATCACATTTCAGGAAACTTCTGGAAGCTTCCCTATATGCTGGTGAGAGAATGAGCGTGAAACCGACTAGGGACATGTTCGTATTACGAATATAGCTTTGACCTCGAGGACTTCCTCAGAGAGCTGGTCTCTGGATCACACTTGGAGATCACTTGCTCTAAAGTATTAGAGTTCACGTCTAACTTCCTCTAGGACATTACTTTTATGACTGTGTGATGAAGGCATTGATCAGCTAATTGCTAATTGTGGTTCCTACGGCTCAGGACTTGCTGGAGGACAGGCTGGAACTGTACACCAAATGTAACATTATCTTTACCAGCGCAGCAGCCTGGAGGTGGGGAGTGGGGGTTGGGGGTCGGGTATAAAGCCA
The DNA here is from genome assembly GCF_903995425.1 of Onychomys torridus. Taxonomy (NCBI): domain Eukaryota; kingdom Metazoa; phylum Chordata; class Mammalia; order Rodentia; family Cricetidae; genus Onychomys; species Onychomys torridus. The sequence goes on from NC_050445.1 coordinate 139,042,842, forward strand.
GACACACAAATACTCCAGGGCCAGGGTGGAGCATTTCTGGGGAAGGAAAAGCAGCAGTGTTTGCCGGGAGAAGACTGCACAGGAAGTAAGGGAGATGGCAGGATAAGGAAGTACCTGTCTCCGTAGCAAGGCTAGCAAAATGGTGTTCTTCCCTCCTTACCCAAGCAGTGGTTGGGCGCTGGATGGGTTGCAGAGTTGGTGCTGTGACATTTTTAGACGCTGACACTGAGAACTGCTGTCATGTATGTGTCCTAGAAGCATTATGTCCCTGTGTCTCCCAATACAGACAGATTGCCCAAGCACTTCGGTTTAAGATAAGATTTGGGCCTTTTGTGTCTTTAGGAGGGCTTAGATTGCTGATTTACAGTGGTAAAATGACCCCTGGTGGCCAAACCAGGGAACTACCCTCACTTGCTCCGTGACGGGCTAGTTTCTCGGTCCAGGCGGATGGAAGTGGGGTGCCCACCAGGCCCTTACCACCAGCTGCTCTACAGAAGGCCTGCTGTCAGCATCTGTCCCTAGCTCCTCAGGACCCAAGGTCTGTGCTCTTCCTGACAGGATAGTAGGAGCGGCATCAACCTTCTTTGGCCGAATCTCAGGACTCTGAGCTACACAAACAGAGCTAAACAGAACCTTCAAAAGTTTTGGGGGTGAAGGGGTGGATGTAGCTCAATTTGGTAGAGTGCTTGCCTTGGATGCACAAAGCCCTGGGTTTGAAACTCAGCACCACATAAACCTGGCCTGGTTGTTGTATGCTGGTAATTCCAGCACCCAAGGAATGGAGACCCGGTAATTCCAGCACCCAAGGAATGGAGACCCGGTGGTTCACGCCTTTAATCCCAGCACTGTAGCAGCAGAGCCGGGCGGCTCTCTGTGAGTTTCAGGCCAGCCTCGTCTACATAGAGCGTTCCAGACAGCCAGGGCTATATAGAGACCCTGAATGAAAGAGAGAGAGAGACAGAGAGAGAGGAAGGAAGGGAGGGAAGAAGGGAGGGAGAGAGGGAGGGAGAGAGGGAGGGAGAGAGGGAGGAAGAAGTAGAGGAAGGCAGATGAGGAGTTCTAGGTTGCTCTCAGCTACATATTGAGTTCTGGGATACAAAAGACTGTCTCAAAGAAAAAAATTCCCGGCTGAGCTGTGGGGGCCTAGGCCTCTAGTTCCAGTGCTCTGGTGGTAGAGGCAGGCAGATCTCTGTGAGTTCAAGGCCAGAGTGGTCTACATAGTCAGGCCAGCCAGAACTACATAGTGAGACCCTCTTCTCAAAAAAGGGGGAAAAAAGTAACTTGAGGGGTCTGAGTCTGGTGTGCATGCCTATAACCCCAGCTCTGTGGATACTGAGGCTGGAGAATCATGTGTTTGAGGCCAACATCTGCAAGTCCCTAGGTGTGATCTCTAGCGCTACAAATACATTGAAAAAGAGTACTTTTATATTCAGGTATTGAGCGGATTCCAGAGTAATTAAAACAGCATGTATCACCTAACAGACCATACAACTTACTTATTCATTCTAAATTTTGTATGTATTATCTGTCTTTCTCCATCTCCCTAGGTAGAATGTAAGCTCCTTGGCAGGGGGAACAAGGATTTTTGGTTGTTTGGTTCATTGATGTATTTACTGGCATCTAGAACAGTGCCGGGCACAGAGGAAGTCCTCAATAAAGACTCGTTAAGTGAACGGTCGGGTCTTGTTAAGTACCTGACTATCTAGTGGGGACCCTTGGGGGAACAATAAATAACTATAATGTAAGACGAAGATAAAGGGAAGTGGTAACGGCACTGGCATAACTTAGGGGAGCCCCTGAGAGCAGCCCGGTGAGGCATGCTCACAGACATTCGTGCAGGACAGAACTGTGGGGAATCGGGTAGGGAGGTCTAAAGAAGAGATCAGGGGCTGTGGGAAGGGCTGCAGTGAGGAGAAGTGTACTCAGGCCACAGAAGAAGTAGAAGCAGGTCGTCTCCAGCCTGAAACCTAGGGTGTCAGAGCCCAGAACTGTTTCCAGACATTTCACCACCAGAAGAACAGAGGCAAGACTAGATAAAAGAGGCGTTGTAGCCAGTGGGTGGTGGCGCATGCTTTTAATCCCAGTACAGCACTCGGAGGCAGAGGCAGGTAGATCTCTGTGAGTTCAAGGCCAGCCTGGTCTACAAAGCAAGTTCCGGGACAGCCAGGACTGTTACACAGAGAAACCTTGTCTCAAAAAACAAAACAAAACAAAACAAAACAAAACAAAACAAAAAGGTATTGTAGGCATCAGGAAAGAACAGTACCCAACAAGTAACAGGCTGTGGAGATTTACGAAAGCCCAGATCTCTGCCATTAGTGCCCCAACCCCTGGCCCTTACCCCGCCCTCACCCCACCCCACCCCAGCTGCACTCCTGCACCCCTGCTCTGGGCCTGCCCCATTTAACACCAAGGAGCATTCCAAAGAGGAAGAAGAGGAAAATCTTAGGCAAAAATAAGAGCAATTGCCGGATGTGGTGGTATAGGCTGTAATCTTAGCTACTCTGGAGGCTGGGCCAGGAGGATCTTTTGTTCAAGGCTGGCCTGGGCAACTGAGTGAGACTGTTTCAAAATAAACGGGGCTGAGGATAGTTTTTGCCAAGCATGTGCAAAGACTTGGGTTCAACCTCCAGTATGAAAAAAGAAAGCATTAAAGGGTTGAGATAAAAGAGCCCACAAAAGGAACTGTTATTCTGATGGCAGAGGTGTGTGACAGCAGACACTTGCAGCCCCAGACTACTCAGGGGCCCAAGGCAGGAGTATGTAGAACTCCAGGCCAGCCTGGACAACAAGACAAGACCCAAGCCAACCGGTGGTGCCCAGGTCTTCAATCCCAGCACTCAGGAGGCAGAGGCCAGTGATCTCTGAGTCCGAGGCCAGCCTGGGCTACAGAGTTCCAGGACAGCCAGAGCGACACAGAAAAATCTTGTCTCACAAGAAAGACAGAAAAGGCCCTGTCTCTCAATAAATATATAAGCTTTAATTTTTTATACAGCTGGATTTCAGTATAATGTTTATAATTCTCTCTCTCTCTCTCTCTCTCTCTCTCTCTCTCTCTCTCTCTCTTTTAATCTGGAGCTGAGGACCGAACCCAGGGCCTTACGCTTGCTAGACAAGTGCTCTACCACTGAGCTAAATCCCCAACCCCAATAATTCTCTAATTTTATTTATTTATTATTTATTTATTTTTTGTTTGTTTGTTTATGGAGACAGGGTCTCTCTACTTAGTGCTGGCTCTCCTGGTACTCACTATATGACCAGGCTGGCCTCAAACTCACAGAGCTCCTGGTTCATGAGTGCTGGGATTAGAGATGCTCACCACTACGCAGCTGGCTTGCTTTTCTGAGACAGGCTCTTGCTCTGTATCCCAGACTGTCTTTGAGCTCTGGATCCTCCTGCCTCAGTTTCGGAAGTGTTAAGATAGCATGTACTCCACTGTGCTTTTCTTTGTTCAAGACAAGGTTTCTCTTTATAGCCCCGTTGTCCTGGAACTCACTCTATAGACCAGGATGGCCTTGAACTCACAGAGATCCTCCTGTCTCTCCTCCTGAGTGCTGGGATTCAAGGCGTGCGCCACCACTGCCCCACTCCATCATGGTTTTTAGGGTGCCTCAATTTGTTTGCTCAGTACAATGGCTTCTGAGTTATGAATAGGATTAGTCCCGTTTCGCAGAGGAAACCCTGAAGAAGCTGAGGTTTAAAGGTCACGGGAGCAGGAAGTGCCTCAGTCTCTGTTTCCCAAACTCACTCTACTTCCAGCTTAGGACTTGCCACCCTGTTCAATCACATGCAGCAGTACTGTTCCCAGTCACTTTTTCCTCGGCTACCTAAGGCCTTGCCAGCCCATAATACTTGCCTCTATTATAGCTTGTGTGTGACAGTTTTCTCTGAGACTGAAACATCCCACCTTGCAGGGAAGCTCCTTAAGCAGAAAGTAAACAACACAAAATAGTTTCAGGAAGTCCCTGAAAACTGAGCAGATTCACTAGGGCCTCTCCCTGTCAGAGTAATCCACAAAAGCTGAGAAGGACTACATAGAAGCGAGCTCTAAAGACCCTCAGATCAAGCTGAGCCAGCTACCTGAAAGAAGCAGACATCAGCTGAGCTGCTGGAGGAGGTTTAGACCAACCGAGTCACCTGAAGGGACACTGTCCAGCCTGTTGAGCGGCCTGCAGGCTGTGCAGTGGGCTCCAGGTTCCCAGCTTTGTGAGCTGTCACCCGTGCTGGGGTGGGCTTGGTGATGCCGCTGTCTTTGAGTCAGTTCTGCTCCTGTAAGGGACCCCTCATCTAAAACCCAGTGGTTCACCAAGGTGGACTCTGGTGGTCTCCACACTTAGTTCTATCCTGGGCTCTCTGACTGGGGTGTGCTGCATCTCCCAGGAAGTTGTGCCAACAGCAATCCTTGGTTTCCTCTTCCCCCCTCCTCACAGAAGCCACCTAGCCCTTCTGCTGTCCTGTCCCACCTTGAATCTGCCTCATTGTCTCTGGGTTGCTCTTCTCAGAGCTTCCTCCACCATCCTCATCCACTTAGCCCCCCCCCCCCCTCACTTTACACTTGCCTTGGAACCCTGGGCTAGACACGATGTGGCTGAGTGAGGGCTGAGAACTGGACTCATTCATGTCTCCAATTGCATTATTGCCCAAACACAAACCCACAGAACGGTCTGCAGTAGCTTTTCTTCGACAGTGACACACAGAATGGGTTAGACTGCCTGCAGTTGGCCATGACCCTCTCCCCAAGTCTGAGACGTACTCATTTCTGTGACAGTCAGTATTCTTACATCCACCAACACAGCAAGAGGGGATGGCTCCTTGGTTCTTAAGTTCCTCGAAGTGTATCTCCTCTAGTGCATGGCCAGAAGAATTGGGATGTAGTAGCAATCATCAGTCTTGAGATACAGTTCAGGAGGATCAGGACTGAGGTGAGCATCCCAGATGATGGCAGAGCAGCTTCCAGTCTGGCCCTGCACTATCTCACAGGAAAGCCCTGTAAGGAAGGGTTGCCAGCCGGAGTTCTGCAAAGACTGAGACAGAGGTAAACCTCACATGGGCCTTCCTTCTCTTTCAGCCCTAAAGACAGACCAGAAGCTAAGACAGTTGTCCTACGCTGCTTCCTAGAACTCTTAAAGAACTGGAAAGGGAAGTTTCTCCTACTGGGTTTAGAGAAAACCAAAGGCTTCCGGGACTCTGGAATCAAACCTGGCTAGTTATATCAGCTGTCACTTCTTAGCAATGTGACATTGACCAGTTAACCCCCGTGAGCCTCTGTTTCCACCCCTGTGAAATGGGGCTCATAGTATCTACTCATTGGGTTGGTTGAGGGCCAATGAAATGTGAAAAGCACTTTAGAAATCCCATAAACGGGAGCTCCTTCCATCAAGGTCTTAGGTAGGGCTTTGGGGTTGCTTGGCGGTACTCTTCGGAAAGACAGCAAGGCCTCCAGGTGCCTCGTCCAGAGGAGCCCCGCGACTAGGCAGAACTAGTCAGGGGAACTAGCAATAGGCAGGCTGGGCACGTTTCCATGGTGCTGGGTCAAGCAGGCAGCCTTGGGGCAGTGGCTGGCCCATTGCCCTCTGGGGGCACTCTCTCCCCATGAGGCTGATGTCCAATCCCACGGACTAACATGGAGGTGAAGTGCGTGAGAGGCAGAGGAGGCAGGCAGAATGAGGAGTCCACGGTGGAGAAGGGCCGGGAGAAGGCTGGAGGGGAAGTAAGGGCCAGGCAGGCACAGGGTGGGGCTGGGAGAGGGGCCGGTGGCCCTGAGGGCAGCGCCAGCCCTGGAGGCAAAGCTCCGACCCAGGGAGGGAGGAGGGACGGCAGGGAGACCAGCCGCGCTGACACAGCCTCCATGTGTGCAACGGGCTGGGGTTTGGCCCACAGGTCAGGCGTCTGGCAGTATTATGGGATGGAGAGGCCTTAGGAGACAGGGAGAGTATTATGGGCTGGAACAGCCTTAGGAGACTGGGGAGTATTATGGGCTGGTGAGGCCCGGCTCCAACTGGAGGCGGGAGGAAGGGGTGCGGGGCGGGAAGGGGGGGTGGTGGTGGAAGGGAGTATTATGGGCTGGAGGCCTCCTGCGACCAGAGGCAAGAGTATTATGGGCTGGCAAGGCCTTCGGTGGCCAGAGGGGGGAGCAGCGGGGGATGGCACCGGCTGCATGTGACTGAGGGGGGGGGCAAGTTGGGGGGTGATGAGTGGGGGGGGGGGAGCTTATTATGGGATAGCTCTTTGTACCTACTGCGGGGACTGCTTCTCCAGAAGATATTATGGGATGTCGTGTGTGGGAGGGGGGGGGGGGCTGGGGGATTATTATGGGATGGTGGTGCAGAATTGGGAGGGCCTGAGGAGCTCTTCTCCACCCCCCCCCACTTCACCCCTGCTCTCTCACCGTTCTGGGGTCGGCCTCCCTCCAGTAGTCCAGTGGGAACACCTGAAACCCACCTCCCCACACTTCACCCCCTGCATTCTGGGCACCTCAGCCCATCCTAGGCATCTGCCCCGTCTGGCAGCCACCTCCGGACCGTGGCGGGGAAATGCAACTCCTGGATAATGGGGAGAAAGCCTCCCTGCAAGCTGTGGTGGCCAGCGGTCCCACCTGCATGTCACCTTTGACCCCAGACTCTCATGCCACCTTCCTTCCCTTCCTGGCCGGGGTTCACAGAGTGGGGGCCCTCGGGTCTCCCCTCCCCCGCCCCTCCATTTCCTCTCCACCCCCCTCCACAGCCGTAACCAGTAAAACAGGCGGCCGGCTATTATGGGATGGCTGCTCCCAGCAGCTCTGCAGGGAGGGGGCGGTCACCGCGGAATGTCTCTTGTGGGTGGCTATTATGGGATGGCCGCCTCTCTTCTGGGAGGGGTGGGGGCTAGGGAGGGGAATTATTATGGGATGGACCCAGCACAGCTGGGTGGGGCTGTCCTGGGTAGGTAAAGCTCTGGGGAGGGCCAGGAGGGGGGAGGAGAGGAAGGAAGAGGGAGGGAAAGGCTGAGGCGGGTGGGGTGAGCCCTGGAGCCAGACCTGAGGCTGGCAGGAGTGACTGGCTGGAGAGGTTTCTTTGGTGACAGCTGTTGGAAGAGGCCCCAGGGGCAGGCTCCACCGAGCCAAAGCCTGGGACACCTGGGTCCTCTTCCCATCTTGCGGGTTGCAGAGGGTTGCAGAGGACAGGGTATGCGGGGCAGCGCTGGAAGAGCTCCCGGGCTAGGTGGTTCAAGTACCCGCTTCCACCTGTGCCTCCGGTAGCCTGGGGACTAGGCTCATGCAGCGGATGGACACAGAAAGCCGGACCAAAGAAGTAGAGGCTGGGTGGGCTCCTGGGGGACAAATGCCACTCCCCAAGCCCACAGGGACTGCACCCTGTCTTGCTGTCTCGTCTTCACAAACCCTTTCTGTCAGCGCGGAACCCCAGCCCCCGGGATCACTGGGTGGTTTCTTCATCCACCCAAAACAGGTGTGAGGAGAGGAACCATAGACTGTATGCTAAAAACTCCAGGATAACCTCCTCTGGGTGTTATTCTGGGTTCGTGTATACCATAGGGTGGAAACACAATTCTAGATAACTGGCTAGAGAGGTTGCCCCCTTGGGTGCATTAATTAGGAGATTATACCATCCTTAGTCTCTGTGGGCCAATCATGTTAGTGGTTTATTTATAATTGATCGAGGAGGTGACATGGGGCAGAGGAAGGGAGTGGGAAGTATGAGGACCATAAAAGCAGCTCAAAAGCACACCCTATACCTCCCTGGCACTTGAAAAGACAGGAAGTGAGGGTGGAGATATGGCCCAGCAGTTAAGAAACTGCTCTTGCAGGTGACCCAGGTTCAGTTCCCAGCACCCTCGTGGTGGCTCACAACTGACCATAACTCCAGTTCTAGGGGCTTTGATGCCCTCTTCTGTACCCTTCACACACTGGGCATGCACATGGTGCACATACATACATGCAGACAAACACTCATACACATGAAATAAAAATCTAAAGTGGAGGATTAAATAAAAAGATAGGGAAGGATTTGAACCACCTTGTGCTGGTATCAGGAAGAGGTGGGAAGTGAGAAAAGCAAAGGGCTAAGAGGGGGTGTGGCAGAGGAAGGGTACCAATATTTTCAATCCTAGGCAAGAGCCTGTAACTCCCTACTTGTAAACCCTCCCTAGTTTATAGTCACCCATCACTGTGGTAATGTGTACGTAGGAGAGGTGGGATCTGGGGAAGTTGGGGGCATTTATTACACAACTGAATCTGAGGTCCAGAGACATGGTAGATATAGGAAAATGGGGATAGAAGGACCTAATAGGTATCCAGCAGCACTATGTAGGAAGGAACAGCCTTCCTGAAAGGAGGGATGCCTATGTTATAGTTTCTTAAAAGAAACATCCTAGCTGGGCATGGTGGCGCACACCTTTAATCCCAGCACTCAGGAGGCAGAGGCAGTAGATCCTCTGAGTTTGAGGCCAGCCTGGGCTACAGACCGAGTTCTGGGACAGCCAGGGCTACACAGAGAAATCCAGTCTCAAACAAAACACACACACACACACACACACACACACACACACACACACACACACATACCACCCAAAAAGCAGGGATTGGAGAGTTGGCTCAGAGGTTAAGAGCACCGGCTGCTCTTCCAGAGGTCCTGAGTTCAATTCCCAGCACCCACATGGTGGCTCACAACCATCTGTAATGAGATCTGGTGCCCTCTTCTGACATTATACATGCAGGTAGAACACTGTATACACAATAAACAAACAAACAAGCAAATAAATAAATAAATGAAAAATAAATAAATAAAAAGAAGCTTGAATGAGGGAGACTATGGAAGCCTGTGGGCTGGAGGGAATGGCCAGTACACCACAGTAAACACAGCCAGAGGGTGGTCCAGAGAGTTCAGGTAAGTTTTGGAAATAGAAACATGAACTTCTCCAGGCGGCGGTATCACTCGTCTTTAATCCCAGCACACGGGAGGCAGAGGCAGGCGGATCTCTGTGAGTTCAAGGCCAGCCTGGGCTACAGAGTGAGATCCAGGAAAGGCACAAAGCTACAGAGAGAAACCCTGTTTCGAAAAACCAAAAAAAAAAAAAAAAAAAAAAAAACCAAAAAACAAAAAACAAAAAAAAGAAAGAAAGAAAAGAAAACATGAACTTCAAAGATGATGGTGGGAGCTTTTGGCAAGAACTCAAGTGGGTCTGCTTGTTTTGAGACAAGATCTCTCCATGTCTCACTGGCTGGCCTAGATTTACTGTGTAGACCAGGCTGGCCTCAGTCTCAGAGATCTACCTGTCTCTTGAGTGCTGGGGTTAAAGGTCTATCATCACGTCAGACCTAAGGTCTTAGGTAAGGTCTTAAGACTGTACCTAGTCTTTTTTTGTTTGTTTTTTTGAGACAAGGTTTCTCTGTAGCTTTGGAGCCTGTCCTGGATCTCACTCTGTAGCCCAGGCTGGCCTTGAACTCACAGAGATCCACCTGCCTCTGCCTCCCGAGTGCTGCGATTATAGGCGTGCACCACCATCACCTGGCAACCCTACCTAGTCTTTTATTCATTCATTCATTTATTTATTTATCATTTATTTGTTTGTTTGTTTATTTGTTTGTTTGTTTATTTAATGTATATGTGTTCTCTGTTGACTTTATACCAGAAGAGGGCATCAGATCCCACTAGAGATGGTTGTGAGCCACCATGTGGGTGCTGGGAATTGAACTCAGGACCTCTGGAAGAGCAGCCAGTGCTCTTAACTGCCGAGCCATCTCTCCAGCCCCACTACCTAGTCTTAAGGTGGGAAAATACTTAAATGTGTAATGCTCAAGGTTACCTTCACCAGATTTGATGGAACAACACTTCCAGCATCACTGGTAATCTGTGAGCAAGGAGAAGGTCTTTTCTGAGTAGAGTCTTCAATGCTTCTCCAGCACTCACTAATTCAGTCCTTTGAATTCCACAGGAGAGTGTTATCTGTTGGGCTCTTTCTCTAGGGAGGTGACATGAGCAGTGAAGAGAGACAGCACAAGGACCTTCCAGGTCCGGTCAGGAAGGCCTCTTCCGGTGAGGGAGTTCCGCTTCCTTTTCAACCTGTCCAGCTCCCACAGGCCTTAGCTCTTCCTGAAACAGGCAGATTAGAACAGAGGAAGACAGCTCTGGCTTAAGGGAAAGAGGCGCGGAGATAGTGGGGCTGGGATATTGGTTTTCACTCAGAGCCACAGTTTCTGGAACCCGGAAAAAGGGGAAAGTGGCTGTCCTGTAACTCAGACTAACTTGCTTTTGCTTCCCAGTGTTGATGTTAGGAACACCCTCCACCACGTCATGCCTGCATTTATTGATTTCTTTAATTCTGGGCGTGAAGTGGAGGACTGGGTCGCAACAAATGAGAATGGGAGCAATCGGTGGCATTATGAGGCCTCAGGATACATAACTGGGGAGTGACTGAAAAAATGTAGGATATTGAACATGAACAGAATTTGGTATTCAGGAATCAAGGTATGGTCTGGAGAGAAGGTTCAGGGGTTAAGAGTACTGGCTGCTCTTCCAGAGGACCTGGGTTCCATTACCAGCACCTGGTAGTTCACAACTACCTGTAACTCCACTTGCAAATGATCTGATGCTCTCCTCTGGCCTTCATGGGCATAAGGTATTAACATGGTACATGGGCATATGTGCAGGCAAAATTACTCCTAAACATATTAAAAAAAAAAAAAGCTAGCTGGGTGGTGGTGGCTCACGCCTTTAATCCCAGCACTCTCAGGAGGCAGAGGCAGGAGGATCTCTGAGTTCGAGGCCAGCCTGGGCTGGGCTACCAAGTGAGTTCCAGGAAAAGGCACAAAGGTACACAGAGAAACCCTGTCTCCAAAAACCAAAAAAAAAAAAACCAAAAAAACAAAAAAACAAAAGAAAGAAAGAAAGAAAGAAAGAAAGGAAGAAAGAAAGAAAGAAAAAAGAAAAAGAAACAAGTCTCAAATAAATAAACATTATTATCAACACCCATGCTCTACCCAACTGGGCTAACAGGGCACCAGTAAATCAATAATTTTAAAAGAAGCATTAAACAACCAAAGAGACCATGATACAATATAAAAGTATCTGGTCAAAGAATTACTGCTGACCACTATTTCCTAATGTCCTGTTGTAGAGAACTGAATAAATCCTAATTTAGCTCTCAGAAGAGATCACATCCCCCATAGAGGTCTGGGGAGCTGGTTCCTCTAGGGCAATGGTTCTCAACCTTCCTAATACAGCTCCTCATGTTGTGGTGACCCCCAACCATAAAAGTTTTCGTTGCTACTTCATAACTGTTATTTTGCTGCTGTTATGAATTGTAATGTAAATATCTGTATTTTCTGATGGTCTTAGGCGACCCCAGTGAAAGGGTCATTCAGACCCCCAAAGGGGTCACTACCCACAGGTTGAGAACCACTGATCTAGAGGATTTATAAGAGAAGGGTTATCAAGCTAATCTCCTGCGGGGTCTGATGATGCATACCTTCTATTGGGCTAAAGTGGAGACTGTCTCAAAACAGCAACAAAGATATCACCCAGAGCTGGAGTTGTCACTAACTAGCAAAGGTGTGTAAGGGTGTACAAGGCCCCTGGGTTGATCCACAGTGGCACAGGAGGAAGAAGGAGGGGGAGAGGCCTCAGGAGAGAGGAGGACAGAGAATGATAATCTATCTCCTGGCTGGTCCCTGCATGCTAAGGGATTGTGATTGGTAAGCAGCATTCATCCAGTCAATGTTCCTAACGCTGAAATTCCATAACATTATGGCGTGTCTCCTTGAAGCACATCACTGTGCCACAACTGCTTTTCACTTGTTTTTACTGTTTGCTTGGGGTTTTTTGTTTTTGTTTTGAGATAGGGTCTCTTTTAAAATTTTAGTGTGTGTGTGTAGGAGGTGGGTGCTGGGAATTGAACTCTGGTCCTCTGCAAGAACAGCATGTGCTCTTAACCACTGAGCCATCTCTCAAGCCCATTAAACCATTTTGTTGATTTTGAGATAGGGTTTCTCTGTGTAGCCCTGGCTGTCCTAGAACTTGCTCTGTAGACCAAGCTGGCCTCGAACTCAGAGATCTGCCTGCCTCTCTGCCTCCCGAGTGCTGGGACTAAGGGTGTTTGACACTACGACACTACAACTGTTTTTGTTTGTTTGTTTGTTTTGTTATGTTTTGAAATAAGTTCTGTCTTCATAGTCTGGTCTCAATTCACAATCCTCCATCCTCCTGCTCTGTTTCCCAAATCCTCGGATTATGCGTGTGGACCACTACACACAGCTTTTTTTTTTTTTTTTTTTTTTAAGACTTGTTTCTACCGAAGCCCAGGCTGGTCTTGAGTCTTGAATTCGCTGTGTAGGGGAGTATGGCCTTGAACTCCTGATCATTTTGCCTTCTGAGTGCTGGGATTACAGACATGTGACACCGTTCCCAGCTGTTTACGTTTCTTGCAGGAAGGCACCTGTGTCTCTGCATTCTCAGTTGTTTGTACCGCCTTGTATCTTGCTTGGTACTGTCAAAGGTATGTTGAATGAACAGGAGTAATGGTAGAGAAAGAGAGAGCAAGGTCAGAGCTTGGTGTTATAGAGGATCCTCAGTTCACTCGGTGATGGTCCATCCATAGGGGCTGCCTGGAGAGGCAGTGGAGAGGGCTGCTGGGATGTTGAGAAATAGTTATTGGATGGGGGTTTATAATCATATGGGATGTTCTAAGTCAGTTAAAGTTCGTGCAAGTTTTTCATCTAGTCAGCATATTATTTGTTTGATTTTACACAAAATTTCAGAGCTGGAGGTAAGCATCTAGACTATGCCTGGGTTTTGACTGGATTGGATGGGGCTCTAGGTTGGCCCTCTGTTCCTGAGTGTCTGCAAATGGTGAGCTAGGGAGCCCAAGGTCCTGAACATTGAGAGACTTCTGGCCGGAATACTCCTTTTGCCCAGAAAGGGAATAAGGTATGTGCTAATGGGGGCGGGGACAGGGCAGTCAGTAGTTTGCCACACCCTCTCTGCTCTTGGGTGTTGGGAGAGACTGACAACTTGTAGAGATGGGGGAGGTTGTGAATATTATGGGATGTCTGGCCAGAAGGCCTGTGTGAGGTGGTGGAGTGCAGCAGAAGTATTATGGGATGTGGCACTGGATTGCGCTGGGAATATTGTGGGACCATGGGCTTCTTGCAATTCCGGGATGTCCGAGTAGATGGAGTAAATGATGGGGCATTTTCCCAGTGTTAGGGAGAGGAGATTTAGATGTCCATTTGTGGGTGACAGTAGAGCTGCTGGTCACCAGTGAGCATCTCTTTGATAGCGAGGAGTGTAATTTATGGGCCATGGAGCTAAAAGAGCCTAGGGCAGCTGGGGGTGGTGATGTGAGCGTCCAGAGCCTGGTGTGCAGGGGCTCAGGGCAGCTCCAGGGGCCTGGCGCTTAGGGGCTATCAGGACAGCCAGTGGGAGATGATTATTACGGGGTGTGCGTGGGAGGAGGCCGAGTGTCCGTTGTTGTAGTGTGGGGTGGGTGAGTTTCTGACAATCATGGGATATCAAACTGGGGGTGGATGAAGGGTGGTTATTATGGGATGTTAGTGGGGGATGGGGTTGAGTATTATGGGATATGAGGCTGAAGTGCTGGGAGGGGTGCTTATTATGGGATGGCCAAGGGGGAGGGAGGGGTAACGAGTTATTATGGGATGTTCGCAGTAGGGCCAAGAGTGAAGAAGTTGGCAAAGAGTGGTTATTATGGGATATCTGAGGTGGGGAGCAGGTTTAGTTTGTCAAAGGTCTGCAATATATGTCAGTAGCCCCCGGGCACATAGATGCATGGAGTGTTGGGGGCGGGGTGTGGGTATGTGGGGTGTCCGTGTGTATTATGGGATGGCCAGGAGGTGGGCGGTTGCCCGGGTGACGCGCGCGCGCGCTCGACGGGGGCGTGGCCAATGGTTGCCTGAGCGACGAGGGGGCGGGGGTTGCCCGGGAGACCTAGGGAGGAGGGTGGCGGTAGTGGAGGGGGGGGTTGGAGTTGGTTGAGGTTATTATGGGCTGTCCGTGGGGGGGCGGGGCCTGTGCGGTGGGATTTCCCGGCCGGTGTTTCGGGCCCTTTAAGAGGCGCCGCCGGAGCCGGAGCCATTTTCCCCCCTTCGGCCGCGGCGAGGAGGAGCCGGAGCGGGAGTGACACCGGCGAGACCCGGCGCGACCTGAGGCGGCTGTAGGGTGAGGAGGGCGCGAGGCTGCGGGAGAGGCGCCCGTCAGAGCCCGACCCGTCCCGGGGGCCACCCTTCACCTGTCCCTTCCTCGGGCGCCCGGGAGGGAGGGGGCCCGCAGGCCGGCCGGGCGCGACCCCTGCCGCCGCCGCCCCAGGCGTCCGCGCTGCCCTCGGCGGCGCCCTGCCCTGAGGCAGCCTGCTCCCCGCGGCCCGCGGCCCGCGCCCGGGCTCGGCCTCCCACCATGCCGGGCGCCCGCCCCTCGCCGGTGCCCGCCGGCCCCCCCGGGACACGTGGCCCGGCCCCTTCTCGGTGGGCGCCGGCTTCCCGCCGGCGCCCGACTCGGGGGCACGCACCCGCAGCGCCCGGGAGCCTCCACGCCCCCTGGTCCCCGCCGTTCCGGAAGAGAACCTGAGTTGTCCCGGAGGACAGCGCTGGGAGAGCGGCCCTGTCTGCGGACGGGCCTCCCCGGGCTCGCGGCGGCGCCCCCCCGCGCCCAAGTGACCTTGTGTCCCCGCGCACCGGGCCTCCCCCGGCCCCTCCGCAGCCCCTCCGCGCCCGGGCTAGCCCAGCCCGGCCCCTCCCCACCATGCACCACCGGCCTGACCTCGGGGGCGTCCTCCCTCTTCTTGGGGGCGCTTCTGCCGGGGAGCCGGCTCGCGGGCTGTCCCCGAGGAGCGTGGAACTAAGTTCAGCCTGAGTGGTTCGGGTGCTCGGCTGGGGTGGCAGGGCCGGCGGGGGGTGGGGGGCGGAAAGAGCGGGTGGGGGAGGGGGCGGCGCGTCACTCACTGTTCTCCCCCCTCCCCCGCACAGTGACTCGGGCCAGTGTCGAGGGCCCCAGGCCGCCGGCAGGAGCAGCTGGGCCAATTCCCTGGCCGGGGAGCGGAAGGGGATGGCGTCGGGCCTGGGCTCCCCGTCCCCCTGCTCAGCGGGCAGCGAGGAGGAGGACATGGATGCACTTCTGAACAACAGCCTGCCCCCACCCCATCCAGGTAACATCTTCCCGGAGGGTCCAGGGCAGCAAGGAGGTGTTTGAGCTTTCCGAGAGACTTCGGTGAGGCTGAGCGTGCTGCTTGTCTCCTGTGTGCAGAGCCCAGGGTGGAGGGCATCTGAAGGGAGTGGTTCTCTTCTGCGGAGCTCCTGTGTGTTGTGTGTGTGTGGGGGGAGAGTGCGGGGGCGGGGGGAGGTGGAAGCCATGTGCCTCTTGGGCACCGCGGACCCAGATGTAAGCTGGCGGTACTCAAGGCTGTCTGGAATACTCCGCAGTTCCCAGTTGAGGGAGCTCTCTGGGTTAGCAGGCGTTACCCCGAGCAGGTTCTTAGGAGTTGCAGGTGGCTGGGACTCTCGGAGGAGACTCTGGTGGTGACATGGTGGGGTGAGTTGAGATTTCTGTTGTAGGAGCCCAGCCAGGCATCTGGGATCTCGTGGAAAAGAAAGCGGGAGTGTTGGTTGCTCTCTCTCCGATTATTTTTAGCTTGTGATCAGTTACCGGCTTTCTGCGCTGTTTCAAGAGTGTGAAGTTTGAATCTCGCTCCTTACGGGATCTAGAGAACTTTGAGTTAGGCAGATTATTGGAATTTTTTGAGTTGGGGAAGGGATTGGGGGACTAGGGGAGGGGCAGTAGCCTAGTAAGGAGAGGCAGAGGGAAGGAAGGGACTTCTCCCCTGGGGTGGACATAATCCTGCCTTCTTTCCTAGAGGCTTGGGTCACTCTGAGGTAGTTTGGGGCCTGGGTTGGTGGTGTGAGGTGTTTGAGTGGGTGTGTTAGGGTTTGCACTATCAGTGTTTTGGGATGGCTCCCTTGACTGGGAGCCGTAGTTAGAAGCAGCCTGCTTGAGTGCTTGTCCTCAGGTGATGGTTGATGTCATGCTTATAAAGGGGATATCTTCTCTTGTCTCCTTAGTCAGAGGTTTATTTCACTTAAAAAATTTAAATTTAAATGAAAAAAAGCCAGCCCCTCTCCACCAGCACCATTTCTTTATCCTCCCACCCCACCCCATTCTGGAGCCTGGTGGTCCTGGGTTTTTTGGTTGTTATTGTTTTTTTTTTTTTTTTTTTCTCGAGACAGGGTTTCTCTGTGTAACAGTCCTGGTGTCTGTTTTGTAGAGCAGGCTGGCCTGGAACTCACAGAGATCCTTCTGCCTCTGCCTCCCTAGTGCTAGGATTAAAGGCAAACTCTACCACCCGGCTTTTTTTGGTTTTTCGAGGCAACGTTTCTCTGTGTATCCCTGGCTGTCCTGGAACTTACTCTGTAGATCACACTGGCCTCCAACTCACAAGAGATTAGCCTGCCTCTCCTTCATTGGGATTAAAGGCATGTGCCTCCACTGCCTGGCAAATTTGACATTTTCTAACTTGGAATTTTTTACTTCATTCTGAGGCCATTTAAGAGAACTGATATTCTTGATATCTTTGGCCACAGGGGTGAGGGACTTAGATTTTCATCTCATCATCTGTAAGGCTGCAGGTTTCTGTGCCTTGATGACCTGGGAAGGAGGAAGGCTTACTTTTCCTTCGTACTCTGTGAGGGTTTGGATGAGTAGTACCACCAATCAGTGTTGGCCCTGTCTTAGCCTTCTAGTGACCCATTGGTCTAGGGTTTTCCTCCCAAGTTGAGTGTGAGCTCTTCAGGCTCAGTGTGAACTCTGCCCCAATATGTTGCATGACCCAGTTTTTCCACTTGACACACCCAATCTGCCCCTTTCCCAAATCTCCCTCTATCTCATGGAGTCGTTGCTTACCATTTCAGCATGTGATTTGCCCGAGGAGTTTAAGGGATGTATGTGGCTGGAATGGTGTCTTCTCTGCCTCCATGGACTTGTCCTTATCTCTGCTCTGTAGGCAAAGATGAAGAAGAGACATGTAGCTGATTAAGGGGTGGTGTAGGGGTTATGGGGGCGAAGCCCTTAAGAAAATGATTGTTCGGGAATGAGAGGGGCCTTCTAACCTCTGACTGGATCCTGGGAAGTGTGAAAATGGCAGGCCTGTGGTGCTTTGTGCAGCCTTAGGAGCTGTCTAACTTCAGAAGGGCAGAACCAGAGTCATTTTAGGGCTACTTCTGGGGCTCATGAGTTTGTATGGAGTTGAAGGGAACGTGTTGTTTGCCACTGTCTCTTGGCTCCTACTACAATTTTTTTTTTTTCTTTTGAGTCTCGCTCGGTATGATTCCTATATGTTGGATAATATTCTTGTTGGATGGTGGGAGCTGAGCTTGAGACTGGTTGTGGGCTCCATTCCTCAAGCTCAAGCTTTTGGATACCTTCAAGGGAAGAAGGTCATATGGTTTGGTAGCCTCCACTGAGCCCTTGTTAAATCTTAGTTGTAATGTCTTAAAGAATTATGATTTGAGTAATGCCGTCCTTCAAATGGTGTCACTCTTCATGCTGTCTTGGTCTGCTTGCCTGGAATATCAGGGTGACCTCTTACAAACTGTGTCATCCTTGAGTAGGTATAGAGATGGTTAGCTGTGGACTTGGGGCCAGGTAATCATTTGAGAAGTTTTCTTTGAGGGTACTCTTTGCTTGGTGTACTTCTGTCGGCTCCACCCCCTGCCTGCCACTTCCTGTCTGTCCTATGTTGGCCCTGGGTGCCCTGGGCTGGCTTCTGCGGTCAGGAGCCATTTTCCTTCTCTTCAGTGGGTGAGGCACTCCCTTCGCTCTCCTCCCTTTCCGACTCCCCCCTTCTTGGGCGGGGGTGGCTTGGGAAGAGAGCGAGAAGAGGGAGGAGGGAACTGGGAGCTGGTGTACATGTCTGGTACAAAGAAAGCTCCCTGGCAGCCTTCTCCCTCTGTGCCCCTTTCTACCTATCCTTGCCCAGGAGCCCCAGTGTTACCCAGGCTTTGTGTGTTCTTCTAGCCAGGAAAGGAGGTGGAGCCAGATGGGAGGGGGGTTGGGAAGGGGAGATGGTGACAGCTGGGCTGATTCTGGGCCCCTAGGGAGAGGAGTCGCCTGACCCAGGAGAAAGCTGGGAAGAAACAGTAGGACTAGAGATGGAGAAAGGAGACCGGGAATGGGTATGAAGTTGAACTGGAAACTCTGGTGGTTTTGAACAGTGATAATCCCGAAGGGCTTTGATACGGGTGTGATTTCTTAGACCCTGAACCTGGTATTTGATCTGGGGTGGTGGGGTGAGGATGGAGTTTGTGTTTAGTGCCTTCTGGTTATGCTTTCCTAACCCCTGTGCTATGGGCTGTTTGGCCACTTGAGGGAGACCTGGATCCAGTTCTCTCACTTGGTGAGTGCAGACGGCTCGATTGAGCAGCGTGGTGAACAGAGGTGGCTGGAGTGATGAGGAGGGGAGGTAGGGGCCTGGACAGCTGCCCAAGGTGGGCCTGCTCTAGCCTGCCAGGCCTGGTTCGGGGATCCACAGCTCTTTGTCTGTTGTGTACTGGGTATCCGCTCCCTTCTGTGTGGTTACTCACTGGAACAGTTCTTTCTCTTCAGGGGAACCTGGGACGAGAGGTGGGGAGAGACAGTCTAACCCTCTGGATTAGGTCCTCACCTTTTGCTGTTGCTCTTTTTCCCATCTGCCACACTTTGCCAAATGTGTGTAGACAATGAAGAAGACCCAGAGGAGGATTTATCAGAAACTGAGACTCCAAAGCTCAAGAAGAAAAAAAAGCCTAAGAAACCTCGAGACCCTAAAATCCCTAAGAGCAAGCGCCAAAAAAAGGAGGTGAGTGGGTGACTGAGTGTTCTGGGGAGTGAGAGGAAGAAGTACTCCATGAACGGTTGTGGGCCTGAGGGTGTTTTCCTTCTGGAGCTGTGGGTCAGGTCCTGGGATGAGCTCAGGACTGTCCTGAGGTCAGCATGTGTGCAGATGTGTGTCGTCTCCCCCCCCTGCTCCAGCGTTTACTCTTGTGCCGGCAGCTGGGGGACAGCTCTGGGGAGGGGCCCGAGTTTGTGGAGGAGGAGGAAGAGGTGGCTCTGCGGTCAGACAGCGAAGGCAGCGACTACACCCCTGGCAAGAAGAAGAAGAAGAAGCTCGGACCTAAGAAAGAGAAGAAGAGCAAGTCCAAGCGGAAGGAGGAGGAAGAGGAGGAGGAGGAGGATGATGACTCGAAGGTGCCCAGACCCTGTCCTGTCCTCTTTCCTGCTAGAGCCTGTCCCTTGTTCTCAGATACATTCCTGCCCTCCATAGAGTTTTGAGTATTTCCTCTAGGTCTCCTGCACCCTACTCTTGTAAGCCATAGTTTCAACTGGCATCCTCTTAGCAAGTGTGGGCAGTAGGAGACAGCTTCTTCTTGACTGTGTTCTCTCTGCAGGAACCGAAATCATCTGCCCAGCTTTTGGAAGACTGGGGCATGGAAGACATTGACCATGTGTTCTCAGAGGAAGATTACCGTACCCTCACCAACTACAAGGCTTTCAGCCAGTTTGTCCGGTAAATGAGGATCTTGGGGAGTGGAAAGGGAGGAGAGTCCTTCTAGAATTCCTTCTTGTTTCCTTTTATTTTTATACATGGCCATCTTTCTTATTCTTGTCCATTTCTCTACCAGACCCCTAATTGCTGCTAAAAATCCCAAGATTGCTGTCTCCAAGATGATGATGGTTTTGGGTGCAAAGTGGAGGGAGTTTAGTACCAACAACCCCTTCAAGGGCAGCTCTGGAGCGTCAGTGGCGGCTGCAGCTGCAGCAGCTGTGGCTGTGGTGGAGAGCATGGTGACGGCTACTGAGGTTGCACCCCCCCCTCCCCCTGTGGAGGTGCCTATCCGCAAGGCCAAGACCAAGGAGGGCAAAGGTGTGTGGAGTTTAATGACGAGTCCAGGGTGGGCTTGGGAAGTCTAAAGACAGCATAGGAATGCTGGATCACCCCCAAGGTTGAGCAAGCTTAGGTGAAGACTTTGTTCTCCCATCACTCGCCTTGTGGTGGACATTTGGCTGTATCCTGACTTCAGGTCCCAATGCTCGGAGGAAGCCCAAAGGCAGCCCTCGAGTGCCTGATGCCAAGAAGCCTAAACCCAAGAAAGTAGCTCCTCTGAAAATCAAGCTGGGAGGTTTTGGCTCCAAACGGAAGAGATCCTCGGTGAGAGCCTGGTTCATCCCACTGGGGGAAGAGGGAGCTGTGTGGTGGAGAAGGATGTTGCTTTCTGTCAGGTACATAGGAGTGTGGGGTATTATTACTCAGGCAGGTGTAATAATTGCACAGGCTCCCTCTGTGCAGTTCTTGCTGGGGTTCTTTACCTTTCTTTCTTTCTTTGGCCTGGCCTTTTAACTTTGTTCCTTTCTCATTTTTTTCAGAGTGAGGATGATGACTTGGATGTCGATTCTGACTTCGATGACGCCAGCATCAATAGCTACTCTGTTTCGGATGGCTCTACCAGCCGCAGTAGTCGGAGCCGCAAGAAACTCCGGACCACTAAAAAGAAAAAGAAAGGTGTGTTTCTTTTCTGTACTTAGGGGACGGGACAAGGTGGGAATGGCCAGGGAGAATCTCCCTTTGGAGATGAGGGTGGGGGAGGTGGTTTTGTTCTAATAATTGGGCTTTCCCTCTTCCTTGCCCAGGCGAGGAGGAGGTGACTGCTGTGGATGGTTATGAGACAGACCACCAGGACTACTGTGAGGTGTGCCAGCAAGGCGGGGAGATCATCCTGTGTGACACCTGCCCCCGAGCCTACCATATGGTGTGCCTGGACCCAGACATGGAGAAGGCCCCCGAGGGCAAGTGGAGCTGTCCACACTGTGTGAGTACCTGGCTCCTGGGACCCCTGAGAAGGTACCCCTAAGGGCAAGGGTGGGCTGATGAGTTTCTTGGGGCCTAGGTAGAGATAGAAGTGGCAGTGTTCTTGGTTGTCAGCTTTGAGAAACATCTAAAGGAACAGTGCGGCAGGTTCTGGCTTGGGGTGGGGTGGGTGGTGGTAATCTGATCTCCGGTTCTTTATTCCAGGAGAAGGAGGGCATCCAGTGGGAGGCTAAAGAAGACAATTCTGAGGGGGAGGAGGTTCTTGAAGAGGTTGGGGGAGACCCAGAAGAGGAAGATGACCATCATATGGAGTTCTGTCGAGTCTGCAAAGATGGCGGGGAGCTACTGTGCTGTGACACCTGTCCTTCTTCATACCATATCCACTGCCTGAACCCCCCACTGCCGGAGATCCCAAATGGCGAATGGCTCTGTCCCCGCTGCACTGTGAGTGACCTCAGTGAGGGTGGGGGATGGGCGCATATACTAGCACAGGGTTTGCTCTCCTGGAGGCATTGTGAGGCTGTGGCTGGGGAAAGGTCATTGCAGACCTACACATTTTCTAGCTAGACAGGAATTTCTCTTTTCTCAAGTAGTCTTGGGACACCATCTCCTGTGTAAACATAGAATTAACCGAATGGAGGAGGTGGTGTCCTGGCAGTCCTTTTAAGAGGATGAAGTACCCTTCTAGTTCAGTCGTTCCCGTTTCTTCTTTTTCTTTGTTTTTTTTCTTCTCCTTTTTGGTGTTTTGAAGTGATGTCTTATTATGTAGTCCAGGCTGGCCTTGAACTTACTACATGTATAGCTCAGGCTGGCCTTTGATTCATGGTATCTCCTGAGTGCTGGGATTATAGGTGTGATTCCCTTTAAAAACTTTAATTTTGGGAGCTGGAGAGATGGCTCAGTGATTAAGAGCACTTGATACTCTTGCAGGACCCTGTTTTGTTTTGTTTTTATGTATGTCCTGCCTGTCCTGGAACTCACTATGTAGACCAGGCTGCCCCTGAACTCAGAGATCTGCTTGCCTCTGCCTCCTGCCTGCCTGCTGCACTGAGGTCTCTTTCCCCTTTCCCTTCCCATCAGTCCTTTGTTCCTCTTTAATAGGAGTGTATCCACTTTTTTTTTTTTTTTTTTTGTTTTTCGAGACAGGGTTTCTCTGTGTAGCTTTGCGCCTCTCCTGGAACTTACGTGGTAGCCCAGGCTGGCTTCGAACTCACAGAGATCCGCCTGCCTCTGCCTCCCGAGTGCACCGCCCGGCATATTGTATCTACTTTTATGTCCTCTGTACATATATGACTTATGTATCTGCAAAGTTAGGACTTAAAGATTAGAGAAAATTAGACTTTCTAAGACTGATTTAATTTGCTTATATGACTGCCATTTTTATTCATTTTCCTTTAAGTGACATAGCTTTATTCTTTATAGGTGAAAAGAATTGCACCGTATAATATACCACATTTTCTTCATTCTGTTGATGAACACCTGGGTTGGTCCCATGGCTTAGCTCTGTATACAAGCTCTACAATAAACTTTTATTTTTGAGACAAGGAGCTCATTATATAGCCCAAGCTGGCCTTGAACTCATGCTGTCCTACCTCATCTTCCTGAGTATTAGGAGTAAAGCTCAGGTTACTATGCCCAGCTTTGTTCTAGTCTGGATGTCTTGCCTTAATTCTTGGTAGCTTAGACTGTTCGAAAGCCCATTTATTTACTGCCTTTTGGTTGCTTAAGATGGAGAATTGCTTGGCTCTGGTTGTGTGAATCTTCTATACCTAGCTATTCTGGGTTATTGTTTAAAGTATAGCTATCTTGGCTTTTTTTTTTTTTTTTTTTAAAGCTCTGATGATGTCCAGAAAGGGAGAGAAAATTCTAGTGTTCTTTACCTAGAGAAGGTTATGGAGTTAGGTTTTATTTGAAATGAAGTCTTAATGACTCATTGACAAGATTAAAGTTGTGGGCTTGTCTACTAATTTGTTTTTAATAATTTAAAAAAAAATTTGATAAGATCCCACTTTTAGCTCTGGCTGGCCTGAAATCCACTGTGTAAAACAGATAGGATAGTCTCCAGTTAACGGAGATCTACCTACCTCTGCCTCCCCCTGGTGTCAAAGACTTAGGTTACCAGGCTCCCTGTGTAGTTTTTTAATTTTATTTCCTGGGCGTGATGCATTAATTATCTAGCAGAGGCAGAGGCAGTAAGACCTCTGTGAGATTAAGGTCAGTCTGGTCTATATAATGAATTCTAGGCCAGCCAGGGCTCTACAGTGAGACATATATCTGAAAAGAAAATGTGTGTGTGTGTGTGTGTGTGTGTGTATGTGTGTGTGTGTGTATATATACGTACGTACGTGTACGTGTACGTGTATTGTGTATGCACATGTATGTGCCAGGGTCCAGGCCTCTGTGTGCCTAAGGCCAGGAGAGCAGCAGTGTTCTACTCTATTTATTACTCCACCTTATTCCTTTTTTTTTGGAGCTGAGGATCGAACCTCGGGCCTTGTGCTTGCTAGGGCAAGTGCTCTACCACTGAGCTAAATCCCCAACCCCTCCACCTTATTCCTTTGAAAAGAATGTATTTACCAAATAAATCTTACTAAACCTGGAGCTAGGTTGGCAGCTAGCAAGCTCTCATGATCCTTGGGTCTGCTCCCGTGGCACTGGGGTTACAGGTGTGCGTGACTGTGTGGCTTTCTACGTGGGTGCTGGGGATTTGTTTTATGATGGGTGTTTTGCTGTATGTGTGTATTCAGTGAGAGGAGAGGGTGCCATGTCTCCTGTTACTGGAGTTACAAATGGTTTCAGCCACAGTGTGAATGTTGGAGATTTCAGTAAGCCTCCTCTCTCCCAGTGCTGGCTGTTCACCCACAAACTACTGTTTGCTCATTCTTGGGGAACTTCATACATCTCCCTGTGCTTTGTTTGTTTGTTTGTTTTGTTTTGTTTTTCGAGACCGTTTCTCTGTGTAGCTTTGCACCTTTCCTGGAACTCGATTTGGAGACCAGGCTGGCCTTGAACTCACAAAGATCTGCCTGGCTCTGCCTCCCGAGTGCTGGGATTAAAGGCGTGCGCCACCACCGCCCAGCCCTGTGCTTTTTAATTGAGAGAAAGTGGTCTCTTTTTCAGTGTCCAGCTCTTAAGGGCAAAGTGCAGAAGATTCTAATTTGGAAGTGGGGCCAGCCACCATCTCCCACACCAGTGCCTCGGCCTCCAGATGCTGATCCTAATACCCCCTCTCCGAAACCCTTGGAGGGGCGGCCGGAGAGACAGTTCTTTGTAAAATGGCAAGGCATGTCTTACTGGCACTGCTCCTGGGTATCAGAGCTGCAGGTAAGCCTGGGACAGGCTGGATGTGGGGTGACCCTGCAGAGGTAGTAAGAAAACAGCCTGTAGGTAGGGCCGAGGAGCTCCAGGGTGGTTTACTCTCTCTTTCTATCTACTCCCAGTTGGAGCTGCACTGTCAGGTGATGTTCCGAAACTATCAGCGGAAGAATGATATGGACGAGCCACCTTCTGGGGACTTCGGTGGAGATGAAGAGAAGAGCCGAAAGCGAAAGAACAAGGACCCTAAGTTTGCAGAGATGGAAGAGCGCTTCTATCGCTATGGAATAAAACCAGAGTGGATGATGATCCACCGAATCCTCAACCACAGGTACCTGTTGGGTTCCCTGGAGGTAGTGTACCCACGGAGGCTCTTACTAAAGGGGCTGAGAGAGTGGACATCGCCATTGACTTACTGTGCTCAGGAGACGGTTCTGTAATTCAGTGACGGAGCCCATAGAGAGATTAATGATCCAAAGACAGATGTTATTGAGGCTCTGAATACATGTGAAGTCTGGCAGATTTAGATTGGTTTTGTCAGTTTTATTATTTATTTATTTAGTTAGTTTTTTGAGACAAGGTTTCTCTGTGTAGCTTTTAGAGCCTGTCCTGGAACTCACTCTGCAGACCAAGCCGGCCTCGAACTCACAGATATCTGCCTGCCTCTGCCTCCTGAGTGCTGGGATTAAAGGTGTGCGCCACCACACCTGGCCGGTTTTGTCAGTTTTTAAGAGCAAGGCTGGTTGAGGAGGTGAGGAAAGTTGCTTTGCAGCTCTAAGGAGTTTTTCTTTATTGACTTGGTAGTGTGGACAAGAAGGGCCATGTTCACTACTTAATCAAGTGGCGAGACTTACCCTATGATCAGGCATCTTGGGAGAGTGAGGATGTGGAGATCCAGGACTATGACCTGTTCAAGCAGAGCTACTGGAATCACAGGTAAGGCGATGGGGAGGAAAGGCTGAGGTGCTCTCTTAAGAGAAGAGGACCCCTTGGAATCGTGGTGTTTTCATTCCTAGGGAGTTAATGAGGGGTGAGGAAGGACGGCCGGGCAAGAAGCTCAAAAAGGTGAAGCTTCGGAAACTGGAGAGGCCTCCGGAGACCCCAACTGTTGATGTGAGTTGGGGTGGAAGAGGAAGGGCCTCATTTGTTGGGTGGGTGGTGTGTCTTGTCTGCTGCAGTCTCATGGTGCAGCTCCAAGTCAGCCTGCAGATGGCCATAGCTCAGGTGTCCCCTCTGCACAGGCATGTAAATCAGAAAACCTGTGATCTCTTTCTTTCTTCACCATCAGGAAAAACCCACACAAGAGAGTGTATATGATGCACAAGCATTATATTATCTAGGGAGTGGTCTTATACACAAGGGCTTATTTATTTATTTGAGAAAGGCAGAGTCTCTCGTAGCTGAGGCTGGCCTAGAACTCCTGATCTTCATGTCTCTGCACATCCTAAGTGCTTTGATTACAGGTGTGCACCACCATCACACCTAGCTCCTTCGCAGATCTAGTGGAATTAGTGTATTGGTAGTGAGTCTTTAATTTTGATATTTTTTTTTAGTGCTTTGTTTATTATTTGAATAACATTGGTGTTTTGCCTGCATGTATGTCTCCATGAGGGTGTCAGATCTTGGAGTTACAAACCATTGTGAGCTTCCATGTGGGTACTGAGAACTGAACCCAGGTCCTCTGGTAGAGCAGTCTGTGCTCTCAAAGCGCTGAGCCATCTCTCCAGCCCTTGGTTTTCATATTGAACTCAGTCCTTCTGTTTCGACTTCCAAAGTACAAGCATTATAGGCAGGTGCTACCAGGCCTGGCTTCCTTAAGGGTTTTGTTGTTGTTTTTCTTTTAGCTCTTGGGGGTGGAGGTGTGGGGGTGTCTAGTGAGGACATGTGAAGGAGGAAGTAGCTACTGTCTTATGGGAAAAGGGGGGTTCTTTACCAGCTCTTGTCTTCTCTCTCATCCTTCAGCCAACAGTGAAGTATGAGCGGCAGCCAGAGTACCTGGATGCCACAGGTGGCACCTTGCACCCCTACCAAATGGAAGGCTTAAATTGGCTGCGCTTCTCCTGGGCTCAGGGTACTGACACCATCTTGGCTGATGAGATGGGCCTTGGGAAGACTGTGCAGACCGCCGTCTTTCTCTACTCCCTCTACAAGGAGGTGAGGATGGCAGAGATGTCAGTGTTTGTGTGGGTGTGTGTGATTGTATTCTTTTCCTGTACTTTGAGGAGAGGGAGGAAGGGAAGAATGAAGTCTCACTTTGAACACTGCAGTGGAATTTTTTTTCCTTAAAATTTTATTTGTATGGGTGTTTTACCTGTATGTCTGTGTACCACCTGTGTACAGTGCTTGTGGAGGCCAGAAGAGGGTGTCAGATCTCCTGAAACCAGAGTTAGAGACTGTGCCATCCTGGGATCTGAATGGGGGTAGGTGGGGTGGTGAGGGGTGGGGGTGTCCTCTGCAAGAGCAGCCTGTGCTCTTAGCCAGAGAGCCATCTCTCTAGACCCTACAGTGGAACTGTTATGGGAGCGGAGCCATGGTAGACTTAGTATCCTAGGGGATACAGAATGCATGTGTTTTGAGCTAAACAGAATTGTGGTTGGACTTAGTGGTAGGGAATGTCTTGGTGGATGAGTTTGGCCCTTTCAAGGTAGGCTGTTACCTTTTGGAGAGAGGGTCAGACAGCTTTTGTAAATGAGAACAACGGTGGGGCAGGGTGCGGGTGTCAGACCTCAGCTTCACTGAGGTCAGAGAGAGAGTCTGGGGTTTAGGATGGTGGGCTCTTAGCCCTGATTCTGCCTGCTTTCTTCGTCCTAGGGTCATTCCAAAGGCCCCTTCTTAGTGAGTGCTCCTCTTTCTACCATCATCAACTGGGAGCGAGAGTTTGAGATGTGGGCTCCCGATATGTACGTGGTAACCTATGTGGGTGACAAGGACAGCCGTGCTATCATCAGGGAGAATGAGTTCTCCTTTGAAGACAATGCCATTCGTGGTGGCAAGAAGGCCTCCCGGATGAAGGTATCTGTCTCAGTGTGGGGAGGAAGAGGGAGTCACTGCTTTGGGTAAGGCAGAAGGCTAACTCTGGGAGCAGGGAAAGCCACCTGTCCCTGGCTGTGCTGATATTGGAAGAGTGGACCAGTAATGAATACTCAACTCATCTTTATGCAGAAAGAAGCATCTGTGAAGTTTCATGTTCTTCTGACATCCTATGAATTGATCACCATTGATATGGCCATCTTAGGTTCTATTGATTGGGCCTGCCTTATTGTGGATGAAGCCCATCGTCTGAAGAACAATCAATCTAAGGTAAGGAGGGAGGCAGGTGACAGTCTCCAGTTATAGTCTTCTGGGAGCATCATCTCTTTGAAAGAACCCTTAGTAGAGAAGAAAGGACGGATGGCCTGTTTCCTTCCTTACCTGTGGTAGCAGGTCTGTGGTCAGGCCTTTAAGAATGATGCCAGCCATAAGAGACTTAATTTCACTGGACAGTGAAACAGCTTGGGGTTCTGTAGAGATGCATTGGTGCCCTGATTTCTTGAACTTCATCTCTCTTCTCCAGTTCTTCCGAGTTTTGAATGGTTACTCACTACAGCACAAGCTGTTGCTAACTGGGACTCCATTACAAAACAACCTGGAGGAATTGTTCCATCTGCTCAACTTTCTCACCCCTGAGAGATTCCAGTAAGTGTGTTTATCATAGTCAGTCCATGATTACCTTCCATTCTTCTTGTTGACTCCTATATTACTATGTATCTTCTATATTACTTTCCTTCCTTCGTTTTTCCCTCTCCATTGACTTTCTTTTTTTCCTGAAGCAATTTGGAAGGCTTCTTGGAGGAGTTTGCTGACATTGCTAAAGAGGACCAGATTAAAAAGCTACATGACATGCTGGGGCCTCATATGTTGCGGCGGCTCAAAGCTGATGTATTCAAGAACATGCCATCCAAGACAGAACTGATTGTGCGTGTGGAGCTGAGCCCTATGCAGAAGTGAGTGTGAAATGTAGTAGCACAAATTCAGTCCGTAATACACTTGGATACCTGCCATTTTGTCAAGGGTTTCTCCCACATCGCTCCTAGGCATCTGGTGACAGGAGCGGGCAGGGCCTGAAGAAACTTGATACCTGGGAGCTGGAGTTTGTAGTTCTTAGTTATACCTTCCAGTGTCTAACATAGTGACTGTGTGGCTATGCTTGTTAGCTTAGCTCCACAGTGAGGAAGGTTGGGAAGATGATCTCAGGCTGTTGGGTTGCATCATTAGTCATTTAAAGACTGGAGTCCAACCTGTCCTCACATCTTGTTCATGTAGGAAGTACTACAAGTATATTCTCACACGGAATTTTGAAGCACTTAATGCTCGAGGTGGTGGCAACCAGGTTTCCCTGCTAAATGTGGTGATGGATCTTAAGAAGTGCTGCAACCACCCTTACCTCTTCCCTGTGGCGGCAATGGTAAGTTGTGCCGCCTCTTCGTCTTTTCTGGGTTGCTAACTCCTCCTGGTGGGCTTCTCTAATACATTTTCCTTTGCTTCTGTCACCAGGAAGCCCCTAAGATGCCTAATGGCATGTATGATGGCAGTGCCCTAATCAGAGCATCTGGGAAATTGTTGCTGCTACAGAAGATGCTTAAGAACCTTAAGGAGGGAGGGCATCGGGTACTCATCTTTTCCCAGGTATGTGGCCCACCTAGAGACAGTGGTGGGGCAGCTCTAGTGACTGAGAAGAGAGTTATCACCTGACAGCTCTGTAATTACGCTGTTTTTTTTTTACAGATGACCAAGATGTTGGACTTACTAGAGGATTTTTTAGAGCATGAAGGTTATAAATATGAACGTATTGATGGTGGGATCACTGGTAACATGCGTCAGGAGGCTATTGACCGCTTCAATGGTAAGAAAGGAATGGCATATTTCCAAGCAATCATTTTCTTCTTCTTTTTAAATAAAAAGTAAATACTTATTGCTAGGTGGTGGTGGGTGGCACATACCTGTGAGTCTAAGGTGATTCAGGACAGCTAGGATACAAGAGAAACCCTGTCTCAAAAAACAAACTGTATGTATATATGATGGGCGTGGTGTGCACACCTTTAATCCTAGTTCTCAAGGGGCAGAGACAGGTAGCTCTTTGTGAGTTCAAGGCCAGCTGGTTTACATGAGTTCCAGGACAGCCAGGGCTATGTAGAGAGAGATCCTTTCTCTCAAAACCCCAAAACAACAACAACAATAAAAAGATTACTTTTTTTGTGTTGAGTGTTTTGCCTGCATGTAAGTATGTGTACCATGTGTGTGCCTAGGTACTGGAGTTACAGAGGGTTGTGAACTACCATGTGGGTGCTGAGAATTGAACTCAGGTCTGATGTAAAAGCAACAGGGTCTCATTACATATCCTTGACTGGTCTGGAACTATGTAGAACAGGGTGGACCTGTCTTTAACTAAATGCTAGGATTAAAGGCTTGTGCCTTCTGTCTGGCCCCATTTTCTTGTATTTCTGGAATGATCACTTTATTCTTTTTTAAAGTGTGCATGTGTTTGCAACTGTGTCTACACAGGGTTTGGGTTTTTTTTTTGTTTTTTTTTTTTTGTTTTTTGTTTTTTTGTTTTTTCAAGACAGGGTTTCTCCGTGTAGTTTTGGTGCCTGTTGTGGATCTCGCTCTGTAGCCTAGGCTAGCCTTGAACTCACAGAGATCCGCCTGGCTCTGCCTCCTGAGTGCTGGGATTACAGGCGTGCACCACCACTGCTCGGCCACAGGAAATCTTATAGGAGTTGGTACTCCTACCATGTGAAATCCTGGGGATTGACACAGGTTATCAAGGCATCTTTACCTGCTGAGCCATCTCACTGGCCCCAGTGGTTTGTTTTTTATGATTTTATTTTGTGTGTGGGTATTTTGCCTGCATGTGTATCTATGTACCATAGGCATATAGTACCTGCAGAGGCCAGAAGAAGGCATTGGAGTCCCTGGAACTGGAATTACAGCTGGTTGTGAGTTGCCTTGTGGATACTGGAATGAATGAAGCCAGGTCCTCTGGAAGAAAAGCCAGTGCTCTTAACTGCTGCGCCATCTCTCTTCAGTACCCCGGCTTACTGTGCACCTGTTCCTCAGTAGTTCTTTTGGGTCTTAGTCAGTTGATAAGAAGGAGTGAAGCTTTCGAAGAAGGGATTAGACTATAAGATTTTTCTGACCTTCCCCTTGGGATCTTTGTTCTTTCTGCTTAAAAAGGGGCATTTTCTCTAACCTTGCTATATCCTGAGGCTAAAAAAAGAAGGATCAGATTAGTTTTGTTTTTAAATTTATTTTTATTTAAATGCATGTTTGTGTGCCTACTTGTCTGTATATCATGTATGTACAGGTGGCCTGAAGAGGTGCCTGGAGTTATGAGCTACCTGATAGAACCTGGAACTGAACCTAGGTCCTCTGTCAGGAGCAGAGAGCTCTTTATCTCCAACCCAGGGTCAGCTTTGTGAAGCTCAAATAAGACTCCTGTCTCAGTAAATACAACTACACCTTCCCCCAACCTTTCAATTTTATTTAGGTGTTTTTTATTTTTATTTTTATTTTTTGGAGACAGGGTCTCTCTGTGTAGTCCTGGCTGTCCTGGTTATTTAAATATTTTAGACTTAAAAGTTGTTAAAAAACAAAACAAAACAAAACACAGTTAGCCTACTGCTCTTAATAATAGCAATTGACAGTGCTTGTGGCATATGCCTGTAATCTCAGCACTTGGTCCGTCAGTGGGGCTGCAAAAGCACTGGCTGTTCTAGAGGACCTGGGTTTGATTTCCCAGCACCGACATGGCAGCTCACAGCTCTTTAACTCCAGTTCCATGGGATCCAACAACATCCTTTTATGGCTTCTCCAGGCAGTACACATGTGCTGTGCACAGACATATATGAAGGCAAAACGCGTGCACACAAAATGAAGATTAAAAAATACTTAAAAATAGCCGAGTGGTGGTGGCACACACCTTTAATCCTAGCACTCTGGCGGCAGAGGCAGGTAGATTGCTGAATTCGAGGCCAGCCTGGTCTACAGAGTAAGTTCCAGGATAGGACAGCCAGGGCTACACAGAGAAACTCTGTCTCAAAAAAAACAAAACAGTGGTTTGGGGATTTAGCTCAGTGGTAGAGCACTTGGGCCCTGGGTTCGATCCTCAGCTCAAAAAAAAAATGAACAAAAAACAAAACAACAACAAAAACCCCACAAAAAAACAATTCAAGGATATCATGACTACAGGAGACCCTGTCTGGAAGTGTGTGTGTGTGTGGGGGGGGCAGTGAGATGACTAGCAGGCGAAGGTACTTGCCACTAAGCATGTCTCTGATTTCTGTCCTGGGACCCATATGGTAGAAAGAACCAACTCCTGCAAGATGTCTTCAGACTACACATATGTGCACATGCATGTATGGACACAAAATAAATGTAATTTTAAAATAACTTTTAAAAAGGCCAGTGAGACAATTCAGTAGGTAGACGATTCAGTGGGTAAACGTGCCAAGCTTGTTTACCTGAGTCTCTGTGCCTGCGAGTTGCATAATGGAAGGGGGAGACTGGCTTTGTCCTCTGACCTCCGTGTGGGTGCTGGAGAGCACACTCCCATATCCTGACACTCAAATACACACTGGAGGTGGTCTGGGGATGCATCTCAGTTGTTAGAATGCTTGCCTAACATGCACCAGGCCCTGGATAAAGTGTGGTGACACGTAACTGTAATCTCGACACTGGGGAAGCGGAGACGTGGAGATAGGAAGTTCAGTTATCCTTGGCTATCCAGAGTTTAAGACCAGTCTGATCTACATGAAACGCTGTTTCAAAAAACAAACAAAAACATCAACAAAAAACCACAAAACTCAACAAAACAAAATCTAACATGGTACAGTTGCCAACAATAGGAAATTAACATTGAGTCATATTGTCAAGTGAACTGTAGATCCTAACTGAGTGCCGCCCATTTTCTCTAATGTTTTCTGTTTGAGGGTCGAATCCCAGGCGCACAATTAGATCCAAGGGGAGACCCTACTCTCCTACTCTTTTTACACTATAGTAGATAGGAAGCTTCTTTTTTTTTTTTTTTTTTTTTTTTTTTTGGTTTTTCGAGACAGGGTTTCTCTGAAGCTTTGCACCTTTCCTGGAACTCACTCTGTAGTCCAGGCCGGCCTCGAACTCACAGAGATCTGCCTGGCTCTGCCTCCCGAGTGCTGGGATTAAAGGCGTGCGCCACCACCACCTGGCTTTTTTTTTTTTTTTTTTTAAGTTTTATTTTATGTGCATTGGTATGAATGTGTCAGATCCCCTGGAACTGAAATTATAGACAGTTGTGAACTGCCATGTGGGTGCTTGGAATTGAACCCGGATTCTCTGGAAGAGCAGTCAGTTCTCTTAACCACTGAGCCATCTCTCCAGCCCTGTAGGAAGCATCTTAACTGACATTTCACCCCATCCCCCACCCCACCCCTTCCTTCATGGTATTAATACTTAGAATTTCTGGTCACTTATTTCATATAGAGCCTCTTTCTTGAAAAATACATGTACAAGAATGTCACAGGCTGGGTGTCATGCCTTTAATCCCAGCACTCTGAGACTAGCCTGGTCTACATAGTGAGTTCCAAGCCAGCCTGAGCTACAGAGTGAGTTCCAGGGCAGGCTCCAAAGCTACACAGAGAAATCTTACCTGGAAAAACAAACAAACAAAAAAAGAATGTCACAGATGTGATATTATGCGTGATTTTGCATTTATCCTTTCTAGTGATTATTAGTCACTTGGTTGAGGTGGTGTCTGCTAAAATTCTCCATTGTAAAGTTACTTTTCTCATTGAAATTCATACATCTCTTGAGGCAGATACTTGAGATTATGCTAATGTTGTTTGTAAACTTTTTTTTTTTTTTTGAGCTGAGGATCAAACCCAGGGCCTTGCCCTTGCTAGGCAAGCGCTCTACCACTGAGCTAAATCCCCAACCCTGTTTGTAAACTTTGATGCTGATTTCCATATCCTTTATGACAACTGGTGTTTTTCTAAGCTGTTTCTTACCTTCCTTCTCTACTTATTTATTGGAATTCAGTAGAGAACTCATGGTGTTTTCTGTTTCTTAGCACCGGGTGCTCAACAGTTCTGCTTCTTGCTTTCCACTCGAGCTGGGGGCCTTGGGATCAATCTGGCTACTGCTGACACAGTTATCATATATGACTCTGACTGGAACCCCCATAATGACATTCAGGTGAGTAGAGTAGCAGCTTTAGGAGGTCCCAGCAGCCCCCACTCTGCAGGAAGAGTTCCTGTTATTTGAAATTTAAGTATGAATGAAACAACAGACTTTTTCTTTTGTTGAAGGTCATTATCTTATAAGCCTGGGAATTGGGGTTGGTTGTAGACCTATGTGATGTGATAAGAGGTTGGTGTCTGAAGTGAGAGCTGCAGAGATTTTATGGGAAGACTAGCTTCAGCTTGTGTCCTAGTATGGCTGTTTTCTGTGAAAGTCAGTAGGATATAAGATTGCCCGTTTTGCTTGCTCAACTCCAGGCCTTTAGTAGAGCCCACCGGATCGGTCAGAATAAGAAGGTGATGATCTACCGGTTTGTGACCCGCGCCTCAGTGGAGGAGCGCATCACCCAGGTGGCAAAGAAGAAGATGATGCTGACACACTTGGTGGTGCGCCCTGGCCTGGGCTCCAAGACTGGCTCCATGTCCAAGCAGGAGCTCGATGATATCCTCAAATTTGGCACTGAGGAACTGTTCAAGGATGAAGCCACAGATGGGGGTGAGCTAATCAGAAGCTTAAAGTTTGGGTGGAACTTGGCTTCTCAGAGGATAGGGAGGTACTTTTGATAGCAGGGGTTCCATGGAAACTGCTTTTTCTTCCCTTTTTTTTTTTTCTCCTCCTTTGTTGTTGTTTGAGACAGGGCTATCCTGGAACTCACTTTGTAGATCAGGCTGGCCTCGAACTCAGATCTTCTTGCCTCTGCCTCCCAAATGCTGGGATTAAAGGCATTTACCACCACCACCCAGCTGGGAACTGCTTTTTCTACTGCAGCTGAACTGACTGGGGGTTGTGGATTCCTGGTCCTTCACAGGAGGAGACAACAAAGAGGGAGAAGACAGCAGTGTTATCCATTATGATGACAAGGCCATTGAACGACTGCTGGATCGCAACCAGGATGAGACCGAAGACACAGAGTTGCAGGGCATGAATGAATATTTGAGCTCATTTAAAGTGGCCCAGTATGTGGTACGGGAAGAAGAAATGGGGGTGAGTATGAGTCCAAGGCAATGCTGTTCTTGGTGATTGGTCTGAAGATTGGAATTGAGATCATGGTGATATTTGAAACAACAGGAAAACATCTTTTTGCCTTGAACAGAAAGAATGTAACATGCTCAATTTCCATTCTCATCTATGCCTTGACTGTCAGGAGCTACACAGCCAGGTTTCACATAATCAGCATATACTCTCCTAGAGTCTTATTTTATGTATCTTATTAATTCTTCATATGCATTTTTGAATGCTACCTTAGAAAAAGCCAATGAGATATATATTTTAATAACTAGCTATTTTTTTCAAAGATGAGAATTCTTCCCTTTTTTCTTTTTCCCCTTTGATCTTTTACACTAAGAAGCAAAAACTACTAAAAGAGAATGTGTGAGGCTTTTGTAATATATTTCTTCCCTTAAGTAATTTAAAAGTACTGCTTTTCTTTGCTGGTTCCCTTTAAGCCACTTGGCGAAGGGTTGGGTTGGTGTGGATTTTTGATGTTTTCACCATGCTTTCTCATCAGAATGATGATGCTCTTGCTGACTTCTGATAGTATAGCCTTTTTTCCTCCCTTTTTTAAACAAAGTCTTGTTACTCAGCGTAGATCTCAAACTTTTGATCCTCTGCACCAACATCCCAGTTGCTATGATTACAGGCCTGGGTGTTATTTTAGCTGAAGCCTAGACTGGCTTTCAACTCTATGTAGCTTAAACTGATTCCTGATCCTTCAGCATCTACCTCTCAGGTGCTGACATTATAGGCATGTAGGTGCCACCTACCATTCCTGGCCACCATATCAAGTGTGACTATCTGGCAGAATTTTTAGTACTAATTTTTTGTTTTATTTTGTTTTTGAGACAGGGTCTCAGGTATCCCAGACTGGCCTTGATCTTACTGTGTATCTGAGAATAACCTGACTCCATCTTCCATGTGTTGTGCTGACACCATGGGCCACCAGGCCTGGATTACGTGCTAATAGAGATTGAACCTAAAGCTCCTTGCATGCTGGGCTAGCATTCTGTCCAGCTGACTCATATCCTTACCCCTGTCCAGCAGATCTTGATTAGCAGGATTATTGTTTTTGTTAGTGATTTGCATAGGGCTAAGATCAGTTCTGCCTGATAGATTAGGTTTTTTGCTATTGTTTTTTCATTTTTTCCCCTATTTTTTAAGATAGGATTTCTCTGTGTAACAGCCCTGGCCATCCTGTGTTGCACGAGTCCTTTGTAGCCCAGGCTGGCCTCAAATTCACAGAGATTTGCCTGCCTCTGCCTCCCAAGTTCTGGGATTAAAGGCATGGGCAACCACCTAGTTTAGGTTAGGATTTTTTTTTTTTGCTTTTGTTTTTTTGTTTTAATAATTTTTTTTTTTTTTTTGAGCTGAGGATCGAACCCAGGGCCTTGCTCAACCACTGAGCTAAATCCCCAACCCAAATTTTTTAAATATTTATTTATTTATTAGTATGTATACAGCATGTATGACTGCAGGCCAGAAGAGGGCACCAGATCTTACTACAGATGGTTGTGAGGCACCATGTGGTTTCTGGGAATTGAACTCAGGACCTCTGGAAGAACAGTCAGTGCTCTTAACCATCTCTCCAGCCCTTAGGTTAGGTTGTTTTTTTGTTGTTGTTGTTTTGTTTTTTCGAGACAGGGTTTCTCTGTGTAGCTTTGGAGCTTTTCCTGGAAATCACTCTGCAGACCAGGCTGGCCTCGAACTCACAGAGATCCACCTGCCTCTGTCCTCCGAGTGCTGGGATTAAAGGCATGCACCACCACCGCCTGAAAACATTTCTTTTCTTTTTTTTATTTTTTAAAGATTGATTTATTTATTAAGTATACAGCATGTATGACCAGAAGAGAGCACCAGATCTCATTACAGATGGTTATGAGCCACCATGTGGTTGCTGGGAATTGAACTCAGGACCTCTCTTAATCTCTGAGCCATCTCTCCAGCCCTAGGTTAGGTTTTTAAAGGGTCCTAAATCAAACACTAATGGGGATTTTTCTTTCCTCCTTGTTTATTATTATTCTTCAATTTATTTAAAACTTTTTAATTAATTAATTGATTTTGCTGGGCAATGTCCAGGTGGTAGTGGTGCATACCTTTGATCCCAGCACTTGGGAGGTACTTCAGATCTCTGTCAGTTTGAGGTCTGGTCTACAGAGTGAGATCCAGGATGGGCACCAAAGCTACACAGAGAAACCCTGTCTCGAAAAACCAAAACAAAGAGAAAAAGAAGCCATGCGGTGGTGGCACTTGGGAGCTAGAGCCAGAGGACTCTGTGAGTTCGAGGCCAGCCTGGTCTACAGAGCGAGATCCAGGACAGGCACCAAAACTACACCGAGAAACACTGTCTCAGAAAACAAAAAACAAAAAAATAATAAAAGAAAGAAAAAGAAAAAAAAATTTTTTTTTTTTTTTTGAGACAACGTTTCTCTGTGTAGTTTGGTGCCTGTCCTGGAACTTGATTTATAGACTAGGCTGGCCTTGAACTCACAGAGATCCACCTGCTTCTGTCTCCCAAGTGCTGGGATTAAAGGTGTGCACCACCACCGCCCAGTTTATTTATTTATTTATTTATTTTGGGTTTTTCGAGACAGGGTTTCTCTGTAGCTTTGTGCCTTTTTCCTGGAACTCACTTGGTAGCCCAGGCTGGCTTCAAACTCAGAGATCCGCCTGCCTCTACCTTCCGAGTGCTGGGATTAAAGGGGTGCGCCACCACTGCCTGGCCCGCCCAGTTTGTTATTGCAATTTTTTGGAGATAGGATCTCCCTATGTATCCCAGCCTGGTCTTGAACTCATGGCCTTTTAGCCTCCCAAGTGTAAGATTGTACATGTGAACCACAATGTCTGTCTTTCTCTGGATTTTAGGACAGCATCTCATATATATCTCAGGCTGTTCTGGAAGTCACTGTAGTCACTGTTTCTGGTCCTCCTGCCTCTACCTTCAAAGTGCTGAGGTGACAGACCTAGGCCACATGTGTAACTGCCACGTCCCATATGTGGTGCTGGGGATTGACCCTGAGCTTTGTGCACATGGAAAATACTACGCACTGTGCTTGTTTACCAGCTTGTTCTTGGGGCATGTGCTTCTAGTCAGGGTTTATGTGTAACTGGTGGGGGAACTTTCTATAAATCAGCAGTAAATTCAAGGAAAAACTGCTTTTTTTGTAGGAGATTGTATTCCGTACAGTAGCTTCTGTAGTAGAAGCAATTGCCTGCCACAGCTCATGTTAGGGCTGATCTACGATAGTGACTGTGCAAGTATATGTGGTCTTCTCTGATTAGTGCCTGTAGTTCTGTTTACTTCTTTTTATTTTGCTTTTTGTTCTCTTTAGACAGGGTCCCCCTATGTAGTTCTGGCCTGAAACTCACAGGTATCTGCCTGTCTCTGCCTCCCAAGTGCTGGGTTAAAGGCATCTACCACCACACCTGGGTATTTATTTCTTTTTAGACCTTTTAATCAGAAGGTGGAGTTGCTGGGGCTGGAACCCAGGGCTAAGCAGTTAATCTGCTACTGAGTTACATTCATTTGTACTAAAAGAATTTTTGTTTTAGTTTTCTTTTAAAATTTTTATTATGTGTATTCATTATGCATAGTATTGTGTCCTTTAAAAATATCTTCGGGGACAGGGTCTTTTTATTTTTGTTGAGACAGGGTTGGCTGTCCTAGAACTCACTCTGTAGACCAGGCTGACCTCAGACTCATAAAGATCTGCCTACCTCTGCCTCCTGAGTGCTGGGATTAAAAGTGTGCACCACCACTGCCCGCCCGGGACAGTGTCTTTGGAATCCCAAAATAGAATTTAGGCAGCTAAGGATGACATTGAACTTCTGACCCTTTTCTCTCTGCCTCCCAGGTGCTTGGGATTGCAGGTATCTGTCATCACATCTGGTTGTATGTGGTGCTGAGAATTGAATCTAAGAACTGGTGTGTGCTATGGAGGCACTTTACCAACTAAGCCATATCCCCAGCCCCTCTATAAATTGCCCATCCTGGCCTTGAACTTTTGGTTCTCTTGCCTCAGCTTCTGTATTGGCTAAGAAAAAGTTAAGGCTTGTAACTTTATGCACAAAACTTTATTTGAATGGCCAGGTCACACTGTAACCCACTCTCGCCTGGAAATCAATTCCAGGCTGACCTCAGGCTCAATTCTTCTCCCTCAGCTTCCTGAGTGCTGAGTTTATAGGTGTGTGATGATCAATTTAGAAAAAGCTGAGACCACTGTGGTGGTGCATGCTGTTAACCCTAGCATTCAGGAGGCAGAGGCAAACAGTTAAACGCCATCTTGGTCTACATAATGAGTTCCAGGCCTCTTGGGTGTACAAAGTGAGACCTTATCTCAAAAAACCAGATTGAGAGGGAAGAGGATAAGAAAGCTTGTTTTGTCTTACATCTTTTAGGAGCTTTGGTGTGGATAGTTAGGTCCTTTTGATTATGGACAATAGCCTATTCTAACAGGGCATATGTACTGAGGAAACTGCTCAGAAGGCAGTAAAGAAGCAGAAAGAGAACAGTCTGCTGTCTAGTTTCTCCTTCAATACATGTTTCCAGTGATGTGACTTCTTTCCAGGTCTGTACCATGGAGGTTCCACCACTTTCCATTCGCATCCAAGCCATACAGCAACATGGTTCAAAATCCAAAAGAAAAAAAATCTTCTCCACCCTGCCCTGCCTAGTTCTCTCTCTTCTGGGGACAATTGTTTTCACTTTGACTGAGAACACAGTGTGTGAGTGAGTGTGTGTGTGTGCGTGCGTGCGTGCGTGCGTGCGTGTGTGTGTGTGTGTGTGTGTGTGTGTTATACATATGGATATGTGTGTAACTGTCTTACCCAGGGTGGCCGTGAACTTAAATTCAGTGATCCTCCAGCTTCATCTTTCTAAATGCTTAGATTACAGGTGTGCACCACCATGCTTGGGGTGTGTGTGTCTTGTCTTTTTGCTGGGGAGTTATATAACAAATAGTGGAGGGAGTGTCTAGAGAGATGATTTAGCAGTTAAGAGTCCTGGCTGTTCTTCAGAGTTTGATTCTTTACACACATCAGCTTAAAAACATCTGTGGTTCCAGTTCCAGAGGTTCTGATGCTGACTTACATGCAGGCAAAACATACACATAAAATTAAAAATACTAAAATGAGGGGCTGGGGATTTAGCTCAGTGGTAGAGCGCTTTAAGGCCCTGGGTTAGGTCCTCAGCTCTGGGGGAAAAAAAAATTAAAAATACTAAAATGAAATTTTCTTTTGTCAACTTTTTTTCCCCCCTTGGTTTCTCGAGACAGGGTTTCTCCATGTAGTTTTGGTGCTTGTCCTGGATCTCTCTCTGTAGACTAGGTTGGTCTTGAACTCACAGAGATCTGACTGGCTCTGCCTCCCGAGTGCTGGGATTAAAGGCATGTGCCACTGCCTCCTGGCTAAAATAAATTTTAAAGGCAGTTATAACTTTTAGGTATTTGAGTTTCATAGTCTTAGATTTTGTTTTCTTTCATTAGAGATGACCAGCCTATTCTGTAATTTAGTTTTGTTGTTTGTTTCTTTTGACATTTATTTGTGCGAGAGAGAGAAAGAGTGTTTGTGTGTGTATGTAGGACAGAAGACAAGTTGCAGGAAGTTGGTTCTCTCCGATGCTCTGACATTTATTTGTACTTAGGCTATGAACAATGGTTTTATTGTGTCATGAAGAACTTGGGTTTTGTTTTTTTTTCTTTTGAGACATAGTCTTACATATTCTGAGCTGGCCTTGACTTCACTGTCGTTAAAGTTGATCTTAAACTTCTGATTCTTCTGGCTCTACTTCTCAAGGGCTAATGTTATAGGCACATGCTACCATGTGTGGTTTATGCATTCCGGGGGTGGGGGTGGGGGTGGGGTGTGTCAAACCCACGGCCTTGTGTATGCTAAGCAAGCACTCAGCCCAGTATCTGTATTTAATCAATACTTCTGAAATGTCCAAGGGGAAAAGAATCTATACTTGGGTAATAAGACTTGGAGAGCCAAACTGGGCAGTGGTGGCACAAGCCTTTAA
Source organism: Onychomys torridus (assembly GCF_903995425.1). Classification (NCBI taxonomy): domain Eukaryota; kingdom Metazoa; phylum Chordata; class Mammalia; order Rodentia; family Cricetidae; genus Onychomys; species Onychomys torridus. The sequence goes on from NC_050445.1 coordinate 139,083,259, forward strand.
TCTCCAACACTCAGTAGGTAGAGGTAGATAGATGGCTTTTCATGAGTTCAAGGCCAGCCAGGAGTACACAGAGAACCTGCTCAAAAAACAAAACAAAAACTCAAAAACCTGGAGAGCTATTGAAAATATTTGAGTGTGTTTCTGTGTGTATGCATGTGGAAGGGTGTGTGTGTGTGTGTGTGTGTGTGTGTGTGTGTGTGTGTGTGAACTTTGTTGTTCTTTTTTAATTTCTCAAGCAGTTGATAATTTTCTGAGGTTAGTTGAGATCGGAATGTGTTCTGGCTGCTTCTGTCTTAAAGACCTCCTGCAGTGTTTGGGAAGCCCTCCATCCTTCCAGCTAAGGTGCTAACCTGCTTCTTTGTTCTCCTGCTTCTGGGTGTTGCCAGTAGGAAGGGATAGAAGCTGCACAGTGTCTCATTCTGTCTTGTCATAATAGTTTTCCTTCTCACATTTTTCTTTAATCAGGCTGACTGCTAATCTACACATAACCTTTTGAGGAGCCATGTCTTGTCTCTTAAATTTCTTCCAAGTTTTTAGGTTCAAGCAGGCACACCGAGTGTTTATAAGTCCAGCCATGCAAAGGAGCTAGCAGAATGGGAACTGTGAGGACCAGGGGTAGCTGGTGGTGCTGACTTCAGCACCCCTGAGTCCTGGCCCTCCCTCTGTCCCAGGAGGAAGAGGAGGTAGAACGGGAAATCATAAAACAGGAAGAAAGTGTGGATCCTGACTACTGGGAGAAATTGCTGCGGCACCATTATGAGCAGCAGCAAGAAGATCTAGCCCGAAATCTGGGCAAAGGAAAAAGAATCCGTAAACAGGTCAACTACAATGATGGCTCGCAGGAGGACCGAGGTGTGTGTGGCCGGCCCCGCCCCCCACCCACGGGCCGTTCCACTAGAGCAGTGGGCCCCGCTCATCTGCCCTCTCTCCCTCCAGATTGGCAGGACGACCAGTCCGACAACCAGTCCGATTACTCAGTGGCCTCAGAGGAAGGTGATGAAGACTTTGATGAACGATCAGAAGGTGAGAGTGGCGCCATCTTGCCGGGGTTGTGGCTGTTGGATTGTTTGCTGTCCTGTCAGTGTCACTCACTCACTGTCTCCTCTTCCAGCTCCCCGCAGGCCCAGTCGCAAGGGCCTGCGGAATGATAAAGATAAGCCATTACCTCCTCTGCTGGCCCGTGTTGGTGGAAATATTGAAGTAAGTACCGTATGATCCCATAGTGGTGTGCAAGGGGGTGAGAGAATGCCACACAGTGGGTCTTTGGTGGGAGGAGACTTGCTTCCTCTTATATGGTGCTTCTTTTTCCTTAGGTACTTGGTTTTAATGCTCGTCAGAGAAAAGCATTTCTTAATGCAATTATGCGATATGGCATGCCACCTCAGGATGCTTTTACCACTCAGTGGCTTGTGAGAGATCTTCGAGGCAAGTCAGAGAAAGAATTTAAGTAAGTTGAGGGCTAGGCATACCAGTTGGAGCCAGGGCCTAGCCCATGTTGGTCAAGGAAAGGGGTGTTGCTAGCTGCAGGTGAAGCGGTTGTTCCTGAGTGTTGTATTCCTGGCCTCTCTGAAGAGCTTGGGTAGAGTGTGGGTCTGGAGACCAGCACTGCAGGGCAGTAGGCCTTACCTTGTGATGGAGCCATGTTATGGCCAGCAACCGTGTGACAGGGCTCTCTGTTGAACTGTGTCCTCTCCCTTCCCACAGGGCTTACGTGTCACTCTTCATGCGGCATTTATGTGAGCCTGGGGCAGATGGAGCGGAAACTTTTGCTGATGGTGTCCCCCGTGAAGGCCTGTCTCGGCAGCACGTTCTTACCAGGATTGGTGTCATGTCCTTGATTCGGAAAAAGGTGAGCCCCAGCCTGTTTTCATTTTTAAAGATTTCTAGAGAAATTGGGGCAATAGGAAAGTAACCCACTGGAAATCTGGAAAGAGTCTTTAACTTGCCATCCTCTGCTATAGGTTCAGGAGTTTGAGCATGTGAATGGGCGCTGGAGCATGCCCGAACTGGCTGAAGTAGAGGAAAGCAAGAAACTGTCTCAGCCAGGTTCACCCTCTCCAAAGACGCCTACACCTTCCACACCAGGGGACACACAGCCCAACACTCCTGCACCTGTGCCGCCTGCTGGTGCGTCTGCCTGCCATGTCCTTTCTGTCCCTGTTTAAAAAATGTGTCCTGTGCCTTTTTCTGCTGCCCTGTGCTCAGTCGTAACAGGGCAGTCTGGCAGGACGCACATCAGCTTCCCTCTCCGTTTAGGAGGGCTGTCCTAAGGATAGGGCTGGCTCTTAAAGGCACGAGAGGACAATTTAGGAAGAGACACAGCATGACCTGATCTAGGGCCTTCCTTCCTAATTGATGGTCTCCCATTGGTCTGCAGAGGATGGGATAAAAATAGAGGAAAATAGCCTTAAAGAAGAAGAGAGCACAGAAGGAGAAAAGGAGGTGAAGCCTACCTCTGCAGCCCCTGAGGTGACTGTGGAGGTAAGAGAGAGGAGCCTGGGGCTGTGCTGACGTCAGATGTCTCCTGAGATTCAGGCCCATTTGCCCCATCTTCTGTCTTCTTTTCCTTTGCAGTGTGCACAGCCCCCCGCCCCCCCCCCCCCCCCCCCCCCCGAGGATGAAAAGGCTCCTGCTGAACCCCCTGAGGGAGAGGAGAAAGTGGAGAAGGCGGAGGTGAAGGAGAGGACAGAGGAGCCTATGGAGGTGGAGCCCAAAGGTACACACAGGTTTCCTATAGGCACTCCAGGGTGCTGTGTAGTTCTAGACTTTCTCTAGGCTTCTGAAGTACCAGGAAGAAGTGGTAACCTGGGACCCTTGTTTCTAAAGTATCCCAGCCTCTGACATCTGTAAACTCTGTTCATAGCAGTGTGGACCTGTAACACTGTTGCAGTTGGGGGAGGGAGCAGAGTGCAGCTGTCTTTCTTTAGGGTGTTCTCAGTGCCTTCTTCTTTCTAGGCTCTGCTGAGACAGAGAAGGTGGAGGAGAAGTCTGCAATAGACCTGACCCCTATGGTGGTGGAAGACAAAGGTCAGTGTACAGAATGTTAGAGAGCTGGCCGGTTGACCCCTTTTCCTTTTCCTGGGTCTAGGAGGCATGAGTGTTGAGGTGGAGGTGGACAGGTGTAGCACGCAGTGCTGTGGGCAAGGGCTAGAGTTATGGGTTTCAGACTGGGCCTGATGTTTTTCTTTGTCATATCCTGTAGAAGAGAAGAAAGAGGAAGAAGAGAAAAAGGAGGTGATGCTTCAGAATGGAGAAACCCCCAAGGATCTTAGTGATGAGAAGCAGAAGAAAAACGTCAAACAGCGGTTCATGTTCAACATTGCAGACGGGGGTTTTACTGGTATGGGAATGGGGACCTGAGGTGAAGTCTGTGTATTGTGGGATGTGCTGTGATTGTTTGCCCCTCTGGGTTCTATGTTAGGGAGCTAGAGCTGGACCATCCTGAGATGAATGGGGGACAGGGGACAAAAATAACTTGTTTCTGTTTTTTGTTTTTTTTTTTTTTTTGTTTTTGTTTTTTGTTTTTTGGTTTTTTTTTTTGGCTTTTCGAGACAAGGTTTCTCTGTGTAGCTTTGCACCTTTCCTGGAACTCACTCTGTAGACCAGGCTGGCCTCACAGAGATCCTCCTGGCTCTGCCTCCAGAGTGCTGGGATTAAAGACGTGTGCCACCACCGCCCGGCTGTTGTTGGTTTTTGGGACAGGGTCTCACTATGTAGTCCTTGCTAGCCTGGGGCTCGGTCTGTGGAAATGGTGTGCTCCTCCTTGCTCACAGGTGTTTGCCTTTTTCTCCACTCACCAACCTTCCTGTCAATTCCTTCTTAGAACTGCACTCGCTTTGGCAGAACGAGGAGCGGGCAGCCACAGTCACCAAGAAGACTTATGAGATCTGGCACCGCAGACATGACTACTGGCTGCTGGCCGGCATTATAAAGTATCCTTGTGGGGTCAAGACCGCCGGGGTCTGGGTGCAGGCTTCAGCCTGGGGTTCTTGTCTCCTTTGATTTTCCTGAGCACTTCCCCAATAGCCATGGCTATGCCCGATGGCAGGATATCCAGAATGACCCACGGTATGCCATCCTCAATGAGCCTTTCAAGGGGGAAATGAATCGAGGCAATTTTCTAGAGATCAAGAATAAATTTCTAGCTCGAAGATTTAAGGTGAGCAGAATGGGACCAATGTTACCGGAGGGTCTCTGTGAAGGCTCTATTCATTGAGCCATGCTTGTACCAAACACCCCCTCCCCCAAATACTTATTTTTTATTTTACGTGTATGCATATTTTGTCTGCACATGCTTGTGCACTGTGTCTGTGCCTGATGTCTACAAAAGTCAGAAGAGGTATCAGATTTCCTGGGATTGGAGTTACAGAAGGTTGTGAGCCACCCTCTGCATGCTGGTAACTGAATCAGTGTCTTCTGCAGGAGCAGCTAGTGCTTTTAACCTAGCCATCTTCCCAGCCCTATAGTTTGTCTTTTCATATTCATGACTTTGCTTCCAAGTGACTAGATGCAGGGATCAAGATACATAGACTTGGAGACTGAATGAAGCAGGCAGATCTTTGAGTTTGATGTCAGCCTAATCTCCATGGTGAGCTTTATCCAGGCCAACCAAGGTTTCATAGGCCCTGCCTCAAACAAAGCACAGACTAGTTCAGTGGTTTGATGGCGACTCTGTAGGTTGGGGTGTTTGGGAGTTAGGGAGGGATTGAATTGGATCCCTGAGGAGGTAGGGCTGCTAGTGGGCTAGGGTCCCTTTTTTCTGGGTCACAGTATTTGTTGGATAAAGAATGGGAAGGCTGGGTGCAAAGAGAAGATACACAGTGAATCCTGTTTTCAATATCCCACTGAGACAACCTCATTCAAAATATTCAGCAGCTATTTATTGAGTATATCTTATATGTAGCTATCAAATAGGATACCATGGAAATAAGTCTCCTAAGCTGAGTGTGTTTCAGGGAAAAGAAAATGCATACAAATAAATGTTTACCTTTAGGTGTTATATACTAAGCAGTGAGTTGCACAGGGACATAAGAACAGATAAGCAAGGTGTTTGTTTTCCAGCCTTTGATTTCATATAGATGCCATTGTGTGTGTTAGGGGAGGAGGCTACTGAATACCCTAAGGAAGTTCTACAGGGCAGCTGGCAAGGGAGCTCATGAATGACTAAAAGTCTTGATAGATGCAATAGAGATTATTATTGGGTTGGAACAGAGGGACCTTTAGGAAAAGATTGTTGAGTAGTGGTGGAAGGTAGGTTGGGAAGAGGTTAAGAGCTAGAGCCCAGAAGGCCAGTAGGTATTGGTAAAGAAAATAGGAGTGTGGATTTTATTCCTCTAGTTCATAGGCAATCTTTGAAGGTTTTTGGATAGGACCAAGGGAAATGAAAACATTGACAAGATTGTCAGTATCATATATATAGTTGTGAGATATTAAGAGCCTGACCTGTAGGGCCGGTTCTGTACATGTAAGGGTTAAAGATAAGAAAACCCCATCAAAGGATTTCTGGATTTTGTGATTTACTCTGGGGTTAGCAAAACTTTGCTGTTAAAGGGCCAGAGAGAGTGAGGCAGTGGTAGTGGCGGCGGTGCACGCCTTTAATCCCAGCACTCTGGAGGCAGAGGCAGGCAGATCTCTGAGTTCAAGGCCAGCCTGGTCTACAGAGTGAGTTCCAGGACATCCAGGGCTGTTACACAGAGAAACAAACAAACAATGGTGTGGGGGAAGGGCAGAGAGAAAGTGATTAATGCTTAATGGGCCTTATGGCCTCAGTTGCAAATCCATAGCTATGTCATTGAAAGCAGTGGAAATAAGGGACACATAAATTAGTTTCAATAAAGCTTCTATTAGTGGATGCTCACATGGGAATTTCCTGTAATTTTCGAAGGTAGCATGTATTATTTCTTACTTCCTGCACAGCCATTTATCTAGAACATAAAACTTCATTCTTTACTCTTGGGCTATCCCAAAACTTGCCATGAGCAAGATTTGGTCCCTGGCCGGGCAGTGGTGGCGCACGCCTTTAATCCCAGCATTCGGGAGGCAGAGCCAGGTGGATCTCTGTTCGAGGCCAGCCTGGTCTACAGAGTGAGATCCAGGAAAGATGCAAAGCTACCTTGCCTCGAAAAACCAAAAATAAATAAATAAAAGAAAAAAGAAAATAGATTGTTTGGGCTGGAGAGCACTGACTGCTCTTCCAGAGGTCTTGAGTTCAATTCCCAGCAACCACATGGTGGCTCACAACCATCTGTAATAAGATCTCTTCTGGCCTGCAGTCATACATGCAGACGGAACACTACATCCATAGTTAATTAATTAATTAATTTTAAAAAGATTTGGTCCCTGGACCAGAGTTCACCAACTCATGAGTGCTGAGTTTTTGATGTGCATAGTAAGAAGACTTCAGAAGTAACTGAGCTTGAGTCAGTGAGAAAGGTGCTCATGTGAGAGCAGTCAGAAGCTTGTTTGGATTGAGGAAGTTGCTTGGCATTTCTCACATATTAACACCCCTTCAGCTACCTTTCCACTGTCCACTATGGGCTCCAAACCCTCAGTGTTTGTGAGGCACATTGAGGGCATCAGTTAGCTGCATAGCAGCACTGTCTGCTACTGCAGACATTGCTTGAGAAAGGTTTAAAAGAACGGCAGTAGCTAGGTGTGCTGACAGGTGCCTGCTGCCACCATCACTTAGGAATATAAGTACAGGGCAAACTAAGACAACTTAAAAAGACCTGCGTGCCTGTCACCTCAGCATTTGGATGGTGGGGGCAGGAGGATTAGGAGTTCAATGTTATCCTTACCTAAATAGTTTGAGGCTAGCCTGGGCAGTTGGATCTGTCTTAAACAACCCTTTCTAGCCGGGCAGTGGTGGCTCATGTCTTTAATCTCAGTACTCGGGAGGCAGAGGCACGCAAATCTCTGTGAGTTCGAGGCCAGCCTGGGCTACCAAGTGAGTTCTAGGAAAGGCGCAAAGCTACACAGAGAAACCCTGTCTCGGAAAAAAAAAAAAGAAAAGAAAACAACCTTTTCTAAAAGCCAAGGCTAAATCTTTGGAATGCTTATAACCTGGGGCAGGGCGAGTGAGCTGGTAAGGGAAAGCCAGTATATAGACTGAAAGTACATGAGTACATGCCTGTTTGGGCATCAGTTGGTACGTCTTGACTTACACAAGTCATGAAAAAGGCTCATTCTCCTCATAGCCTTTGTCCCTGGTAAGAATCAATGGGAACAGCATTGGGAACAGTTGGTAGCTCATGCTTGTAATTCTAGTTCAGAGGCTATAGCAGGAAGAACCCTGCCTTTAAAACAAAATGAAACAACAGCCAGACAGTGCATAAGGCTAGGCATGTATGTAGCTTAGTCACACAGGACTTGTCTGGGTCATGAGTTTGATCTTCAGGCCTGGGGGCAAGAACCTCAAACAGTGGATACTTTTTAGAACGTCAGGGCAAATGTTCTCAGGCAGCAGAGGCAGGTAGAATTTTGAGTTTGAGGCCAGCATGGTCTACACAGTGAGTTACAAGCCAGCCAGCTTTAGGTTGTCAGCTGTTGCTGGGCAGTGGTGACACACGCCTGTAATCCCAGCACTCGGGAGGAAGAGGCAGGTGGATATCTGTGAGTTCGAGGCCAGCCTGGTCTACAGAGCTAGTCCAGGACAGGGTCCAAAGCTACAGAGAAACCCTGTCCAGAAAAACTAAACAAAACAAAACAAAACAAAAAGGTTGTTAGCTGTTACATCATGAGTTCATGGCCAGCTTGGGTTTATGAGACTTTGCTATTTATTTATTTAAGAAATCCAGATAACCTGATTGATATAGTTCCTATCTACATAGGACAGATTACTGTGCCACAAAACAAAACTATTTTTGTTTTTTGCCTTTAATACCAGCACTTGAGAGGGTAGATTGTGGCCAGTTTGAGGCCAGCCTGATCTACAAGTGAGTTCCAGGGCTATCCAGAGCTCCAGAATGAGACCCTGCCTCAAAAAACAAAGCTAGTTTGGATAGGTATGGTAGTGGGGTGCTGGTCCTTTCCTGCAGTCCCATCTGCTCCTGGGTATTTGAGCGGCAGTTCCAGATTTACTTACTTGTGGTCTATGTGTGTGCCTGTAAGTGTCCTGCACAAGTGTGTTTGGGTATCCAGGGCGGCTTACACTGGCATTTTGGTGCTCTCTCAGACTGTTCTTACTCCTTTGAGGCAGGGTCATCATCTGAACTTGGGGCCAGCAAGTTCCTGTGGTCTTCCTGTCTCCCCTTTCCCCCACTTCCTGAGAGCTGGGGCTGTATGCTTGTTACTGGTAATGCTTGCTCAGGTCCGTGTGATTTTCTCGCAGGCGTCCCTCAGTGCTGTGCCATCTCTTCAGCTCCAGAGTTGCAATTTCAAGACCAATCTGGACAACACAGCAATATTGTTTCTTGTCCCTCAAAACCAGACATGGTGCATATTCCTATAACCCTAACACTCAGGGAGGTAGAGGTAGGATCAGGAGTTCAAAGGCATCCTAGATTAAATAGTGAGTTTAAGGCTAACCTGGTCTACCTGAAATCCTGTCAAAGGACTTTTTGTTTTTTGAGATAGGTTTGTTCTTTGTAATCTTGACTCTCTTGGAACTAGCTTTTCAGACCAGGGTAACCTCAAACTCACAGAGATCCATATTGATGGTGGTGGTGGGGGGAGGGGGTCATTTCAAGACAGGGTCTCCTCTTGTAGCTCTGGCTGTCCTGAAACTTACTCTGTAGACCAGGCTGGCCCCGAACTCACAGATATCCACCTGCCTCTGCCTCAGAAAGTGCTGGGATTAAAAGCATGCACCACTATCGTCAAAGAACAACAACAAGGCCAGGCAGTGGTGGTGCACGCCTGTAATCCCAGCACTCGGGAGGCAGAGGCAGGTGGATCTCTGTGAGTTCGAGGCCAGCCTGGTCTACAGAGTGAGTTCCAGGAGGACAGGCTCCAAAGTTACAGAGAAACCCTGTCTTGAAAAACCAAAAAAAAAAAAAAAAAATTCAAACTGAAACTTGTCACCCCAATAGTTTTGAAGAGCAAAGGAAGTGCCTGGTACATAACTTAGATGTACATGGTCTTGAATATAATGTGCCTCAATTATATAAATGATGTATACACAGAGAAATTTTGGAAGAAATTATCACAATGTTAACATCTCTAGCAGGGGACATTACCTCTAAGTTTAGTTTTTATGATTTCTCTGAGGATCTAAAGAGTAAGGAATTGTGAAAGTATGGACCTCCAAATAGGAAGGAGATGGTGTACTGTGAACCATGTGGAGGATGGGGGGTGCTGAGGAGCCGGAAGTTCTTTTGCAGGTTCTTGTTCATCGGGAAGAAGAGGTGAGCTGAGAGGCCCCCAGTGAGAAAGTGGCCATTAGTCCACCCTTCCTCCTCTTTCTCCTGTGCAGCTCTTAGAACAAGCCCTGGTGATCGAGGAGCAGCTGCGAAGGGCCGCCTACCTGAACATGTCAGAGGACCCCTCTCACCCGTCCATGGCCCTCAACACTCGGTTTGCTGAGGTGGAGTGTCTGGCAGAAAGTCACCAGCACCTGTCCAAGGAGTCGATGGCAGGAAACAAGCCAGCCAATGCAGTCTTACACAAAGGTCGCCAGTGGCTCCCCTGCCTCCTGCTCCTTCAGCCTCCCTCTCCACTCTCCCTCCCCGACACCCTAACTTCCTGCAATCAAGGACAGCAGTTTTCTCCTTGAACTCTTAGTATATCCAAGTGCTTGAGAATAATAGTGTCATGGGATATTTTAGAGGTGACTTCAGGTGATTTTAGATCTCTTCAGATTCTAGACCCCTTTCAACATTGTATTTCTAATTAAAACATGAGGGGGTGGAGGGTGAACTGAGGGAAAGGTGGGTGTCATAAAGGTAGTGGGAGACACCCAGGAAGCAGAAGGGCATGCAAGCAAAGGAGGAGATCATAGGCATTCAGTTTCTCAAGTGGAGGAGCACAGTCCCTTGGTCTGACCCCGATGCTGAGAATAAACCTGTAAAAAATACTAAAGCCCTGTGTTGGCATTTGCCTGTGATCTCAGCACAGGGAGGCGGAGGCAGGAGCATCAGGAAATCACGGTCATGCTTGGCTACAGTGAGTTTGAGGCCAACCCTTAAAAAAAATGGAGATAGTAGAAGGGATAATGAGCTAACGGGTTTGGTGGCTTTTCTAAAAGCAGAATCAGCCCACTGTGGTGGCATATGCCTGGAATCCCAGGTACTTGGGAGACAAGGCAGGAATGTCACCTGACCTCAGAAGTTCCAGGCCTAGCCTGGGCAACATGTGAAACAAAAGCCAGTTGGGACTAGAATGTGAGGAATTGGAGTCTGGGCCAGGTTAAGTGAGTGTCAAGAGGCAACAGCATACCTGGTATATGCTGGTGGGGCAGCTAGTCCTCTAGGTTGGCACTGTGCCCTTGACTACCACAGCTTACGACATCTTTTTTCCCCCTGCAGTCCTGAAACAGCTGGAGGAGCTGTTGAGTGACATGAAAGCTGATGTGACTCGACTCCCAGCTACTATTGCCCGCATTCCCCCAGTCGCTGTGAGGTTACAGATGTCAGAGCGGAACATCCTCAGCCGCCTGGCAAACAGGGCACCAGAACCTCCCCCACAGCAGGTAGGACCACTGGCTTTAGTTGTAGCTCCTCCCACAAAGCCACTGAGTTTGCACTGGTGTCCTTGGCTTTCCTACTGATGCCTCCCATGGCATCAGGGCTGCCTGGGCTCCTGTTCTGACTCTTGCCCGTTTTTCCCTCTAGGTAGCCCAGCAGCAGTGAAGACCCAGTGATTCTATCACCTCCACCACAGAGCAGTGACCTTCCTCACTTTCTCTTGTCCCGGCTGCCCCCTGGGGGCTGGAGAGATCTGGCCTTCCTTCTGCCCATCCTCTGAGTTGTAAAGGAACAGCCCTATGCACTAGGGGCAGGGAGGGAGTGCGGGCAACGGAGCCCTTCCTGCTGAGAGACTAGCGGCAGCAGGCGGCGCCATGTGCAAGGAGCTTCGGGCTGGCTGCCTTCTGGATCCTGGCTTCTCCCACCGAGCGCCTGTTACAAACTGTTGTGGGTTCTGCCAGGCTTGAAGAAAATGATCTGAATTTCTTCCTCTTTTTGGTTTATTTTGTTGGTTTACTTTGTGTTTTCTCCTTTTAGGGGGTATTCAGAGTGGGCCGGGCCCCTGGGTGAGACACAGCTACCTCTGTTGGCATCTTTTTAATACCAGGAACCCAGCGGCTCCAGCCACTGAGCGGCTTAAATAAAGTTGGAAAAAAAAAAAAAAAGGAAAAGAACCAAAAGCATAAAAAACCACAACAAATTTCTTGATGAGAATTGAAAATAAAAGTTTCCTTGTATTTTAGTGATTTGGGTTGGTGTGGGTGAGTGTGGGTGCCAGGTGCTGCCTGTTGTGGAGAACGAGACTACTGACTACACCATCCCTTTGTAGGCTATGACCTGGAGCAAATTATTCCCACAGTGTTCTGAATGAAATAATCACCTGCCTAGTAGTTGTAGGCAAGCATGCTATATGGGAACATCATATATACTTGTACACACGTGTGCATATATAATTTTTTTTGAGACCAGCAGGCATTGAACTTAAGTACTGCCTGCCTCTGCCTCTTGAGTGTGGGAATGCCCATCCCCCCAACCCCCACAGGGTTTCTCTGTAGTTTTGGTGCCTCTCCTGGATCTCACTCTGTAGACCAGGCTGGCCACCCAGAGATTTGCCTGGCTCTGCCTGAGTGCTGGGATTAAAGGTGTGCCACCGCCGCCCAGCTGAGTGGGAATTAGGGAGGTGTCTTACCATGCCCTTTTTAGTTACTCACTTTTCCTAGTCTTTGTTTTTTCAAGACCTGGTTTCTTTGTGTAGTCCTGGGTCCTTGAACTCCAGGCTGCCCTCAAACTCTTGTTTCTAGAGAGCTGGGATTAAAGGAGTGCACACCACCACAGCGGCTTATAGTTCACACACCCGGTTTATAATTTATATTTTGTATCGCATATATTTGAGGGGAGGACTACTGTACACGTGGAGGTCAAAGGGCGACTTGCAGGAGTTGGTTCCCGCCGCCCACAGTATGGGTGTATCCCGTAATCAACTCTGGTTGTCAGGCTTGACAGCAAGTACATTTATTCACTGAGCCATGTCCCAAGCCTGGGAAGTTGTCAACTCCAGTACAGCACTGAAGGAAGGCCGAGTGCGTATTTCTGGCTATGCGATGAGAAGAGGGTCGGCGAGGAGAGGCAGATTGGCTTCCGTAGGGAAAGCGGCTCTATTCAAAACTTTGGGAACAGGAGGGCGGAGACGTGGAACCTGGCGATCCTGAGATCGAAGGCAATTCGCAGACTGCCGGGGCGAAGGCCGTGCTGCGGTCTAGGTAGGCGCACGGCGGCCGCGGGAGTCCTAAGCTGGAACCCGCGGAGAGAAGCCGAAGCTCGGCGGCAGGGCAGAATAAGCAGGAGCCCGCCGCTGCACGTTTCCCTCCCTGAGCAGCGGGAGCCGGACACGCGCGTGTTCCTGGACGGGGTCCGTTCCGGTGCCGCGGCCGGAAGAGGCGGGGCGCCCCGCGCGTGCGCCACACACTTCGTCGGTGTGCTGCCTGGGAGCTCGTCCCTGAGTGCACGTGGAGCGGGCCTTGGCTGGAGGCTCTACATCCAGGGGAGCCGGGCCTAGCCAAGCGGAGGCCTCAGGTGCGTCTGCAGGGTCCCGGGACAGGCTTTGGACCTGCGTCTGGTGGGAGTGCCTTGAGAGGGCCCATCGGCCGCGAGCACAGGTTCTGGGCCGGGTCGTGTCGCCAAGTCTACGGCCTGCGTTCCCTTTTCAGCGCCGTAACGCCGCCGCCTTCCGTTTTTCTTTGCTTTAGTACCATGGGGCGTAAGTTGGACCCTACGAAGAAAGAGAAGCGTGGGCCCGGCCGAAAGGCCCGAAAACAGAAGGGTGCAGAGACCGAACTGGTCCGATTTTTGCCTGCAGGTGAGTGAGGGTCGTAGCTCCCAGGCCCCGCCCAGCCGGTGGTCCATTTTGTGTCATAACCTCTTCCCGTTTGCGTGTCCGCCTTCACCTGCTGCGTAGATGTGAGTTGCTAGAACATGAGTCATTCGTGTTGGAAGGTAGGGTAGATGCACGGGTACCCGGGTGAGCGAGGAGAGGTGTCGTTCTCCGTTTCCGGGGAGGGAGCTCTCGTGAAGAATTTAGAAAGGTTTTATCGAGCCTGGTTTTAGCAAGCAAGAGTTGGGAACTGGACAGGCCAGTCATGAATTGTCTGGAAGAAGGGAAGAAGGCATGGGTCTGAGTCCTCTGTGGTGAAGTGGTGGCCAGTCCCAGGCCCACGAAAGAGATCCTCAGCCATGTGGACACATGGCATCGCTTCGTGGAATTTTAGAGTCCTGGAGAGCCTTGTTCAGAATGGATGCTGAGGAGTCGGGTGTCTTGCACATAGTTATTAAGTGGAGAGGGCTGTAATTTCTTGTAGAGTATGAAAAGAATAACAGTTTGGAAGTTGAAGTCTACAGTAGTGGATAACCGAAAAAGCTGAGACTAAAGGAAAGGGCAGACAAGGTTTTGAGGTTCTGCTACTATCACAATGACCCTGTTTGGACCTGGTTGCTGAGCAGTCAGATAGCTGACTGCTTCATCGCATCTACATCTTTTCTCTCTCTTTTTTCCCTTTGCTGGAGGTGATGGGAATGGAACCCGGGGCTTTTCCAGTTCTTGGCTCAGGCTGTACCATCATCCTGCCCTTCCCATCTCGCCCTAACTCCTAGGAAAGTGTTATGGAGGGACACACCTCCACTGTACTTTGTAACCTTATGTCTTTCTTTCCTGATGCCATGGGTGAACCCAGGGGCTTTCACATGCCAAGCACACACACTACCATTGAGCCACATCATTAATTCTCTGTCACACTTCAGTGTAGGAGCTCTCTTCCTAAGTACATTCCTGCTCCTATTTTGTGTGTCTCCAATCAACTCCAACTCTGCTCCTTTTTAAAACAGCTGGTGATGAGAATTTCAAGAGGCTGTCCAGTCGTGCTCGGAAGAGGTGAGTGTGGATGCCTGGGCTTAGCAAAAAGTTGGAGCTGCTTGATATATGGATGAAGAGGGTTAGTTGTACATGTTTCCTCGTGTTGGGAGGTGGCAGGAACTAGAAGTATGTTCCCATGTCTTCACTTTGTGTGTCTTTCTCAGGGCAGCCAAGAGGAGGACCAGGTCTGTTGACGTCCCTAAGCCAAATAAGTCTCCTGGGATTAAAACATTGCCTGGAGAGCTATCAAAAGGTTTGTGAAAATAGGAGTTGGTTGCTGTGTGAGGAATCTTCTGGGTCCTGGATAGGGCCAAGCATTTCTAGAATGGAAGGAAAAACAAAAGGCTTTTTTAAAATTTGTTTAAAGATCTATTTTGTTTGAGACAGGATCTCAGTGTATAGCCTTGGCTGTTCTTGGACTCACTATGTAGACCAGACTGGCCTGGAACTCACAAAGATCCCCTGCCTCTGCCTCCCGAGTGCTGGGATTAAAGGTGTGTGTTGCCATGCCCAGTTAAGGTTTTTTGAAGACAGGGTTTCTTTGTGTAGTCTTGGTTGTCCTGGAACTTGTCTGTAGACCAGGCTGTCCTCAAACTCAGAGATCTGCCTGCCTCTGCCTCCCGAGTTCTGGGACTAATGATGTGCACCACCACTGCCCAGCTTGTTAAGATTATTTTTTTATCTTACTTAATTTTTAAAAACTTTGTCTCAATTTATCTTATGTGTCTGAGTGTTTTGCCTGCATACATGGATATGTATCACATGTATGCCTGGTGCCCATGGATGTCAGAAGAAGGTATAACTGGGGTCACAGATAGTTGTGAATCATCATGAGAGTGCTGGGAACCAAACCTGGGTCCTTTGTAAGAGTAACAGCTGCTCTTAACCACTGAGTCATCTCTCCATCCCTGTTTTTTGTTTGCTAACTATGTGTATGTGGGTGTGAGAGTGTGGGTGTGTGCTGACTCAACCTGGAGCTGAAGATAGAGGTAGTTGTGAATTGTCAGGTGTGGTTCTGGGAGCTGAACTCTGGTCCCCTGTGAGGTGAGTGTGTGCTCTTGTCTGTTAAGTCATTTCTTCAGGCTCCAGAGTGTGGGGCAGGGGTGTGATGATGGCATTTGTTCAGGAGTTGTCAACCCTTACTGCTTTCAGGAGCAGTCCAGGCTCGAGGTAAGAAGCGCCCAGCACCGACTCCCAACAGTGATGGGGATGAGGAGGAAGACTCTGAGGAAGATGGTGTGGCAAACCAGGGGGACCTCTGGGGCTCTGAGGACAGTGATGCTGATATGGTGGATGACTATGGAGCTGACTCTGAGTTGGAGGATGAGGAGGAAAAGGTGAGATTCACTTCTGTGTATTCTCAGGTAGATCTTTTTGTTAGTTTGAGACAGGGTCTTACTGTGTCGGGCAGGCTAGCTCCTTAACTCAGAGGTCCGCCTGCCTCTTGCTTCCTGAGTGCTGGGATTAAAGGTGTTTGCCACCACACACAGTTTGATTGTTGTAGAGACAAGGTTCTACTGTGTAGCCCAGGTTAGCCTGATCTCTCAGTGCTGAGCCCAAGCTGTCCTCAGATTTACAGCTATCCTATATTGGCCCCTCAGTGCTGGGATTACAGATGTATGTCACCATGCCTGACTTTGACTCTTAGCCTTTTAGTTCCCGGGCTGGCTTAGAATGTGTAGTCCTCCTGCCTTGGCCTCTCACATGCTGGCACCTCAGGCGTGTGCCATCACGTCTAGCTTGCTTTTTAGCTTCTTTCCAGTTCGTTCAGGCTCCCTTGGAGTGGAGTAAAGGCTCTGGTTCTCTGCTTTCTGTCAGCACTCACAAGTTCGAAAGCACATCACTGCCAGCTTCTCACAGGGTCTCTCTGTGTGGTCCTAGCTGTCCTGGAACTTGCTCTGTAGATAGAACAGGCTGGCCTTGAACTCACAAAGCTGTACCACTACTGCCTGGCCTTTGAATGCTCGTTTTTAATAAAGCAGTTGTTGCAGGGCTGAAGTAGTAGAGTACTCACTGATAGGTGAGGCCTTGATAGTTGAACTGAGCACTGAAAAGTTTCTGTCCAGGCGGAACGGGCCAGATGCCCAGGGGTTCAAGAGCAGCCTGGACAATATAGTAAGACTCTGCTAAAGCAAAAAGGTTTTCTTTTTATATAGCTTATTGTTAGGGAGGTGGTATATAATGTGCGTAAAGGTTTATTTACTGGAGGGCCAGTGATTATGTGACAGGAGGTGAGTGCTTATTTCAGAAGAGGCAGTATAGTGTACAGCCCTGCCCTCTGCAGAAAGCATCATAAAGGCCAAACCCAGGAAACTTCGAGCGTATAAATGGGCCATAGCTCAGACACATGGTGAATTATTATTGGCTGTCGTGTCTGTGAAAATATTTACTTATTTGAGACAGGGTCTCACTATGAAGACTAGGCTTGCCTCCTATTCACAGGGATCTGCCTGCCTCATGTCTGGCCTCTGACTATAACTTGGTGGAGAGATGAATCAGTGGCTAAGAATACTTGCAGAGGACCCAGGGTTAGTTCCTAGCACTTGTTAGACTGATCTCTCTCTCTCTCTCTCTCTCTCTCTCTCTCTCTCACACACACACTCACTCACACACACACACACACACACACACACGGCCAATCAAAAGAAATAAGGGCTGGACGGTGGTGGCACACTCGGGAGGCAGATCTGGCCAGGTGGATCTCTGTGAGTTCGAAGGCTGGTCTACAGAGCAAGATCCAGGACAGGCTCCAAAGCTACACAGAGAAACCCTGTCTTGAGAAAAACAACAACAACAACAACAACAAAAAAAAAAAAAAAAAAAAAAAAAAAAAAAGAAAAAATAAAGAGCTAAGCATGGTAATCCCCACACTTAGGGGACTGAAACAGGAGGGTTGCTGTGTGTTTGAGATCAGCCTGGACAAAGGGTAAGACTATCTCAAACAAGAACAAACAAACACCTGGAGAGAGCTCAGTGGTTAAGAGCACACATCTGCTCTTACAGATGATCCACTCCAATGCCCACCGGGCTGCTCAAAACCATCTGTAACTTCAGTTCTCTGTGTTCCGATGTCCTCTTCTGGTCTCCATGGACACTGCATGCATATAATGTACCCAAATACACCTGCAGGCAAAACATAAAATTTAAAAAGTAAAGGACCTGGAGAGGTGTCTTAAGTGCCCTGGCTATTCTTGTAGAGGACCTGGATTTGTTTCCCTGCATCCAAACGGTGGCTTACAGCTCTCTGTCATTCCAGATCCAGGGAATTCTTCTGGTCTCCAAGGGCTTCTTCCTGCACAGACCTTCAGGCAAAACACCCATCATACTCATGCCAAACATTTACAAGTTTTTAAAAATCCCTAAAATTGCCAGGCAGTGGTGGTGCGCGCCTTTAATCCCAGCACTCTGGAGGCAAAACCAGGCAGATCACTGAGTTCAAGGCCAGCCTGGTCTATAGAAGTGAGATTCAGGACAGGCACCAAAACAACACAGAGAAACCTTGTCTCGAAAAACCAAAAACAACCCAAAAAAACAAAAACTAAAATTAAAAACTAAGGAAGAATGCCGGGCCTTAGTGATGCAGGCCTTTAATCCCGGCGCTTTGGAGGCAGAGGCAGGTGGATCTCTGAATTCGAGGCCAGCCTGATCTCCAAAGTGAGTTCCAGGACAGCCAGGGCTGATACACAGAGAAACCCTGTCTTGAAAACTGAGGAGGAAACCCTGTGTAAGCTAGTTTCTGTGTCCAATCTTGCTCGTCTTTAGCCTCTCTGTTTGCTTCTGAGAGTGTTAGGTGAATGGAAAGGACATGTGAGACCAAGGCAGCCTTGTCACCCGCCCTTCTCTCTGCAGCTGCTACCCATTGAAAGAGCTGCTCTGAAGCAGAAGGCCCGGGAAGCTGCAGCTGGGTGAGTTTGGCAGCAGCTTCGGGGAGGAAGATCTGAGGAGGGGTGTCTGTTTTGGCTTGAACCTCTGTTCCTGGCCTTGTTTCTAGGGGCCAGTGGAGGGAAGAAGAGGAGACTGATGAAGAGGAAGATGATGATGCCCCCGCTGAGTCCGGTCCCCAAAAGGATGACAAAGCAGAGGAGGATTTGCAGATTAATGTGGACGATGAGGAAGCCTTTGTGCTGCCCCCTGCTGGAGAGATGGAGCAGGATATCCTGGAGTGCAGAGAGGGTGGGAGGAAGGGCGGGAGAGGGTTTCTCAGGCTGATGACTTGAGGTAACATTTCCTTAATGGGCCCACATGCCCAGGCTCCAGACCTGCAACGAGTTCACAAGCGGATCCAGGATATAGTGGGGGTACTTCGGAATTTTGGGGCTCAGCGGGAAGAAGGACGGTCTCGTTCTGAGTATCTGAATCGGCTTCAGAAGGATCTGGCCACTTACTATTCCTATGGAGACTTCCTGCTGGGCAAGCTCATGGAGCTCTTCCCTCTGTCTGAGGTACCCTCCTGCCAGTCCATGGCTTCTGCTTTTCTCGCTGTTGAGGGGTGTGAAGGCCTCTAGCCCCGCTCCAGCCCCATGGTTCTCTTGACTCTCCCCATGCTGTCTCCATTGCAGCTGATTGAGTTCTTAGAAGCTAATGAGGTGCCCCGGCCAATCACCCTTCGTACCAACACCTTGAAAACCCGGCGCAGAGACCTTGCTCAGGTGAGGAGTTGGCATCATTTAATTCAGCAGTGGACCAACTTTTGCTCACCTAGGGATCACCCTGCCCAGTCCTGGCTGGGTGGGTTCTTCAGACCTAAGTATGTCTTGTTATAAGCATGGTCCCAGCAGGTAAGCCGTGAGAGGCCTATTGTCTGTCTGATAGACTAAAGGCCTAGGTCACTTTAGAGTAGGACCTTTCCTTTGCAACCTCTGTTCTCAGTGACTGGATGAACTGCTGCTTTCTAAGGAATTGGAGGAAGGTCACCAAGA